>NW_012106164.1:181818-325270 GCF_000951045.1 Mandrillus leucophaeus
GTGCAGCACACCAACGTGGCACAAGTATACATATGTAACAAACCTGCACATTATGCACATGTACCCTAGAACTTAAAGTATAATAATAATAAAAATTAAATTAATTTTTAAAAATACAATAAAAAGAGAGAAATAAATCCTGCCATACCCAATAACATGAATAAACTCTGCAAAGCCAAGTAAAATAATCTAGTCACTGAAGCTAAGTAAAATAATCCAGTCACAAATGGACAAATACTGCATGATTCCACTTCTGTGAGATATTTAAAATAGTAAAACTCATAGAAACAGAGAACCAAATGGTGGCTGTGAGGGACGAGAGAGGAGAAATGGGGAGTTGTGTTCAGTGAGTATAGAATTTCAGTTACGTAAGACAAATGTTCCAGATATCTGCTGTAAACATTATGCCCATAATTAACAATACTGTACTTTGCACTTAAAGATTTCTTATAAGGATAGATCTCATGTTAAGTGTTCTCACTACAATTTTCTCAAATCGTGTATTAGGGTTCTCTAGAGGGACAGAACTAATAGGAGATTCATATATATATGAGTTTATTAAGTAGCATTAACTCACACGATCACAAGGTCCCACAATAGGCCATCTGTCTGCAAGCTGAGGAGCAAGGAAGCCAGTCCAAGCCCCAAAGCTGAAGAACTTGAAATCCAATGTTCAAGTACAGGAAGCATAGAGCACAGGAGAAAGATGTAGGCTGGGAGGCTAGGCCAGGCCAGGCCAGTCTTTTCACATTTTTCTGCCTGCTTTATATTCTAGCCATGTTGGCAGCTGATTAGATGATATCCACTCAGATTAAGGGTGGGTCTGCCTTTCCCTCCCCACTGACTCAAATGTTAATCACCTTTGGCAACACCCTCACAGACACCCCCGAAGATCAATACTCTACATCCTTCAATCCAATCAAGTTGACACTCAGTATTAACCATCAAAAATTGTATGAAAACAAACAGAATCTTGGACAGGTGATCTAATCTGCATTTCAGAAAGATTTTATAGTCAGTAGCATGAAGTAAGATGGAATGCAGGAGAGGAGGGCTGAAAAGAGAAAGGCCATGCACGCAGACCTCCATCAAGTCAGCCACAGAAACACCCCAACAGGAGAGTATGTGTGTTTTGTACCAAAAGCAATAGCTCCTGGACTAACTAGCACACCACAAGGGGAATGTCAGCTCCCTTCATGGTTAAATTCTGATCCATTTCTGATATATAAAGAGAATGAATAATGCCTTCTTCATTTAACCCTTCAACCTTGCTCAACTGAATTTAATTCTCATTTACTGGTTACCTAATTTATGCCAAGCACAGTTAGAGATACAGGGATATTAAGCTAATGCTTTGTACCTTTATGACCTGATAATTAATGGCTATTGGTGGTATTAAAATAGTACAGTAAACAATAACAGCCCAATCATTAATTGCTCCCATTTTATAATTTTCTTTTATTTGCAACATCAGGTCCCAGGAAAATAAAATAAAATTAGAAGTTTATTGAGTGTTTTGCAAATTAACTTTGCAATGGAAAGACACATGGTTTCTGTGGAGTCTAAAGTAGTGGAGAAGGGGACTAACGTGAACTAGGCTGAGCGTTCAGGGAGAAGGGTGATATGCTCGGTCTCAGCTTGCTAGTGTCCTGTTGTCTGGTTTGGATGGAGATCTGATTGGTGGGCAGATGATAATGTTGGCACAGCCCACTATCTTGCAGAGCTAGTGAAGGTACAACCTCTACCGTGGGAACTGGAACACCCAGGAAAGCTTAAACAATAGCTCTTCCATGAGAAAAGTGGACACAGACAATTTTATTTGATTATTATAGATCTGCCTGGGTTTGCTTTTCAAGTTCACAGGCTCTGAGATTTTGAGTGTGCTCCATTCTAAATTTCCTTTCTTTTGTCTGATGAAGACATTCGTTTTCTAACACATTTTCTATAAAGCTTCTCCTAAAGCCAGGAGGAGGACTACTAAAGCATTGGTACATCCTCCTTGTAGTGTATAATATGCTACATATTATAGATTAAAACGATGTGTAAAATCACGTAATACAATGATTGCACCATGTTAACTAGCATATATGTCATATATAAAATGATATGATACAGTATGATGTACTGTAATTATTTCCTCAACTATCTTGGCCATGAGACTATGAGCTATTTGATGACAGGACAGTGGCTTATTTATATCTTTATCTTTAGGCATAGGAGTAACTGCAAATTAGTTAGAGCTCAGGGAGCATGTTTGATAGAGGACGAAAATAAATGGTAAAAAAAACAGAAAGAAAAGGATGAGGGAAAGCAAAGACAAGAGGAAGAAAACAAATAAGCAATTTCTTTCACAAAGAAAAAACAGCACTAGACTTCTTCTTAAAAATGTCTTCTGTATTTCACTAACTCAGACTTTCTTCCTCTAACAGCTCTGGCACTCTTCCAATCAACTATCAAGAAAAAAAGTGAGAGTGTAGGTTCCTCATCTTGACATCTTCTCAAAAAAGGTTAAGAGTACTCCATGCATTTACTCACACTTTAGAAGAGTGAGATAAGAAAAAGGAATCATTATATGTAAAGATAAGTGTCACTATTCAAGCATGCACAACATAAAGTATTGAGGGGGGAAAAGGGGGCAGTAAGATTAGTGAATTTTGCCTGTGAAGACCAGGGACTGAGGAATATTTGAGATGGGTTTTGAAGGTGAAATAAGAGGTAAAGCCTAGAAGAAAAGAATATTTCAGGGAAGATGGTCCTCACCAGGGTGAATCCTAAAGTTTCCTAGCATTTAGATTTTGTATCACCAGTTGAGTTGTAGTGGGAAGAGTTTGAATATTTTCAGCAAAAGTTATACTTGTAAAGATGGCATTATTCCTTCAAAACCTTGGTCTTCAGGACTGATTTTGATGGAAAGTTTGACTCATAAACTAAGTGAGACCTCATAGTTCAGATTGCTCATTTCACACTTGGAAAATCTGAGGAGCAAGAGGCAAACAGACTCATTAAAAATTATTCACCACTAAATAGAGACAGGGTCAGAGTTTAACCAAGGTTCCTTTAAACCATTAAGACAATAAAAATTGGGTCAAACTCAATACCCTAAAGGGAATCCCCTATTCAACATAGTGTATCTGTATATATGTCCTCTAAAGATGGGGCCTCCTAGGCCAGGAGTTGGAGACCAGCCTGGTCAACATGGTGAAACATCATCTCTACTAAAAATACAAAAATTAGCTGGGTGTGGTGGTGGGCACCTGTAATATCAGCTACTTGGGAAGCTGAGTCATAAGAATCACTTGATCCAGGGAGGTGGAGGTTGCAGTGAGCTGAGATCAAGCCATTGCACTCCAGCCTGGGTGACAGATGAAAACTCTGTCTCAAAAAAAAATAAAATAAAAATAAAATAAAAAATAAAAATAAAACCCTCCTATTCCGCATGTCCTCATCCTAAAATGAATTTAACAACAAAAGCCAATGTTCGTATGTATCTATAACTCATAGACTTGTGAGGAGCTGATGAGACACTGTATGCACAGTTCCTACATGTAGTGGATTAAATGATGATATATCTATGTCCTAATACTCAAAATCTGTGATTGTTACCTTATTTGGGAATGGGTCTTTGCAGATGTAATAGAATTAAAGCTGTCAAGATGAAGAGATCATTCTAGATTATCCGAGTGGACCCTTAATACAGTGATAAGTGTCTTTATAAAAAGACACACAGAGAAAAAAAAGAGGAAAGATGACCATAGAGGTTTAGATGTGAATGATCTGGCCAAAGCCAAGGAACACCTGGGAGCCTCTGGAAGCTGGAAGAGACAAGGAACATAATCTCCCCTACAGCTTCTGGAGGGAATGTGGTCCCGCCAACAGTTTGATTTCACACTTCTGGCCTCCAGGACCTGAGATAATAAGTTTGTCTTGTTTTAAGTCATGAAATTTGTAGTAATTTGTTATGGTGGCCACTGGAAACTAATACAGGAACTAGAAACTAGAAGATAGTGTTAGAAAAGTATATATAGTTTCCCATCTCCATCTGCTGGAAAGCTCATTCTGAAAACACAACTGACATCTTCATTCCTTTCCTTTCGGGTTTTTTTGTTTTGATTTGGTTTGGTTTTTCTTCTTTTTTTTTTTCTCAGCCAAGTAGAGAGGGGGCATTTGCTCCATGAACTCTGTTCTGGACCTTATTAGTTCTGATGTCTCTAGCTAGGAGTAAAAGGCAACAATAATACTGAAATCATAGTGAAAAACCCTCCCAAGAATGGGGAGGTATAGGACAGCAAGATGGAAAAACCAGCATCAACGTGTTTCCTTTTACTGAATTATATAAGGCAAGAGGAGGGTGTTTTGAGGCCTGACTGGCTGTCTTCACTCTGCCACTAACTCACAATGTGATCACTGTGGAGTTGTGAACTCCTCCTTTTTGAGTCTCAGTTTTCTCAATTATGTGAATATTGGAAGCCATTTAATTTTGATGGGAAAAATAAAGAGGCAGTAAACTATTATCTACTCCAAAATGCATCTGGCTAATTCTACTCTACCATCTTTCTGAACTTTAAACATAAAGATGAGAAATAATTCACCCAGTTACATGGATATTTGTTCCATTATGCATTCTAGTATACCCCCCTCTGTGGGTATCAGTGTTGTGTCCATTACCCTGGCATCCAAGGTCCTGCACAATCCTCTACTGTATTTCTTACTATTCCTTACTATTCCTCATACATTATGCTTCAGTATCAGTGAATGCTTTTCCACTTAATACTGTTTTTTTCTAGCCAGAGATGGAATTGTCAGAGACAAAACATCAAGAAGCAGCAAAGACCCTGCTATAGGCACATTGATATTGTTTGGCTGTGTCCCCACCCAAATCTCATTCTGAATTGTAGTTCCCATAATCTCCACGTCATGGAAGGAACCAATAGAAGGTAATTTTATCATGGAGGTGGTTACCCTCCATGCTATTCTCATGATAGTGAGTTCTCACAAGATCTGATGGGGTTTTAAGTAGCTTTTCTCCCTTTTACTCACTCATTTCTCTTCCTGCCACCAAGTAAGAAGGATGTGTTTGCTTCCCCTTCAGCCATGATTGTAAGTTTCCTGAGGCCTTCCCAGCCATGCTGAACTGTGAGTCAATTAAACCTCCTTTCCTTTATAAATTACCCAGTCTTAAGTGTCTTTATTAGCAGCATGATAACAGACTAACACACCCATCCTTGCTTTTGCCCAGAATCCCTGTACATCCCAAGCAACCGGGCACGATCTTAACTTCCAAGAAACAAAAGAGATGCTTGTGGGAAACTCAGACTTCTTAATCACAAACTATTCAACTAACGAATTATGTAGGGTGATTTCCCATTTCATAGTTCATATCTCATCCAATTGTATCATAAAATGCTAGAGTAATATCAAAAATTGCAGGACACCTTTCAGTTTTTGCCAATATGGAAATCCAAGGCCCAAAGAAGAAAGAGATGCCCAGCTGCACACCCCAAGTTAGTGGCACAGGAAGGACTAGTATCCAAAATATCCTGAATCACATACCCTGCAGTCTGTTTCAACAATACGACCTTTCAAATGTCTATTGGTAGGGTAGTTCAATGTAATGAAATATGTAGAGAGGGAACAAAGGAAGGTTACAAAGTTATAAAACCAGTTTAGCTGGCCAGCATTACACCCATAATTTTGGAATAAGAGTGGAGAATAGAGAAGTATGAATTACTGCTTAGCTGTGTTCCACTAGTACAATTATTCTCAAAGGCAGGGGTGGGAAGGCGTGTATCCCTTAGGGGACATTGTCAATGTTTAAAAACATTTTGGGTTATCACAGAGAGGGAGAAGTTACTACTGGCATCTAGAGGTCAAGAATGCTATAAACATCCTACAATGTGCAGGACAGTCCTTCGCAACAAAGAACTTCCAGCCCACAAGGTCAATAGTTCAAAGGTTAAGACCACTCTATGGGTAGGATTTCTCTTTTACAAAAACAGCTTCTAATGGGATCAATATTCTGATAACCTGTCTCGGCCAGAAATTTGAAAACACTCAAGGGTTTGGAGTATAATTAATCTAGTCTTTCAGTTACACAGAGAGGTTCATTGTAGTCATCTCTACAGAAGTTAAATAAACCAATGTTAGTAATGGTAATCTATGAGAGTAATTTTTTTTAAAAAAAATCTTCCTATTACCTTTTTTCCTCTTTATTTCTTCTTCTGGTAATATATTCCTCTGTTGCATATTAAATGGAAAGAGTTGTGATCAAGGCCTAAAAAAGTTGGGTCACAATCCTTTCCACTTAATATGTACCCAACAATCAATCCAAGGTTAGAAAGATTAAATTAGTCACATATTTTTTTTTCTTTCTTTCTTTTTTTTTTTTTTTTTTCTTTTGCTGGCTTGGAATCTTAAAGTAATATGAAGCAGGGTTTCTGATGTCATCTTCCTCATTACTTGCAAAAAGGGCTGTGTAGAAGAGAATGCAGCCATCAGAGATAACAGATAAGTATAAACTGTGTATTCCATTTACAACGGCGATCAGTTTGGGTTCCCAATGTCCTAGTTCTTAAAGTTCTTCCTTCAAGTCTTTGAGCTACCCTAGAATCCAGCTGCAAGGACCAATAAATTCTTTTTTTGGCATAAACTGATTTGAGTTGGATTTTTGTCACTTGTAGTAGAAAGAGTTCCAACTAATAAACTCACATTTACAGAGCATTTGAGAGTTAGCTAAGTGTTTTCACATTTGCAATCTTATTTGCGCCTCACAAAAAGCCTGTGCTTTATCTATCCAGCAGGGATAGGAAGCATTGTCTCACTAGCATGTCTGAAAACTAAAACCTGAAGTGGCTGAGGTTAAATGACTGCCTCAACACTACTATTATGATGTTGAAAACTATGGAACCTGTCCATAGGAAAAGAAGTGTACATTCTTACAGAGTAGCACTCTGTAGTAGTAAGAGGTAGTAGAATAAAAATAACAGAGTAATAGTTAACTCATACAGAGTCCGTAGTGTGTCCCATGCTCTACTAAAGTGCTTTGTGTATATTAACTCATAAATCCTCACAACAAACTTATAACAATAGGTACAATTATTCTCTCCATTTAAAGGTCAAAACACAAAGACATTTGAGTAAATGGCCCAAGGTCCTCAAGATAATTAATGACAGAACAAGTATTCAAATTAAAAGCCCTGATGCTTAACCACTGCACCATATGGAGGCTCAGAGCAGCTATGTTTTTTGACCCAACTCCTCCCTACATGTGCCTAGGACAGGTGGAACCAGGATCCTAATCCTGACCTGACTTAAAGGTCTTTCTTCTAATATGGTGCCCAGTAACTTCTCCCATTCTTGATAGTGGCCTGCAATGCCAGGATTTACACTAAGAGTTCAGACTCCAGACTCTAAGCTTAGTGATAATGTCTTTTTTTTTTTTTTTTTTGAGACCAAGTCTCACACTGTCGCCCAGGCTGGAGTGCAGTGGCATGATCTCCACTCACTGTAACCTCCACCCTGCTTTAGGTTCAAGTGATTCTCCTGCTGCAGCCTCCTGAAGAGTTGGGATTACAGGTGCCCGCCACCACGCCCAGCTAATTTTTTGTATTTTTAGTAGAGATGGGGTTTTACTATGCTGGCCAGGGTGGTCTTCAGCTCCTGACTCCTGACCTCGGGATCCATCCACCTTGGCCTCCCAAAGTGCTGAGATTACAGGCGTGAGTCACCGTGCCTGGCAATGTCTTCTTATATACTCATTCAATACATATTTAGTAAATACTTATTGTATGTTGAGCACTTTAAAAAGCTATCTGGAAGGAAGAATGGTGATGATGCCCATTGAGGCTTACTGAATTACAAATCTATTCTTATCCTTGAAGAAGATGAGATTCAGACTTTGGGGATTTAGGAACTTTGGAAGAAGAACCATCTGCATCTTATTAGGAAAGGACAAGAAAGTTTCCTTTGCCAACCTCAGAAGCCAAGTTAAAAATACGCTAGTTCACAGTTCATAGGAAAAGTTGGATCTGTCATACCCAAATCCCTTTTGTTCCAAGAAGACATGTGGTAAGGATGGTCAGGACTTGTTTATTTCATGGCTTACTAGTAGTAAATGTGGGCTGAGGGTTTTTGCTCTGTCCCCTTCATGTCCTGCCACTGAAAAAACAAATAAAAAGGAAGCTTTGAGTCCAAGGAAGCTTTGAGTCCAAAATAGATGGCTTTTACAGAGATGAGAAAGCTATTTATCATTATTTTGGAAAAGAAGGACAAAATATTTAACAGTAAAATTCATTTTACAACCTTTGGAAATGTGATATAGGATAAATAAATATGACGATTATTTGAAAAACTTTCACAAATTTCAAAATTCTTTCTGAATCACCTTTACTTCTCCAGACTTTTGAATTCGTTGATATGTATTCTCAAGAAGGATATATCCACCCCAGGACCTTCACACTGTAACCTATCACCTTGATATGAAGACTGAACAGAAAGAATATTACACATGGACACATATAAAGGTCAAAGGCCAGTCCTAAAGGGTAGGAAAATTTCTGAAGCTTAAGATGACTAACAGAGCATCCTTGGTTCAGAAGGGAGAAGTGGTCAATTTTAGAAAGAGAAGAGAAGTTTGCTTGTTTTTTCCTTATACATTAATGTAAACATGGTGCTAATGAAAAGAGTTTGATAAAAGCAACCCCTTGAGTTCATTGGGCAAATTGATCTTTCCCTGAAAACTAGATATTATTGTGTCCTTCTAAAAGGATGAGTCCATTGAGGCTCAGAGGATAAAATGAGTTACCCAAGGTCAACAGAGAGTAATTGGTAGATTTGGGAGTATAGTTTTCCACATTCTCAAGGCCCCTCAAACCCATCCTTTCTTAAGCCTAACATGTTGTCATTCTCCCCAAATGGAACCTCCATTTGTGTTCCTTGTTTTGGTATTGGCAACCTCGTTCACCAATCATCATGGCTAAACTCACCACCATTCCGTATGTCTTACCTCCCTGTTTCACTCAGTCATCAACTCCCACAGACCCTAGTTTCATACTCTGTGGTGGCCCCAGTAGTCCTGGCCTCCCATGCCTACCTAAGTTATTGTCAATGCCTCCAATCTGATCTCTATCCTATCATCTTTTTCCTTCCTTTATGCAGCCACCAGAACAGAAGAAAACAAATTCTACAGGGTCACTCACCTGCTCAGAGACCTTTAACATCTCCACATCACTGGCAGGATAAAGTATAAGCTTCTTGGCTGAGCACACAAGAACCTCTTCTTTCTGGTCCTGCCTTACTACTCGGCTCATCTCTCCTCACTCTCTCTGCTTTGCTATCCTCCAGAATCACAAATTGCGTGTAGTGTCCTCAGGTAGTGTGGTGTGTCTTATCTCTGTGCACTTGCTCAGATTGTTCCTCCATCATTGTGGTCCCCTCTGCTCTTCCTCCACATGGATAATGACTCCTCATTCTCTAAGACTCAGCTTGCTCATCTTTTTCTGTTGTTGTGTGCATGTTTCAGTTGTTGTGTGCAACTTTCAGAAAGTTTTTCCTGAAGCCCTAAATTCCCCACCTTGAGGGGCTCATACCTGCCTGTGATTGTCATTAGCTTACCATGTTGGTTACCCTGATCTCTTTATGCATCTATCTCCTCACCCAGAGTGTTAGCAAAGGCAGCAATGATCCTGCTCTACAACAAATAGACAAATTCTAACAGAATAAACCCACAGGTAAAATCTCTCCTGTGTTTGAAGCAAACAATGACAAGTCATGATTTATGTGAATGAAAAAATGGAAAATAAAACAAAAGGAACACCTCATCTACTAGCACTTACTTTAAGTATGCCTTTCCTAAAGTCCTTTAAAGAAAAAAAAGACTCACCAAAGATGAATCTCCTTGGATCTTACATTTTTCTGAATCTTGTTACCTGTCATTCCTCAAGTAAGAGCTATTATATATAAAATGTCAAATTCATTTTACAAGGTTCTTTATTTATTTATTTATTTTACCTTTTCTGGTTTCAACTTTCTATTGTCTAAGAAATAAAATGGAAACTACTTAGCCAGGCATTCAGGAATCTGCATAGTCTGATGCAAGACTAACTTTTAAGTCTTACAATCCACCATTCTCTCCCTAGGAACACCCCTGTATTGTCTCAGTCTGGTGCTTTTGTTCCCAATTTTCTCTCTCACACATAAAAAAATAATAGATAAGTACAGGGGTAAAGTTAAAGTGGGGAAGTCAGTCCATAATTGAAATTCATCTGATGATAATATCACTCCCATTTTTCTATAGGAACAGAGAAAAAAAATTATCCTCCAAATGGCATTGCTCAGATATTTCTCATTGTTCTTATTGTGAAATCCATTATACCGCTCAGAACAGATTTATATGGCCTCCTTCCTCCCTATGCATAAAAGCACCACACCCACTCTCACTTGAAGAGAACTAAGATTATTCTGTCCTACTATGTGCCAGATGTAGCACAGAGCTTATGTTAATCCTCCTACCAATCTTCAGAGGTAGGTCTTAGCCCTCTATTAAAGTAGAGGAAACTAAGGCTCAGAGGAATTAAGCAGAAAAGGTTGTCAAATTAAATTAGAGTCAGGATTTGAATATCATTAATTGAATCCAAATGACCTGTTTCCCCCCAATATTGAATTAATGAAGTTGTAGAGTTTTAAAAGCTCTTGAATAATCTAAAGCTTCGTGGAGCCAAAAAAAAAATTCACTGTCACTATTATTACAAGATGCTCTTTCTATAGTAAGATTTTAGGAAAAGAGGATTGTCGTTATTAAAAAAAAAAAAAAAATTCCAGGGACGTAGGCCAAGCATCAGAATTAAGGGATGAGCAAAAGTATTGAAAACTGAAGAAAAAAAGAAATTGAGTCTAGTGATGGGATAGGTTAAGACATGGCATTCTATTCCCAAGGAAGAAACAACACATGGAGCAATGCAGTCTGGAGGAATAGGGTGTGGCTGGCTGCACACAGCCAGGGAGTTGGCAGGGAGGCCTGAGGAGCAGCAGGCTTTATAGCAAATTGCTGTTCCCAAGTATCTGAGCCATGGGGGCATTGGGCCCAAAAGACGTTCTTGGAACCAGGGCCTACAGAAGGAGGCAGAAGTAAGTAAAAATTACAATAAATTATGGGCTCCATGTGTCAGGACTCACAGGAATGCTTTCACTTTGGAGGCACTTTTTACACTGGCACCAGGGTTTTTCCACAGAAATCCTATCCCAAGCTGCAGTTTCTTACTCGAGAGTTATTGGGAATCATGTTGGAAACAGGTTACAAAACAAGGAGACTGTATTTCATCACATGGCCTTGGAGGCCAAGTCTACTTAATTTTTTTTTTTCTGGAAGAGCATATGTCTGTTACTTACCCAGTGTCTCTCAGCCTCAAAGTCTCCCACCCCCATCCATACTCAGTGACACTGAAGCTGAGATTCTGAAAACTATACTTCCCAGACTCCTTGCCAGCCCACTTCCCATTCAAGCCCTGCAACAGGGGAAATTCACGGGAGACTAGAAGCTGGCAGGATGAAGATGACTCTCTTCCTGTTTCAGACCCCATTAAATGCTTCCAGAGGAAAAGAAAGCTATGGTTCCATTATCTAGCTTCTTTCGGCACTCCCAGCACCTGCCGCAGGATTCCTCATTAGAGACCAACATGAGCTGGCCCACCAAGTCTCAACTCAAGTGTTCAGTTCCCATCTCAGAGTTCTGAGCACTGGCAAGCGTGTGCCCTCCCTGAGGTCTGACTTCCAGCCTTCAAGCACTCTTTAAGATGTCTAAGCCTGGCCACAGGGTGCCCCCACTCAGAGGCTGAAGCACCAGTCACAAGACACAGACACCTTCCAGAAGTATGAGGCTCAGCCATGCAAGGTTTCTCCTTTGCACTTGTGTAAGTTCTCATAACACCACCTTTCTCTCCTTTTTCTCCCTGCCTGACAGAAGCAGCCACTTCCTGCAGTTACTGATGTTTGGATTACCTCAGCATCCCCTGTTTGCTACATCAGCTTTCTAAAATACATGTGATCTATTCCCTATATTAAATCCCCTCTATTTGAAATTTCTGATTTGCTTTACATATTCCTGACTAGAACCTGCTGGAACAGGGCATTCATACCTTTAGTGCAGTCTTGTCAAATCTCTTACAAGGATAATTATACAGAAAGAAAATTTTAGCTCCTAAAAAAAGAAAACTAGCCTATTAAGTTGCTGTCTCTGTCAACAAGAAAGAATATACTAACCCCATAGGTACAAAAGTTCTGATTCTTCATTCACTCCTGAATGAACATGACCTGAGCCCCAGCAAGATAAAAGTGTCTTAGGCTCTAGGAACAAAACTTGGAATGAAACATGATCTCTACCCCCCAAGGGAGACTATAATTATTAGAGAAAAGGTCAGTTATAATGCCACAGTGGAGGAATCTATTAGAGCAACGAGAGGTCAATGAAGGGACAAAAGAGGAAGCCTGAAAAAGTTGCAGAGAAGGTATCCCCTTATCTGAGTCAAGAAGATTGTATCAGTCTTTTTGTTGTTCTTGTTGCTGTTGTTAGTGTTGTTCAATTGCAAGGAGCAGAAACCAACTTTGGATAACTTGAAAAAAATGCATATGTTGGGGGCTTATGAACAAGCTCAGAGGGTCAGCTCTGAGGGCCATGAGAGAATGTTGAAAAAAGAGACTTGAAATAGATAGAAAAGAGGTAACACTAGACGGTGTTGGAGCCAAAAATGGCCTGATATCTGGACCCAGATGGCCTGCTGAAATGAATGAATCCATACATTTTATGCACTCTCTTGGGAAAAAGCCCAGTTGGCCTAGCATGGGTCAATGCTCATTTTATGACTGTACCAAATGAGTTAGATTAAAGATCAGCAGGGTATCCCTGCCAACAATGGGGAAGATAAAATTCCCCAAAGAGAAATTAGGTCCTCTGGAAAGAAGAAATAGATGATACCTAAACTGGAAAAAAGAAAAAAAAAAAAAAAGGCTTGGGAGAAATAAAACAGAAAGGCATTCACTGCAAAAGTGAGTGAGAATTTTCTAATTGGAGACAAAGAGGCTGGGCATTCCAGGCATGAATGAAGGTTTGATGGTGAGAAAGACACAGTAAGGCTGCAAAGTGGAGGTGAGGCTGCTGGTGTAAGCAGGGACCAGAGAATGAAGGGCAGCATCCTCAGCAGTTCACCAATTTCTCGGAATTGTTGAAAGCACGCATTTTGGCTTTTTTTTTTTTAAGCAAAACATCTTCAACATTGTAATCTTAACAAGAAAATTTTCAGTGGAATGGAGCAGACAAAACCTGATTGGGGTGGGCTAGGGAAAGAAAGGATGGTGAGGAGGAGGGCTGATGGTGAGGAGGTGGGCTAAGGAGAGAAGATGCTGTATTGTTAAGTGCTACATTACTGACACAAACTAAGGTTGTGTAGGAGTTCAGGAAGCACAAGCTCAGTGGAAGCACTAAAGCGAGGATGCGGCACTGAAGAAAATGGGAACAATACACCTCCTGTAGAAAAGGAGCTGTTAGTGTTCTTTCTATTTATCAGACACAGAGGCAGCCCAACCTCAACAGAAAAACTTCCCAAAATCTTTTAGAAATAAAACATAAGTCCTCATAAATTCTATAAATTTTAGGCTCCTCTAGGGCAATGAGTTTTTTTGTCTTTTCTGTGTCTCGAAAGTCTAATATTAAATAGACAGTCAAACAGACTTTGGAATAAATTGGTTAAGCAATCAAATGATAAACTTACTAAAGATTGCTTATGATGTGTTGGTAGTTATTTTAAATTATGAAAACAATACATGACATGAAAACATGTATTTGACAAATGTATGATATTTTAATGACTATATTGCAACTTGCTTTTCCTACTTAATATACTGTGGACACCTTTCTCTGTCTTTTCATATAGCTTTAAAATAGCCAAATTAAAAAGTCACCTGGGCGTGGTGGCTCACACCTGTAATCCCAGCACTTTGGGAGGTCAAGGTATAAGGATTGCTTGAGCCCAGGAGTTCAAGAGCAGGGAAAATGAAGGTTGCAGTGAGCCATGGTCATGCCACTGCACTCCAACCTGGGTGATAGAGCAAGAAGCTTCCCAAGAACAAAAAAAAAAAAAAAAAAAGAGAGAGAGAGAGAGAGAGTCAGAAAGTTCTTAAGATTACAATGCATACCACTACATATTTGAACCACCCAATGGCTCAGTAAATCAATGTTGAAAGAGGTAAAATGATTTTCCCAAGGTTATCCCGTGAGTTGGTAACAAGAGTAGTTCCTCCAGTCGGGTGTCCTGACTTGTCCCCCAGTTCTCTGACATCTGTCCCCATCAACAATGGAAAAGAATGGATGACTATGTTTAACTATCCAAGGGCGAGACTCTGTGGAAGGTGAGCAAGTTCCTTCCAGAGTGCGGAAGAGTTCTCACTAAGGCGGCAGTTTTCACACTGAGTATTTAGAGAGGACTGACAGGAAGACAAAGAGTTTATCCTGGTTTATCCAGAAGAGTTCAGCTTTAACTTGTCTTTAAAATGTAGGACTTTCATTTGCCCACATATTTCTGGCTGCTGTTCCTCTCCCTGAAATCCATTAGTAACTTAGGAGGATGCTAAGAGAGCGTGGTAGGTGTGGTAGGTGAGTCAGCAGAGGTCAAGCAGGGTGTCAAGCAGCAAAGGGAACTACCTGACCAAGCTGGTTCCTGCTGAGACTGGAGAATATGAAGATCAGACACAAGCCCTGGCAGTTACCTAAACACCAGGGAGGAAAGAACCTGGCACCAGTACACTCAGAATTGCACCAAATACCCTTTCTTTCAACAAACAAATCATCACCAGCCAACTATGAATGCCTCTCCATTTATTTCCCTTGTATATGGACAGAATAGCATTGCCAGAAAACACTGCTGGGGTCAGACGTGGGTGACCTACTGGAAGGGGCAGGCCAACTGGGTTCTGGTCAGGGGTGACACTGGCTTCAATCAGCCACTTCCAAATGAGTACCTGGAACCAGAGTATCGGGTTGTTCTTACTTGTGTGGCTAGACCTCTGAATGCAGCCCCCTTTCCGAGGGGCCAGAAGGGGAGCTATTAATTTGAGAATGACTAATAAAATTATTAGGAGAGCCCTGTTGTTCATTCCCTACCATTGGGAGTACAGCCGTGGTACAGTGGAAAGAGCAGAAATTGTAAAGTTAGGATACGACTTCTATTTTCTAGTTCGACCAGATAATTATCCTCTCTGAGCCTCAATTCCTATATTTATAAAATGGAGTCAGCATTTACTCCTATTAAGACACTCTGTGAGAATACAAAAAGAATATTTGCGTAAAACACCAACACTTAGTAGGCACTTGATTAATGGTTCTCTATTCTCCTCCTTGAGATAATTTAACATAGTGACTACCTAGAAAGCACGTCTATTTTTAGCAAGAGAATCAATAATTTATTCTGAGTTTCTAAAATCGCTCAAATGCTCACAACTGAGCTAAGCACCAGGAATGAAACAAGGTTCAGGTTACAGTTTTTGCTCCTGAAAAGAATATTGTCAAGAAGAAAATGACAAGTTAAGAGGAAATAAGACTTCAGCATCATCAATCTTACCTAGATCTGGAAAGTACAGCTTTCGATAGCTCAGTAAATCATTGCTGAAAGAGGTGAAATGATTTTCCCAAGGTCATGCGGTGAGTTGATAGAGGGAGTAGCTCTGGGATTCCACATCCCCTTCAATAGGGTTTCTCAGAGAAGCCGCAGAGTGCTCAGGGCTGGGAGAGACAAGGGTGATTATCATCTCAACCAGGCCTTTCACTTCACAGGTGAAATTAACTTCCCTAATCCCATTATCCATTTGGTTGCTAAGGGAACACAGGTGAGGATCATCTAGCTCATCCTCCAGGGTCCAGAAAGGCTTCCTGGAGGAAGTGGTGTTTAAATAAGCAGCTAAAAGACACATAGAAGTTATCCATGTGAAAGAAAAGAAAAGCTGAATAATAGATGTTCAAGTATTTGTTCATTAATTAATTCATTAATTCATTCAACAAACAAGTCCTAAGTACCTAGTATGTTCTAGGAACAACAGTTTGAGACACTGGGGATAGATTCTTGAATGAGATAGATAAGATTTTTGATCTTATAGGGTCAACTCTTCAGCCGGTTGACCAAAACTAAATGATTAACAAAATATCAGCAAGTTGTCTGTGCCACGAAGAAAACAAAGCAGACTTCAGGGGAAAGAAGCTACTTGAGATTCTGTGGACAAAAAAAAAAAAAGACCTCTCTAAGGAAGTTCCATTTCAGTTGAAACCTGAGAGGAAAAGAAACAAGCCAGGCAATGACGGGGACCAATAACCTGCAGACAGAGAGAAGTGCTATTATGAAGTTCTGACATTCAGAGCAGGTGTGGCAGGTTCTTGGCACAAAAAGAAGGTGACCATGGCTGTTGCAGGGAGGCCAAGGAGGACATAAAATTGTGGGAAGAAGGATGGCAGGGCCAGCTCCCATAAGGCCATGTAGGGAGAGTGAGATGTTTGAATTTTATTCTAACTATGATGTGGAGCCATTGGGGGTTTAGCAGGAGAGGGTTGTGGTCAGATTTACATTTTTAAAAATCACTCATGTTCTTGTGAAAGCATAAAACAAGCAATATTTGCAGAGGTTCCAGATGAGAGAAGACATGATCTATGTGAAGAGAAAGGGAGGAAAGAAAGGCAGGTAGGAAGGAAGAGATAAAGAAGAAAAAAGAAAAGAAAGGAGGGATAGAAGAAAGGAAAGAAAAGAAGGTAAGAAAAGGAAGGAAAGGAGAGGAGGCGAGAAGGGAGGGGAGAGGAAGGGAGGGGATGGAAGGGGAGGGGAGCGGAGAGGAGTGGGGAGGAAGGGCAGAAAAGAGGAAGGGAAAGAAGGAAGGAAGAAAGGAAGGAAGGGAGGAAGGCAGGCAGGCAGGCAGGAAGGAAGGAAGGAAGGGAGGGAGGGAAGGAGGGAGGGAGGGAGGGAGGAAAGAAAGAAAGGAAGGAAAGAAAGAATAATTCCTTTCAGCTGGAGAAGAAATTTTGAGGAAATGGGTGCCAGGGGTGATCCTGAAGATGTTGGCTGCCCTCTGCCTGAAGGGACTTGGGTGCAGTGACAAGGATTTCGACTTCAACCCAATGGCAATGGATGCTATAGAAAATTTTACAGAAGGAAGTTAGAGTTCTGCTTTAGAAGCACACCAGTGACAGAGATAGCTTCAGAAACTAGAGCTTGACTGAAAACCTTCCTCCCTCAGGGGCCACAGCTCTGTTGTGTAGGTAACATGTGCGTACATGGAGGTGAGCATAGGTGAGCATGAGTGAGCAGAGGAGAGGCTCTGCACTCACACAGAGAGGCAAACTGGATGTACACAGCTACAGAAAAAGTAAAAAAAAAAAAAAAAAAAAAAGCCCTCAGCAGTACCCTGGGAGCAGTGTGTAGACTCTCAAGGCTCTGCCGTGGGTGTTCTGGGATTCTACATTCCCCTCATTAGAGTTTCTTGGAGAAGCCACAAAGTGCTCAGGGCTGGGAGAGACAAAAGTGATTATTATCTCATCCAGGTCTATCATTTTACAGATGAAATTAGTCTCCCCTTTCCCATCAGCCATATGGCTCTGAGGTTAGTTTCCCCAAAGCTCAGCCACAAAGACTGGTTTTTCATTTAAGTCCAGAGATATTGCTTAAAATGACTGTCTCTGTCCCCACCACAAATAATCTACTTTTGTCCCTCAGTCTGAAACACTGTGGCTTATATAATTGATGTCCCACGATAGGGCTTGCTCCTGCAGCAAGCTAGTCACCGAGAGCCTGGGTGGCTGGGTCTCTGCCTGCCTCGCCATGGTGCAGTGGAGGAGGTTCTGCCTGTGTGTGTGAGGACATACCCCCTTTTCAAAAAGAAATCCGGCTGGGAAAAAGCTCATGTCCCAGAGATGTAATTTCCTTCAATGACTCTGCCCCAATTCACTGCTGCTGGTATTTGTTTGAACAAAATCTGTGGAGCACTGGGTTCACAACTTTTTATATCAAATACTCTCTTTAGTCATCCATAAAACATTAAAAGGGTACCTACTAAATGCTAACCACTCTGCTTGTCACTAAAGTCACAACAATAAAGATATGGCCTCAACTTAGAAATCTTGTGATTTAGTGATTTTATTGAAATTAGAAAAACATGGAAGAAACGTTGAAATTCTAAAATACACGAGTATTACCTCAACTTTTCCTCAGAGATTTATAACATTTTGTAACTAACTTTATACCATCCAAGAGAGTAAATATAATTTTCGCTCCTAAACAACTGGAACTTTGATACACAGAATTCTCAAGCGGTGGAAAGTTTACTTTTGGTTATTAGTACATATCTTAAATGCCCAGCGATTGCCTATTTTTATGACATATATGGCAGATCTGACAAAGTGGATTGCAATGAGGAATTAAGCTTATGCATGATTATATCCCTGATCTCATGTTAACCATCACTATAAGCCCAATTTTATTAATAAAGGGACTGAAGTCTAAAGAATCAGAAACCTAACAAGGTCAATCAAGCAATAATTTCCATCGTTCTGAAGATTGTCATTATCATTATTATCAATATAATAGTTAATTATTGCGTATTATTATCATAGTCATAGCTATGCATTTATTTATTCATTACATAAACATTTACCTAACATCTTTTATGTACAAAACTGTGAATAAGACACAGTTGCTGCCATTAGGGAGCTCCCAGCTCCCTAAATAAAAAATTCATTCATTAATTGATAAACATTGGTTTGTTTCACCTTTCGGCTATTATGGGTAATGCTATGTGATCAACATTTGTGTACAAGTTTGTGTGTGGACATATGTTTTCATACAATGGAAACTATAAAAAAAAGTCAGCTATAAAAAAGTCAAAAGTACTGATATATTCTGCAGCATGAATGAACCTTTAAAACATCATGGTAAATGAAAGAAGCCAGATACAAACAGGCACATATTCTATGATTCCGTTATACTTACATGAAATAGCCAGGATAGGCAAAATCCACAGAGACAGAAAGTGGCTTATTAGATTGTCAAGGGCTGAGAGGAGGTACTATGGGAGTGACTGTTGGAGACTGAAAGAGTGAGGGTCATGATCAACTCTATATACCACTGGAGGCTATATGAGTAAACAGCAAACTGTTCTCACAAATGCAGCAGAATGTTTGCAAACTGACAAACTGCGTCTGCCTCCCAGAAGAAATGCTGAGGGCAGTTATGACCCAGGCACAAGTGTTTCTTGTGATTAGGCACATCTGAAGCCTGTTAGCAATAATGTGAACCTGTGATCAATCAAGCAACTGACCAATCGTTACCTCCTCCTCCCTCTATTCAATAAATACGAAGGGCTGGGGAAACTCAGGGCTGCTGCTGCCTTTGCTCAATAGAAGCAAGGAGCCCTCTTCTTCTTCCCCAGACCCCTTCTTTAAAACAGTTTCTTTTGTTTTATGTTTTCATTTCTATGTTTGTCCTCCTTCATTCAGTCTTGTAATGATGGTCTCAAGTAGTAACAGTAGTAACTGTCGTAGTGACGGTCTCAAGTAGTAACTGTGGCAGACTGCCGCAAGTGACTGCTAATGGGTACTAAATTTTTTTGGGGGGGTAACATAAATATTCTAGACTTACATAGCAGTGATGATTGAGCAGCTTTGTGAATATACTAAAAATCACTTGATTGTATGCTTTTAAAAGAAGACTTTGATAGTGTGTGAACTGTATCTCAACAAAAACATGTTAATAAAATTTTTAAAACGTGATTAAGTGTCATGGTAGAAAAGCTGTAGGTGCTCTTGTGCTATGAATGCAACTTTCATTTTATTGACAGCCTATTACATGTTTATGTGCTTTATGTGGTACTAAATTAATGGTTTATTTTCTCTCATTTAATCAAAAATAGCATTCATTCATTCATTCATTCTTCAGCAATTATTGGGGTTGGGGGGACAATTAATGCGTCAGGCACTGATCTAGGCACTGGGTGTATCGCTCTTTAAAAAGCCAAGGTCTCTGCCCTAATGGAGACTCTATTCTACTAGGAAAGGGTGACAGACCAAGAGTGTAATGAAGAAAAATGAAATTGAATCAGGGCTCACAAAGTGAGGAAGCCTGGGGAGGTGAGGAGTCTTATGATTTATGAGTTGGTCAAGGAAATAATCTGTGGGGATTAATATAGGAGCAAAGATTTTAATGAAGCAAGGGAATTAGCAATGTGAACGTCTGTAAATAAATGTTCCATCAGAATGATAAAGTTCAGGGATGGGGCTGAGTTGAGTAACAGCAAGAAAGTCTGCATGTCTAGAGCAGAGAAAGCAAGGAGAGAGGGGCAGAAGGTAAGCTCAAAAAGAGGGCCCAGGTGAGATGCTGTTCAGGAGCTTACAAGATGTGGTCATAGCTTGGGATTCTATCCCACTTTTGAAGGAATTCTATTAAAGGGCTGAGAGAGCAGTATTATGACTTGATTTCTGTTTTCAAAGGATTACTCTTAGGATACTGGTGAGAAGACTACAGGGAAGTAAGAAGAAGATATCAATTTGGGAGAAAATGTCTGTGGTTTAAGGATTATACAAAAATGACTTGACTTGGGGTGATAGGAAAATGACAGGAGATAGCATATGGTGCAAAGAGAGAGCTGATGGGTCTTATCCATGGGGTGGATATGCAAAGTGAAGAAAGTGAGTGTCCTATTAAGGGAAAAACTAGAGAAGAAGTAAGTTTGGAGTGGTAGAAATCAGGAGGTCTGTTATGTGTAGATCAAGCTCTTATAGACATCCAAGTGGGATGAAGAGGAGATACAGATACAGGTATGGAGCTCAGAGAAGACACCCATGCTAGAGAATAAATTTGGGGCTCAGCAACATATAGATAATATTTCAAGTCACGGGACTGGATGGGAATAACTAAGAAACCAGAGAGAAGAGAAGAAAGCAAAGAGGGAAAGGAATGGAAAAGAATGGGAGAGGTGGATCAAACCCTTAGAAACTCTGCATCTCAGTGCTCAAGCAGAAGACAAAAGACCAGGAAAGGAGATTTAGGAGGAAATAGGAAATACTGGAATACCAGGTGTGATGGTTAATACTGAGTGTCAACTTGATTGGATTGAAGGATGCAAAGTATTGTTCCTGGGTATGTCTGTGAGGTGTTGCCAAAGGAGATTAACGTTTGAGTCAGTGGACTGGGAGAGGCAGACCCACTCTCAAGCTGGGTGAGCACCACCTAATTAGCTGCTAGTGTGGTTAGAATAAAGCAGGCAGAAGAAGATGGAAGAGCAGACTTGTTGGGTCTTCCAGCCTTCATCTTTCTCTCATGCTGTATGCTTCCTGCCCTTGAACATCAGACTCCAAGTTCTTCAGGTTTTGGACTCTAGGACTTACACCACTGGTTTGCCAAGGGCTTTCAGGCCTTTGGCCACAGACTGAAGGCTCCACTTTTGGCTTCCCTGCTTTTGAGATCTTGGGACTGATTCACCACTGGCTTCCTTGCTCCTCAACTTACAGACACCCTATCATGGGACATGTGATTATGTAAGTCAATTCTTGTAATAAACTCCCTTTCACATATACATATATTCTGTTAGTTCTGTCCCTCTAGATAATCCTGACTAATATGCCAGGAGAGAAAGAGGAAGGAGTGGTGTCCCTAAAATGAAATTAAGAAAGTGTTTCAAAAAGAAAGCTATGATTAATAGGACCAAATGATCCATAGAGGTTGAATAAGTGAAAATACAAAAATTGATCATTGAATTTGTCACTGTAGAGGCCACCCATGAGAGTGAAAGGTGGGATAAGGGTACGGGAGTTTGAAAACAGAAGATAAAATGTGACAAAGTCATGCCAGAGAATTGGAGCAGGGATTACTTGAGGAAATGTAGAGGAAATGCCTGAAGATGTTGAGGGTACATTTCAGATGTTTGTCTTATATCTAAAGTGAGATCTTCAGCAACATTGTGTTTTTATCCTACAATGTTCCTAAGCAAACAAAAATCCTGTGTAACAAAAGGAGATGGTCAGAGGTAGAAAGCTTGAAATCAAAATCTTGAAAAGGCACAGTTACCAGTAATGACAAAATTCAAGGTTTAACTACGTGAGTAGATATTGAAGAGGTTGCTATAATGACAGAAGTAGTCTTGAAAAGAAAGGCAGTAATGTAGAAGCTGAACCGTTCAAACCATCTGGAGAAGCAACTTGGGAAATGGCTGATGACCAAAACAAGAGTGGGTCATGGGAAGAATAGCCTGATGGTATACTTTTCAATGCAGTTATCAATTTTTGAGAAAGGAGAGAATTGTTGGGAAGTAGTGAAGAAAATGCCTACCTTAGGGAACCAGAGATATGGAAGGAAAACATACCATTTGACAGGGCTGCAGTATGCCTTAGAACCTCTAGTCTACCATTTTTCCCTTTGGAAAAGAAAGATAAAGAGAAGCATCAAAGGAAGAATTTGAGGATATAGATGAGAGATGATGAGTTTGAGAGAACAGAGTGAAAAAATAGGGGAGATGAGGAAAGAATGAAAAGTAGTTCTATTTAGGAGCTACACAGAGCCACCTAGGGATGAATCTGGGTGATAATGAATGGCTGACATTCTCTATTTATTGTAGCAATTGATTAAAATGGGAATGTAAGGTTGGAGAGATTGATTTCCTGGTCTTTTATGTAAAGATGGGTAACTCTGATTTTAGCCACCATTTTGGGTCTGGTCCCTTGCGTTACTTACTGTGGTGATGTTAAGAGAGTTGCTAAGGCAGTAAATAGAGACCTTGTTTTTACAATGAGAACATGAAATTCTGCTGCCCTCTAAATCCCACTGTCGCAGTGCCTAATCCGGCGTCCTGCCAAGTGCATATGAGCTCAAGAAACCTTCTTAGCAGACCGCACAGGATGGTGTTATGGCGGGAAGAAAGCACTGTTCTTAACAAGAGCCCTGACAGCCAGGGTTGTTAAACCCATTTTACAGATAAAGAAACTGAGACCCTCAAATGTTTAATAGGGTCAGACAGTTCGGATGGGTTGAAACTGGTCTCTCTGATTCAAACTCCAGGGCTTATCGAACTTGATCAGCTATTCACTTCAATTCCACAAATGGCTGAGATTGCAACCGCCAACCCCAAATCTGACAGGCTCCCCATTCTACTCACCCAGAAGCACCATTTTCGCTCTTCTCCTCCCTAAGAGCACTGGGCAGTCTCCTGTTGCCATGGCAAACTGTGGGCCATGTAGCCACCCTGACAAAGGGCTACTGTGCCCTCTGACTAAATCCCACTCACAATGTCTGATTACCACATGCAAACCCAGCTTGGACAGCCTCCCTGAAAATCAGTGGGCTGTTTTCATGAGTGAAGCTTTTTTTTCCCCTTGTAATTTAGCATTTTCTTCTATTACCAAAAAAGGGCAGATTTCCATATTCCAATTCTCACCAACACTCCCTCAGAGACTACACTTCCCTGAGATCAGTTCATTCTCTACACAGCAGTTCTCCTGGCCACATGGCGCCAGCCTTCCTCATCCTCCCTATCCCCTTTCTGTGGCTTAGGGAAGATACAAAGGTGGACTGACTTAGATGATAGGAAAGTAACCGAAGAGAGTAAGAAATAATCAGGTTGTGGTTTGAAGGTAGAGCCGACAGGTCCTTTGATGGAGTGGATGTGGGAAGTGAGGCAGGTGAGTGGCAGGGTAAGAAGGCAGGGTGGAAGAGGGGCAAATTCAGGAGTATAGACATTAAAGAAGTGTTTTATACAGGTTAAGTTTGTCTTACTTACTGAACATTCAACTGGAAACGTACAATGGATACTCCAGATGTCTGGAGCTCAGCACATCTTGCGAATATAAGACAGTCATTCTCAACCTCAGCATGATTAGCAATTTGGACTGGATAATGGTTGGCTGTGGGGAGCATCTCTGCACATTGTAAAATGTTTAGCAACATCCCTGGCCTCCACTCATTAGATGCCAGTCACACCATTCCCTCCCCCAGGGTGTCACAACCAAAAATGTCTTCGAACATTGCCAAATGCTGCTTGGTGGCAAAATCACTCCTAGTAGAGAATCACAGATTTAGTGATAACTAGTGTTATCCATTTTCTGCAGATGCTCATGCACCTATTTCTGTGTATTTACTGGAAGATAAATTTAGCAATAGAAAATGTTCTTTTTTTTCCTTTTTCGCATACTTGGTTATATGTATCAATCTGTAATTTCCTTACTTCACATAGGATGTCTAAACATGCTAGTATATAGGAAACTGCCATTTAAAAAAAAATATGGTATAGTATTCTGTAGTTTGGATATATTCTGTTTATCTACATCTATATTATTGAACCTTTAGTTTATTTATAGTTGTTGTTGTTTTGGTACTGTAAATAAAATTGCAATGAAGGTCTTAACACATACGTCCTTGTCTTTATTTCTCAGCAAAAAAAAAACCTGAAATTGTTGGTAACAGAGTATATGAATTTATAAACTTCATAAATTGCCTTGTGTAAATAGTTTATAAAAGTAACTGCCATAATTTCCTCCCTGTATCCAGGCTGTTTTGTTATTTGACTTTGTAGCTCCTCTATCTTTTGTGTTTGGGCTGACTTTGGAACTTACTTAGATCAATTGAATGCAACATAGCACAGAGTCAGGAGCCAGGGGCTGCTTTAGACATCATCGTGCCCTTAAGGCATTGTAGTCTTGACCTTAGGAACAGTCAAATGTATAGGAGATGAAGCATCAGGGAATTCAATCGGGAGCAAGGAGGTTAAAATGCTTCACAGGGGAAGCCAGATCTTGCAAATTGGGTGACAGAATGCCTGTCAAGGACCAATCCATAACAGGAACCTTCAGTTTCATCTTCCTCCAGATCAGAACTGATTAATCCCAAAAACTCTGGCTCTGCTCTCCATGGATAGACCATAGGGAAGGTTGACAGATACAAACACCTGCTCATGCAGTGAGGTGAACAAGGGCAATGTAATTTATTAATTTCCCATGAAAGAGTTAAGCCCTGTGCTGATCTATCAGCCCAGGAAGTAGGTGTCCATAGAAAGTATATGATTTTTTTCTCAGAACATAAGTTATATCTCACATAAATGGCTTAACAGGGAATTAAAGGGACACATTTCTTTGGGATAAAGAATATTGAAGGCAGTTGGTTCTGGCTTTGGGTCAAATAAGAGGGTGGGGGGTAATGTCTTGAGAAGCTTTGGGAAACAAATTTGGAAGCTTCATCTTTCTCCCTCCCTCCTGTTGTGCCAGGATGTCTCCTTTGACATCTGAAATACCCTGTTGCGCTATTCAACTTTTTTTTCTGAACCAATGCTCAGCAACACTGTAGTTTGAATCAGTGGAGTGGCTGGTAAACCCCTTTTTGTTTTCTTTGCTCCCACTCTCTTCTCTGCCCTTCTCTTCTTTGTCCCCACTTTTCCTTTCCCTTTAGGGTTGTTTTCAATAGGAAAGAAGCATTTCTCTGAGAAGCACAAAGAATCTAGTTAATGGTTTAGTCATTTTGAAGATGAATAACGGCAAGGACATTAATTGCAAAAGTATGTGAAATACAAGAAAGAAAAGAAAAAGAAAAGAAGCAAACAAGCTAAAGTTTCAATAACATAAATATACATAAATACATGGTTATATATCCCTACACAGAATACTACGCCACATTTCAAAAATAAAACAAAACCCGACAGCTTCCTATGTACTAGTATGTTTAGATATCCCAAATACATGGGCATGAGAATAAACAGGTTAAGAGATACATGTAGAATAACAGTACCTATGTGAACAAGAAAAGAGAATGCTTTCCTTGGTAAATATATACACAGGTAAACATAAACATAGGTCCCATGTTATCAGTAAATGAATAACACTAGTTCCTGCTAGGTCAGTGGTTCTCAACTTGGGAAAATTTTGCCTCCCCAGAAATTTGCCAATATCTAAACACATTCTTGGCTATCAAAATTGTGTGTGGATGGTGGGGGTGGGTGGTACTATGGCATTTAGTGGATGGAGGCCAGGGATGCTGCTAAACATCCTACAATGCACAGGAGAGAGACCTCCAGCAAAGAATTACCCATCCCCAAATGCCAACAGTACTGAGGCTGAGAAACTCTACTCTAGATAGACAAAGAAGTGATAAGGATTAGGAGGTAGATATCAAGAAGTTTATCTATAATTTTTTACACCTTTCAAAGATAATGTAATTGTGCATTACTGATGTAATTACTAGTGATTAAAAAATAACCTTCAGTAGTTTTCCATTGACAGCAAAGGACTTTTTTTTTCTTTTTCTTGAGATGGAGTCTTGCTCTGTCGCCCAGGCTGGAGTGCAGTGGCGCGATCTCAGATCACTGCAAGCTCCACCTCCTGGGTTCACACCATTCTCCTGCCTCAGCCTCCCGAGTAGCTGGGACTATGGGCGCCTACCCCCTTGTTACCTGCCTCATCTCTCCGGGTCCCTATCACACAACCTACATTTTAGGCATACCAAAGCATTTATAGTCTTTTGAGTTTCATGTGCTTCATAAATGCCTTTTTTTCCCCACCTCTTGATCTTTCTGCTCTGAAAGCTTCCTCTCCTCTGTCTCTGCCTGGTGAAATCCATTCATGCTCCAGAGCCCAACTCAGTATCATTCTCCCTGTTCTTCCCGGGTGAAGCTGCCCTCTCCCTCCTGTCTGCCATCTCCACAGTGCCTAGACATCTGGTATTATAATGAGACCTCAGCATCTTGACTTGGGGAAGTTGGTTTTACCCTAGCCAGCCTTATGGGCATCCTGGCTTCCTGTACACCCTTTTAAAAACACCCGAAAGGACAGGTCATACATCACACAAACTTAACATACAAACCTTTTTCAACAGAGAATCAGGAATTATCTTGCTTAGTGTCACCCACACATCCTCTTGTTCTTGGAAGCACACACTCCAGCCTACACTGGAGTGGCCAGGATGGTAGATGTACAATGTGTGCACAGAAGGCAGTCTGGCAAACGGGAGAGCCCAGCCTCACCCAGGGAGGCAGCCCGTGCTCATCTCCTGCTGATTACTGCAGACCTCATCTTGCCAGATCTTCCAAGATAAATTAGAAATTCAGGATTTTATTATAAAATTTCTCAATACTTAAAGTTTAATATTCAAAGCAAAACTTTATAATCACTCTATGAGTGAGACAAAAATGCATCATTGGAGCAGATCTGTTTTCAGGGCTACTGGTTTTTAAACTCTCAATTATTATAACTATCCATAAATGATATTCCTGGACTATATAAACAAAGAAATGGAAATTATAGTCTAGTGTGAAAGATAGGCACAAAGACACATACAAAGTCAAGAGAATCACACGTCACACAGTCTTCAGCATACTCTCTCCAACCCTCAGAGAAATGAGGACAAATGAAAATCAGACTCTTATCACTATCAGAGAAGTCTCACTTTCTCCTGTGGAGATGAGTAAAAGAGAAGGCTAGAAAGAACCAATGCTTTCTTTTGTCTTTCTTTATTTTATTTATTTATTTATTTATTTTTGTTTATTTAGACAGAGTTTCACTCTTGTTTTCCAGGTTGGAATGCAATGGCGCAATCTTGGCTCACTGCAACCTCTGCCTCCTGGGTTCAAGCGGTTCTCCTGCCTCAGCCTCCCGAGTAGCTGGGATTACAGGCACGCGCCACCATGCCTGGCTGATTTTTTTTTGTTTGATTTTTAGTAGAGACAGGGTTTCACCATGTTGCCCAGGCTGGTCTCAAACTCCTGAGCTCAGGCAATCTGCCCATCTCAGCCTCCCAAAGTGCTGGGATTACAGGCGTGAGCCACTGCGCCCAGCTAGAACCAATATTTCTTCCTGAAACTTCTCAGATGACGCTGGGTCCTGTTTTATGGACTATGGTCAATGGGAATGGAAGAAAAAGAGAGAGGATGTTTTTTCATACTCTAATATACTAAACCAGGTTAACTTTGAATATGACTGCATGATCCTATAAACTGTAAACACTCAGCTCTCAGGTTGGTCACATGAGCAATAGACATCACAGGGGACGAATATCCCAGGCTCATGCATGGAGTTTTCTTTGGTACCAGCTCCCTCATGGATCACAGTCCTTGGAACAGAATCACGATGGCCCATGTCCAGATAATCTTTTCATTTCATGGCCCTCAAAGCCCAGCCAAGGCCAGGAGCCAAGTAAGAGCAAGGAAGGAGCCTCGGCCTCAGTTTCTGATGTACTGCAACCATGCCAACTGTCTTTGGAGCAGACTCTGTTCTCAGATCTCTCCACTGGGATCCGTGGTCATTTCAGGATCTTGGACGCTGACTTCCAGCATCTTTCTCTGTGGGCATCACATGGAAGGAGGGGATACTGACTCACGGTAGAGCCCATTTAGACAACCAGGAAAGAAGTGGTACATGATCTGATTTTCCTGACCAGGAAGACTGTCAGGTACATCCCCTTTACATGTAACACGCTGAAACATGTGCCTGTTGCCATGGAAACTCCATAATGCAGAGTGAGTAAACGCAGCCTGAATAGATCCAGTCCAGAATGCTTGTGGAGGCCCACTGCTTTCAGTCTCTTTCATCACCCAAGTCGGAGTCCAGCTGGAGCCAGAATTAGTGATGGGTAAAGAGCTCAAAAGGCCCCTGGTCTCCTTCCAGTGCATCTCTGATTTAAGTAAAGCCTATTGGGTTTGGAAGACTCAAATGGCTAAGCTGTCCCGTGAGAGTCCCGGCTCCCCTTTCTCTCATCCTGGGCCACAAACCAGCATCTCACTCTATTTTGGGGGGAGTGATGCGGAAGCTAATCAAAGCAGCTTTTAAAGGGCTTTCATGGTTTGCAAAAAAAAAGAAAAAAAATAGGGGGTATTTTGGGTGGAGACCAGAACACAATTTTGCCCCCAGCCTGTTTCCCCTTTTTTCTTAAATATACACAGATTGAGATAGACTCTAACAGCAACAAGCAAAAACCTTTAAACAAAGCTATTAAACATTATTTTCCTGCTCCAGTGAAAAGCAGCAGCTATGGGCCAAACACAAATCCAGAACACCCAAAGTTCTGTTCTAAAGATTATACATTAATTAGAGAAAATAAAACATTTTCTCACCGTGAGTTCCTTTCCACAGATGTATCTAATCATGTTATATGAAGACTGTATTAGCTAGCCAGAGCCCACCTAAATAGCTGAACTGTGTTTTTAGTCTCCTAGAATAAGATAAATAAATATAGCAGTGGCAGAGGCCATTTGACAGGAACTATATTGAGATATTTCATGGACCACATGGGATGGTACAATCCACGGGGATGGCTAATGTGGCAGATCAACACGACTCAGAGAAAAGTGAGTTTAGACACCTTTAAGTGTTTCAGAACTCTAATAGCTTCTTATACCTCCTTTTTAAAAACATAATTGCATTCCTCACACAACACTTACTACTGTGTTCCATATGAACAGGGTCAAGAACAAAGCATCAGTGAGGAGGTAACGTTATCAGAATGCCAGCCACCACCATTTCCTTCCTTCTGAGATGTCCTCTAAATTCTAAACCTATATAACAAATGGGAGAAAGAAAATATTCTTCATTTTTTTTTTTTTTGCACTTAGAATCTGGGAGCAGGGGCAGGCCTTGCTGAGTTCTGGAGGTCTCTTTGTTTAAGGAGGCTTTCCAACTCAATTAGCCAGGAATAAAATGGGGAAACATGCCTCTTTATATATCCAGCCCTAAGGTTGATTTTTAATGGTTTCATGTATTTTCTCTGAATAATATTTACACTATTAAATAAACTCAAAGCCAATGTGTAGATGTACAATTTTCCATAGCATACTGCCTTGAACAGCACCATGATTGAAAATAAGAGAGGAAGCAGGCACTTCATCACTTTCATTTCCCAGATGAAGGGACCAAGGTTCACAGATGGAATTACCTTTGTGAAAACCCAACCAGCTATATCAGCTACCTACCACAGGTGCCCCAGCACAAGGCAACAAGTTGTTTGTCTCTTTGTTTAACCTATACAGTTAAACATTAGAAATGTGGGTGAAATAATAAAATGTCCACTTATGATATTTAATTTATCAATTAAATTACCACATATTAAAAGTCATAAAATTAGAAATATTAATTGCATTTTCAATTAATGCAATATGATTACATTTTCTTCCAACTCTCGGTTTTCATGAATCTATTTTATACAAACTTCTGATATCAGATTCCAGCCATTATAAGTCATCTAACAGCTTTGCAGCGCTCCAGCACTTTGGATGCAACTGATTTGTTTGAGCTCTATTTCTTTGTTAATCTGCAAGTCACAAATACCAATTTGCCTAACAATTGAACATTGTTTGTGTGCTTAATTCATATTGTAGACATATATATTCTTGAATTCTGCAATACAGTCTATCAGGAATAATTACAAAATGTAATAAATATCTTTGCCTCCTCCCTTAACATTTGGTCAGGTGGCTTCTTTTTTTTGTTTGTTTTTTTGAGATGGAGTCTCACCCTGTTGCCCAGGCTAGAGTGCAATGGCGAAATCTCAGCTAACTGCAACCTCTGCCTCTCAGGTTCCAATGATTCTTTACAGGTGTCCACCACCACGCCCGGCTAATTTTTTGTGTCTTTAGTAGAGATGGGCTTTCACCATATTGGCCAGGCTGGTCTCACACTCTTGACCTCGTGATCCACTCGCCTCAGCATCCCAAAGTGCTGGGATTACAGGCCTGAGCCACCATACCTGGCCAGGTGGCCTCTTTATATATCCAGACATTGCACTGATTTTTAATGGGTTCACATGTTTTGTCTGTGTAATATTTGTGACATTAAAAATAAAGCAATTTAGAGATTAAATTTAAATCTGCAGGACTTGTAATGCCTTGATTATAAGATACTCCTGTTTGCTGAAGTAGAATGTTTGTAAACGAAAAGCTCTCACCTTACAGTCAAGTATTCCCTGCACTGTGGCAGAGCTGGAAAGGAAATGGAATCCTTTATCTTCTGGTTGAGAGTGAGCACCACTGCTCAACACCACTGATGGACTGCAAGTTTTGGGAGGGCAGGGCAGTGTCTTATTCAGCTTATCTAAGTCCCAGCACCACATCTGACACAGAACGAGTTCTCAATAACTGTGGAGTAAATGAATGAGATAATTGAATACTTAGCCAAAGCATCTCATGTTACTTTAACATACTTTGTACCCTTGACTGAGAAATGGCAGAGAGACTCTTTAAATTCCAAATGTAGCCAAGTTGTCCCTTAAACTGAAGAGGCACATTATTTTGTTTCCTGTGACAATCCTATGTGGTTTTATTTGGGCAGACCCATACTGCAACATCTGAGAGCTCAGGCTCATCATTCCAGCTCACTAAATAGCAGAAGCAATCAGCCCAGAGTCAATCTAACATTTAGTGGTCATACTGAACGGTCCAGGAAGGCTAATGCCAAAAATGTGGCTTTAGGATTCTTGATCTCATGGATGGGAGATCCCCCAAGAGAACAAACCCTTGTTCTGGTGCATTGTCAATTACAACCCTGCTTTCCAGTCTACAAAGCCCCGGAGAATTCAATCATGTCTCCACACTGAAGCTGGGGCTGCCTATGTGTGAACCTGCCACTGTGGCATATTCTTGGCTTTGTTCAACTATGTAATGACCAAGGGTTGGGTAGGGAGAGTGTTAACAAACACAGGAAGTAATACAAGAAGGGACGTGGGGGAACAGTTTCTGGGAACAAAGTTTTTGACCACTGAAGTTGTTTGACCTTAAGAATCAGAAACACTATTTTGGGATCATGTTATTGGGATGCAAGGGAGAGGCACAAAAGGGTAGGAGCAGGCCCTGCTCTGGTCAGTTGTGAAATAGGCTAAGTACACAAGCAGTGTTTTCTCCTCTCACTACAAGGATATGGCCCAACTTCCAAGGGTCCCCCACCATTGAGGTCTTCACTGCCAGGAATTGAAAGCTTGTGGGACTCACCAAACCCATCTACACATCCTCTCAACTTCTTCCTGTTTTGAGTCTGTATTAGTCCATTTTCACGCTGCTGATAAAGATATACCCAAGGCTGCGCAATTTACAAAAGAAAGAGGTTTAATGGACTTACAGTTCCACGTGGCTGGGGAGGCCTCACAATCATGGCGGAAGGTGAAAGTCATGTCTCTCATGGCAGCAGACAAGAGAAGAGAAGTTGTGCAGGTAAACTCCCCTTTATAAAACCATCAGATTTCACGAGACTTATTCATTAACACAAGAACAGCATGGAAAGGACTGGCCCCCATGAATCAACTTCTCACTGGATCCCTCCCATGCCACATGGGAATTGTGGGAACTACAATTCAAAAAGAGATTTGGGTGGGGACACAGTCAAACCACATGAGAATCTCTCTCCTTGTCCAGGGCCTGGAAACTAGAAGATGTCAAACATATTCCAGTTTCTTTTTTCCCTTGTATAGTTAGCCAATTTATACCTGGTTCAAAGCATTTTCATAGACATTTTTCTAAGAGACCCTCACCATTATCTTTTATGGTAGATAGGCTGGGGAGGGATTACAACATTCATTTTTAAAGAGGAAAAATTAATTTCTCAATGCTCTCTCAAAATTCACAGGATAATATTATCTTGTTAGGACAAACTGTTGGACACTTCATAGTATGGCCTATGCCTCTCTCTGTAGCATCTCTCCCGTTGCCTTCACCATCCAGGCTGCATTAAAGCTAAGATGAGCAATTTGTGGTTTCCAGAAACTATCATCCCATTTCATGCTATGCCTTGATTCATGCCTTCTCTTCTCCCTGAAATATCTCTCTGCCATCCTCTGGTTGATAGATATATCTTGTCAACTGCTAAGTATGTTTCAAGATTCAGACCAGATATTGTCTCCTGGAGAGAAGCAGACACTTTCCCCCACCCTAACCTCCACACTAGTTAAAGCCCCTTGTGTCCACCTGTATCACACAAACCATCTATTTTCAGAGCGTTTACCTGTTCACATATCGACTTTTCCCCAACTGATTGTGAGTTTGTGGAAATGCAGAAATATTTTGTTGCAAGTGATAGTAAACTCAAATCAATTTGGTTTTGATTTTAAAAAACACAGAGGAAAAGATATATTGGCTCAATAACTCAATGCAGCATTTAAGGCATAAAGGGACTCAGGGCCTCAAACAATATCGCCAGTGTTCACTCTCATAGCAGCCAAGCACTACTTTCTTCTCAGTGTGTTTTACCCTCAAGAAGCTTCCTCTCTTGGCTACCTGTGGTGGCTCATGCCTGTAATCCCAGCACTTTGAGAGGCCAAGGCAGGCAGATCACCTAAGATCAGGAGTTTGAGACCAGCCTGGCCAACATGGCAAAACCCCATCTCTACTAAAAATACAAAAATTAGCCGGGCATGGTGGCACCTGCCTGTAATCCCAGCTATTTGACTTATTAATAAATTGGTGCAAAACTAATACTTGTTCATGAGACATCCAAGTGGACTTCAGTTTGATTTGTGTACAGACTTGTCATCCTACACCTGCCCCAGATCTGAAATAAGGTGTCTAGTAGCTAACCACGGAAAAAAGAGATGTGGGAAACCTCTGAGGCATACTAACACTGTGGTTGACAAGCAGGTCATTGAAGATTTGGTTGGAGATTTGCACTTAAAGATAACTAGATCTGAGTTCTAATGGCAACTCTGTTGCTCTCTAGCTGTGCAATCTTGCTTAATTTACCTCCCCTCTCTGAAACTCAGCTTCCTCAACTATAAAGGGGGATCATTCTATACTCCTCACTTTCAGGACTTTTGTGAAGATCTGTGTGTTGAAATGTGTTATAAACCATAGAGTAATATATATTTATAAATCAAAATTCTGATCAATTTAATAGGTACACAGACGTCAAAACTAAAGGATTTTTTAAATAAAAATGAACCATGTGAGGGATATTGGGTACATCATTTCTTCAGGCTCTAGACTTTTGAAAATATCCCAAGAACAATCTCAGCTCTCTGGTGTCAATAAAACACTTTGCTTATTTTGTTTTTTAAACTCTCCCATCACCCCTTGCTCACAGCTTGTCCCCTGCGGCTGATGCTAAAGTGCATTTCTCCCCCTTTATGTCCTAGTTTCTCAGGGTAAATCTATTCCATTTGGCTGAAGAAATAGGCCAGATGATATCTGACATGACTTTCCTCTCCTCCTCCCTGCCACCAGGGAGCTAAGAGATGAGTTAAAGTATTTTGCCAATAAACGGCTGAGGACTAAACAACCACCTGTGAATTGAACATTGCAGCTTTTTTATTTTTTTAATAGCAAAGCCTGGGAAGGGGATGAGATCATCTGTCTCGTCTGTGAGCAGCATGTTCTGCAGGTCTTCTCCTTCCACATTACGTCATTCTGGAAACAGAAAGTGTCTGGACATTCCTTATGCAATCTGCAGGGGTGCGAAGTGAGAGAGACACTGGCTTGCTGGAGAGTGATGATTCCCTAATTCTGCTCACAGATGGATATGCATGCTCATTAATTCTGCCAACAGTTATAGAATCCCTACTGTATGCTGTAATGTTTGGTGTCAAAACAATCTTGCACGTTTATTTACCTTTTCGTTCATTTAGCAAACGTTTGAGTGTTTCCTATGTAACAGGTACTATTATAGGTGTTGGGGACACAGAAGTGAACAAAGCACATAAAGTCCCCACCTTGTGAGACTGTCACTTGATTGTAGGAGATGAACAATTAACAAAGCAGCATGTAAGTATATGATACAATATCAGATAGATGCTCCAGTGTGAAAATCAACCAGAATGAGAAGGTAGACGGTAAGAGGATGACAATTTTAATAAGATAATTAAGGAAGTTTCCTGTGAGAAGATGACATTTGGAAAAAGGCCAGAATAAATTTGGGGAGTTAACCTAAAAACATCTGGGCAAGGAAGGGATCTCTAGACAGAGAGCCAGTATATACAAAGGTCCTGAGACCAGAAAGTATTCTAGTAGAGAGGCTTTCTAGAAGCATCCCTAATACTCATGCCTATTCCAACAGTGATTCTTTCTATCATACAGGTAAGAAAACTGTACCTCCAAGAAATTGTTAATTTACCTTCTCCGTAAACAAGTCCTGATAGATTCCACAGATGCAGCCTTCATTCTACTCTGTGTTTATTTAATTCTCACATGTGCTTTCTGTTTGGTGTTCTCATTATAGAAGGAAAATTAACCCAAGAGTTAGGTGATGGAGGTTAATAGTAAAGAAAAGGAAGATGAAAGAATTCTCACTTCCTCTCTTGTTTGCATGAGAACATTACATGTGCTTCCTTTGAAGAAAAAAAATCTAGGGTAGTCTATCTAGCTATGTCCTTTGTCATGTTTAATGCCCCAGCCAGTTGAGAGTTGTTAGACTGTGGTGCCAAGAATGTCATAAAACCACCATTCTCTCTGTGGACCAAAGTGACAGGCTGGGTTCTAATATGTGCATTGACATTCCACGCAGAGTTTGCTCCAACCAGACTTGTCTCAGCCTTTTGTCTCGGCTCTCTGTGATCATGAATAGATCTTATTATTCAAACAGTCCTTCAAAGCCACTTTCAAACTGTGCTTTTACAGACCAACATTGGGGAAGTCTTCAAACTCATCCATTTCACGGACGGTCAGGACCCAATTTCATGAAGGTTAATGTATAGGGGCTCCAATCGATTCTTTTGAAAAAAAGTAGAAAACAGCAACAGAAAGCAAAGGAGAATTAAAAATGAAGGAACGGAGAAAGTATTAACATTAAGTATGTGCCAGGTACATTTAGTCCTCATCATAACCTTATAAAGCAGATATCTTTGTCCCTGTTTAGACATAAGCACCACAAAGTGCATGGAGATTCAGGAACCAGCAAAAGATCAAGTAACTGAGTGGCTCAGCTGGGATTCAAACCCAAATGTAGCTTCTTTACACTAATCTATCTGCCAGCTGCCATAGTTTCCTCTCTGAAAAAACAGAGACACTCAGCAAGTTCCTGGTTTCTGGAGCCTAGAGCTCTATTAATTTTTTCAGTCATTAAAAGTCCAAAAGACTAAAGTTTTTTTATCAGTACTCCCAAATATCTTGCTATTTCTAATTTAATCACAGAATACTATCCCTTTAAAGAAATTCTTCCAAAAAGCCCTGGTTACAAGCTCCTGCCTCCCCTTTGAGGTTACTTAATGAGGATCATATAATAGCTATAAATAGCATTGGGTAATCTTCAAGGCTCCTTGCTGAGTGACCACTGATGCAGTCTGAGGTTTGGATGACACTATCACAAGAATTATTGGAACCAACTGGTACTGTGCTCCCTATCATAGTGGTTTCTTTACAGAGGAAGTAGAATTATTGCTACTAAAAGGAGTTCACAAGTTACTTTGATTAATCACGTAACTTGCCGTGTTGTCATTTGTTTACATGTCTGACTTCCTATTTGGAGTGCTGGCTCTTTCAGAATAGGGACCATAACTTAATCACCTCTGTGTCCCCACAGCATGCCACAATGTTGGCACCCAGTTGTATCTTAGTGAATAGATATAGTTATCTGGTACTGCAGAACAAACCAGCCCAAAATTTAGTGGCTGAAGCCACAACCATTTATTTAGCTCACAATTCGGTGGGTCAGCAACTTAAAGCAGGCTTAGCTAGGTGGCTCTTCTGGTTTCTGCTGGGTTCCCTCATGAGAATGAAGTTAACTGCGTTCAGTCAGGCAGCTCTGCTTCTGTGTGTGGCTGTCCACATGTGTCTCTCTTCGCCTCCTGTACTCTGGCCTGATTTTGTTCCCATAGCCTGACAGATGTAAGAGCAGGGGAGAGAAACAGAAGCATCTGAAGCCTCTCATAATCTACAATCGAAAGTGGCACATTGTCATTTCTGCCACCTTCTTTTGGACAAAACAAGATACAAGGACAGCCTAGATTAAAATCATGGTGAAATAAACTACCTCTTGATAAAAAATCTGCAATGTCACATTGCAGTGAGTATGGGAGGAGTTAAAGAAAAACAGAGCTACATTTTTCAATCTACCACAAAACATTTTTGAATGAACGAACGAGCTGTGTGGCACAATAAATTACAATGTATGATATATTTTCTCACTAAGATTAATGCTTTCTTCAGAAATAGCTAACTTTCTAACCTGGAAGAAAGAGATAAAGGTTATCAACAATCTTAGAGCATGAGATGGCTCATAATCTATACCTAGCAAAGGCCAGAATATGGGACTTCAAAGGTTGGTGTTCTAAATTAGAACAGTTAACTACATGGTTTTGTTTTAGTTTGGTGTTCCTCTTCCAGGAGGGAGCGTCTCCTGACCTCCTGACTTAGCTGTCCTCACTGATTTATCTCTCCTTTACTCTAAGAGGCAGTGTATGGTGGTCTGGTAAAAGAACACAAGTTTTGAAATTAGACAGACTGGTTTTCAAATTCTGCTGCATGATTAGAACATCCAGGAGCCTTGGGCAATGTAACTCAGAGTCCTGGAAATGTTTAAAATAAACATAAAATGGGGATTAATAATAACAACTCTGCATGTCAGTTGTTATTATTAAATGAGATGGTACATATATAACACTTAGCACAGTGCCTGACATAACATAGGTGACAAATATCTGTCACCTTCACACTGCTATTCACATAGTCTCTGTATTACAGGAGGGTATCTTTCTATGAATCTGCGGTGTGAAGACGCTTCTTCAATGTTGGTGTAGAAAGCTGTGCTTGTGAATCCTCAAAACTAATGACAAATGTCAGGCATCATTTATACTTGAAAATTTGGGAAAGTTAAGAAATGTAACCACACAAGAATTTAAGTGAGTATTTTATATTGAAGCCAATCTAAATGTGAATTTATAGCTATCAGTTATCAATATGTGTCAAATAAATTTTCATTATGAAGGAGTTCACTTTATGCTGTAGTGTAGCTACGTCTTTATAGTTGCAAAAACATTAGATCAAAAAAAAAATTGAGAATCAAACATAGAGTAACATCTATCTAGAGCCCAGTGTGTCACTTAGAATTTCTTCAGATGTTGATTTCTCTATTTCCATGCCTGCAATTAAAGAAAATATTTCTCTTTTTTAACTTCCATTTCTGGCCCTTCATTTCTAAAAAGAACACTGGCTGACATCAAGTTCACCTTTGTTCTATTCAATATTCCATTTCCACCTGAACCTCCTCCACATCCCTACCCCAACCCAATACATACTTTTTCCCCTCTTCCAACATCCCAGAAGATTCCAGTGTGATTTGTTTAGCCTTCAGATAAGCCTTGACAGAAGGAGAATCTGTCACAATCCATGATGACTCTCTCTGCCAAGCAGAACTCTAGCTTTCTGACACAGCTGTATATTTCTTGCAGGTCACCTTTGTATGTTATTAACATTCATTCCAAACACCCAGATATCAGTGCAAATCTATCTCAATAACAGTGATCACCACTGATACAGCATGCATCAAATCCTGTCCTTTCAACATAGTGAAATCACCAGTGAATAAAAGAATTGGAATGAGTGATAGAATTTCAAGTTCACTCACATAGATACCTGCCCAGAGCAAAGAGGTTTTGCAGTCAGATAGCTAGGCAGCATGGTGCTGTGGTAACAAGCTCTGAGTCAGACCCAGGGCCATACTGATTCACACTCTAGCTCTTTCACTGATTATCTTGTGTGGCCTTGAATAATCATTTTATTTCTCTGTGCCTCAGTTTCCTCACTTGTGCAAGGCAGATGAAAATACTATCTACCTTACAGGGTTGTTGTGGGGATTAAATGAGTTAACCATGTGAAATATGTTTCAAAAGTGCTGGCATGTACAAAGTTTTCCTTTTTGTTAGTATTTGCAGTTCCCATTAATTGAGTGCTGCGTGATCATGGAAATGTTAACAAACCTTTTTGCATCTCAGTTTACAAATTTATAAAATGGAGATAATAATACTTGCCTCAAGAGGTTGTTGTATTCAAGGTATATAAAACGCTCAGTATAACACTTAAGAGAATAAGAGCTGTTATTAGTAGTAGCAATAATTGTCATCACCATGAAATCAATAATCAGAATAACAATTGCCTGAGGCAAATGGGGAATTGTTAATATATCATATCATATTTGAAAATTAACTCTTAGGCATCTCATATAGAGAGACAAACATGAGAAGTGAGGGCTTTGTAGTTATACCGACTGGATTTGAATTACTAGATCTATCATCTAGCAGCGGTAAGACAATGAAACAATAGCTTTTGTTTGTTTGTTTCTCTTTCCTCACTGGAAAGACGGGAAAAATACCACCTACTTTGTAAGACTGTAGTAAGTTTAAGTGGGATGCTATGTAATGTACTTGGCCATAGTTAGAGTTTAATACATAGTAGCTATTCTAAAGCAAAGGTCTAAGGCAAAAAAATGACCCATAATTTTTATTAATATGAAGTGAATTGAACTAAACAATCAGATTTATCCTTGTAAGTCTGGCTCCCACTAACTTAATGAAGATGGAAGAGAAAAGATGAATAAGGGTTACAGGGACTAAGTACACAGAGTGCGTAGGGAGTTTTGCTGAGGTTAGCTATAAGGAATTTGTGGTTTGAATCAAAAGACTTCAGTTTTATGAGGTTTGAGGGCCTTTTTCAAAAGGAAAACCAGATGTATCATTGGAAAGCTCATGCAAACAGGGCTAGCTTCTGCAAATGCTGCTTTGAGTCTAATTCTGTTAGACTGGGTAGGGATTCAGTAGGGAGAGATCCTGGGGTGTTTTTTAAAACCCATTTGGTCCTATCTTATGGACCTTCAGTGATGTTCTCAAATGGGTCACAAGGCTGGTATTTTATAAGCAATATGATCCAGAGCCATGAGCAGAGGAATGATTCTAATATAGTCTAGAAAACAGTAGGGCTTTCCATCTCAAATCTGTACTTTAAATCTTTAAAAGAACTAGGTTTTCTACCTCAGGAGTCCAGCATCTCCTGACCCAGGGTTCTCCTAGCACAATCAACAGGGATAAATGGCTTCCCTAAGCCCCTTGGTCACTTGATCCTAAGTACCCTGGAAGTAAAGATGACTCATGAGGTAATAAAAAACATTAAGTAAAATTGCTTTGCCACCTAGACTGCAAAGACAGTGAGTTCCCTAGTGTGTTTATCAAAATTAACTGGCAGGTCTTATGAAAAGACTGACTTATTTAAAATATATAAAGGAAAAACAATCACAAGATTCAACAATATAAATGCATATAATAGGCTGGGTTTCTGTTATAAGATATGGTACCTTGCATTTTCCGCACTCTAATTATCTAATTAAGTTATTATAATAAGTTAGGCATTATTTTTATTTCACATATGAGTAAATAAAAGTCCAGGGACTCCAGTGATACACTCAAGTCTAGGTTTGAATCTCTCAGTCTGTGTTCTTGTCATTTCCCTGACATTTGCGTATATGTGGTTTGCTTAGCACTGATGGTTTGAGAAATAATTTTAGCTGGTGCATGGAAAATACATTTCCATTTTAATGAGTATGTATGAATTGTATGTGCATCCAAATATCTAGGCATATCAGAGTTGTGGTTTTCTGAAACTAATTGCTTAGGATGAAGCTACTTTTACTGGAGTCTATTTAACGAAAAATATTCAAAAATTGAAACATTAAAAAGACAGATTTGGAAAAAGTTGTTAAGAATGAGTGAAGTGTGGGAAACTCTGTTCTGGGCCAGGCTGCTCTCTGTGTTTTATAATGAATGGCTGCAGGCTACAGGAAGCAAGATTTCTCAGAAAGCCTTAGTCAACTTGTCGGTCACCTCCCATTGTATGTGCCAGCTCCTGCTGACACCATCATCCCCTCACTGAAAGTCCCTGCAGCTAGAAATCTAGAAAGAAGCCCTTCTCCTAATCTCATTAGCCAAGTCTTGGTGATTTTAGTTCTTCAGCAGCCATTCCTCTACAGTGTCCTGATTGCCCCTAATGCTTACATTCACATTCCCCATCCCTAATCTCACAACAGCATCTTAACTGGCCTTCCTAACTCTAATCTCACAAGCATTCCTGGAAAAATCCCCAGACAGCCATGTTACTGTCTGTGGTAGGCTGAAATGTCCCCTGTCAAAGCCCAAATTCTAATCCCCAGAACTTGCAAATATGTTACTTTACATGGCAAAAGGGACTTTGCCAGTGTAATTAAATTAAGGATCTTGAGATGGGGAGATTGTCCTGGACTATATGGGACAAAGGTTCTTGTGAGACAGACGCAGTAAAATCAGAGGCAGACACGAAGATGTGGCAACAGAAGCAGAATTCGGAATATGCTTGGCCACCAGCCAGGGAATACAGAGAACCTCTAGAAGCTGAGAAAGGTAAGGCTTCCCCAAAACCAGAGGAATGCAATCTGCCTACCCATGTTACACATCTGATCTCCAGCACTGTGAGTCTGTGTTGTTTCAGACCACTAAGTTTCATGTTGTGTGGCAGTAATAGAAAATGAACACACTCTCCTGTCCAAAGCCCCTCTTTTTTCTTGCTCCAAATCCAGCTTCTTAATCATTAAGTCACTCTTCACAATGGAGCCTCCCAACTTTCCAACCTTATTTTTTGACCTCCAACCCCAAAATTAATATCAATAGCTAATATTTATTTTGCACTTAACTATATGCCAAACACTAAACCAAAATGTGTCTGTATATATATATCAAATATATATTATATATATGTATTGACTCATTAAATTCTGATAGCATACAAGATAGGAATTATTATTATCCTCCTTCTTACAGATAAGAAAACTTGAAAAAAGTACACAACTTACTTAAGGTCCAGAATTACTAGCAGTGAGGGAAAGACGTAAATTCATACCAGTTTGATTTCAGCATCTCTGTTATTAAACGATGTGTTACATCTCAACCTTGGAGTTTTCAGACAACATCCCTACTCTTTCATATTCCTAGAAACACTGTAGACAAGAATGAAGCCACGATATAGAATCAAGAGAAACTGAGTAAAATAGAGGAGTAAGAACTCTGAAAAAGAGGGGCTTTAGGAATACTAGAAGCAAAGTGAGATGGCTCGAAGCTGATGAGGACTGGGTGAACCAACATTGGACATATGCTGGATTACTTCCTTTACAGGGCCCTGAATATACTTGTTGGGCCAGGAGAAGAATATTAAAGGGGAGGTATGGAGATAGACATAGCCAACTGAGCACACTTAGTGCCCAAGAATAAATTCTTCTATCTTCAATTCTATTCTTCTGCTTCCACTTTTTAGAGGATACTCAATAAGACTGATGTGACTTTCCCCATGTTACTTGAAAATGAACAGTTTAAGAAAGAGGGAAAAGTAAGCCAAGAGCCAGAGGATGCCATATGGTGTGGTGATGATCAGAACTAACTCACAAACCAGACAACCTGGGATTAGTACCATAGCGGAGTTTTTCATTCACATTTTTCTTGGTTCTAAAACTCATGTTCTTATCCTAATTCCATGAATATTTAACAGACAAAACATGTTAATTCAGCTAACCAGAATGAAAAGGATAGAAACTTCCTCTTACCTATCTTAGCTCTATAGATGATCAGAATAAAAAATCTGATCTGACTATTTGAGGTCACAAGAATGATGAGCAGAGTTTTAAGTCAGTGAGGGATACAGTCCAAGCCAGGTTCATATTGTGGTTCATTCTGCACATCTAAACAAGTTTACCCAACCTTGGGTATGACTCATTTGCTGAAGGAGACATATATCTACCTCTGACTCAATAGAAAAGAAGTAACTCCAAGTAATTTCCTTAATTGGGCAAAGCCTAGGTAATTTGAAGGGGAAAGCATTCCCCCACCTCATGGTTATCACCAGCCTCAGTCTCATATCTTCAGTGTCTTCCCTATATGTTTGTCCATTTTCCACAGAGCTATTAAAGTGAACTCTTTAATATGAAAATATTTACTGATAACTTGCCTCAATATCCATCCTTCAGTCCTAGCAGAAAACCACAAAGCCTGATTTTTTATATGGGCTCTTGACCATGCAGAGCGAAGACTGTATTTCCCAACCTTTAATGCAGTTGAGTGTAGACATGTAACTAAGTTCTGATGTATAAGGTAAAAGCAGAAGTGTCTTGCGCAAGCTTCTGAGGACGTTCCTTAAAAGAACACAGGTACCTCTGTGTAACTCTCTTCTTATTTACCATTGTTTCCACCTTGTTTCCATGATTATAGGTTTAGAATGTGAGTCTGAAGGTCACATATGGTGATCGTTGAAAAAATATTGAATTCCTAGACAGCCATCATATTAATCCTTGTAATGCTAGACTTTTACATGAAAAACAAACTCCTACTGTTTTTAGGCCAGTATTAACTTAGAGTTTTACATTACTAGTAATCAAACCCAATCCTAAACAATATGTCAATCATGCATTTTTTTGTTTAAAACTGATCCATGGTTCCCAATTGCCCTCAGAGAACAATTCTAACTCCCTTAGTAAAACCTAAAAGGTCCTTGTAACCTGTGTATTTAATATCATCTTTTCAGCTTCCCTGCTTGTATTTTAACAAGTTAACAATATCTAATGATCTGCATTTCCCTAAATATTCCACAATTCCGTAATTTGTTCTGTTTTCACTTCTCTAAACAGACTGTCAACTTCTGCTTTGAATTCCATCCTCACCTGTTTGATAGAAAAGTGTCACCTCTTCTGACAAACCATCTCTTATCCTTTAGACAAACTGATGCGCTCCTTTTACTCTATTCCAATTATACCTGATCAATCATCCATCTAATAATTGCTTCAACATAAATGAGGGGTTTGTTTGTGTTTCTGACTCCACCACTACACTGTTTTCTTAAAAGAATAGAATAATGTCATGCTCAACGTGGAAACTGCATAACTGCCAGACACATAATAAATGCTCAATAAATTATTTTAAGTGAATAAATAATACTAATCATGCAGCCATCTTGTATTGTTAATCAGATGCCTCAGTATAACTTCATTGATTCTTTAAACTATGTCTTTGGAGCCTGTCTTGATGGGAATTCAGGCTGTGCCATCTAAAAGCCATATCCTTAGGCAACCCTCTTTCCATTTCTGAGTATCATCTTCCTCTTCTTTAAAATAGAAGACCTACTTCATGGTATGTTAGGGCTTTTAATATAATTAAGTACATAGAACATCTAGGCTAACCTAATATTAACCCGCAATCAATGGCATCATCATTTTTATCCTCTAGGAAAGTTCACATGGCTTAGAAAATTCAATCCAAAACTGCCAGGATTTAAAACATAAGAGATGCAAGGACTCCATATGAAGAAGCTCAAGGGAAAGCCAGTGTCATAGGCAGCCTTACATAATGGAATGAGTACCAGCCTGGGCATTCTGATCTGCGATAAAACCCTGAGGGAATCACTAGATTGCTATGAGATCATGAGGAAGTCACTTCTACCCCCAAACCTTAGTGCCCCCATGTGTATAGGGTTGAAAGTGCTCAGGTGATGTTGAACCCGTATGTATCCTAACTCTGAGGTGCACTTCCTTTGGCCCCACTTCACCACTTTCATCTCACTAAACCACACAAATTTTGCCCTTAGATGGACTGCTCTGACCGAACTCCCCACAGCCTCTACTCACCCACTGTCCTATGGGAAGCAGGGTGAGTTCACTGCACCTTCAGATTTTAGCCTGATGATGCATGTTTGTGTAGAGTGGGTGATTGGTTTCATATGGCCAAAGGATCCGGCAGCTGGGGACATCTGCTTACACTTAGCACACAGGCAAACTTTCCACACTCAGGAGTCAGTGTGCTCCTGACCTGACTGTGGAAAGCAGGATTCAGTCCCTCTAGGCTGTATAAGTGGGAGCCTTAGACTTGTGCCCTGGACTCTCATGTCAGGAAGAATAACCTAGATATGAAACATTTGAAGTAAGAAGCAGATCTCTGGTGTTTCTATGGATACAGATAAATTGCCTATGGAAATGGGGCAGAGTTGGACAGGAGGCAACATGTTACACTGATGAGGATGATTAAGGAAGATCCTAAAGGACACTTTGTCCCCAGAAGGAAGTCCATGCCTCAGGAACATTGACCCACATAGAAAAGGATGACTGTCTCAGAAATAGCTTCAGTGTATGGCTCACGGTAATAATGGAAAGAAACTACTCATTCTGCATAATACTGCCCTATAGACCCATATTTTTGCTTCACTCCAGTAGACAACATGCATAGTTGAAGGAGCACTGGTCTTGAAATTATTGGACCCGGATCCCACTGCCAAGTCTTTCATTCACCCTGTGTGTCCTTGGACAAGTCCTGCTGCTTCTCTGAGCAACAGCTACCTTATCCCAAAAAGAACGCCACGTGGGATCTCATAAGATTCTCCACGTAAGTGCTTTGTCTAAAATGAAATATTCTCCAGATGTCAGGAGCTGTTGTTACTATCCAAAGCATATCTCAAGATCATAAAGATAAAGGGAATGTATTTAATTTTTCCAGCCAGAATAGAAATTGTTTTGCAGATCCTCTAAGAGATGGCTGTCCATTTTTTACATCAGCATCTCATCTTCAGTGATAGGTGGCCACAGCCATACAGAAAAGTTCGTTCTGTTCTCCCTGGTGGTCATAAAGTCCTGTCAAAGTCCTCCTCTTCCCCTCATGGGAGAGCCCCCAGTCTGCTTTCTCTTCTCTGGAGCCAGGAGAACAAATGTGCTTCCTCTTTCACAGGAAGTATCTGCTGATATGTGGAAACTGCAATAGGAGAGAAAAGGCATAGACTTTGTCTGCCTTTAGTCCTAGGTTCACATCCTGCTTTTCTACTCTGCATCTGTGTGACTTTGAGAGTGTTGAGTAAACACAGTTAACCTCAGTGTTCCCAACTGTAAATGGGGATAATAAAACAGATATAATGTGGGGATGGTAAGGATTTAGTGAAATGATGTATAAAAAGCCTGCGTCCATGCCTAGCTTACAGCAGATCTTCAGTAGATAATAACTATTAAGACATTGCTCTGTTGTCTTTACTGACTTACTTTTGTAGTTATTACTGGCATTCCTTATATTTTGTAACATGGTTCGGTAAATGTTCAAATGGGCCCAAACACAGCTTGGTTTGGATCATTGGCAAACCAACGCCTTGAACATTTGCTAAGCATCTTCTCTGTCTCAGGCACTACACCAGACACCACTGGGGATTCAAAACAGAAGTGTTCCCTTCATGAATGAGAAACAATGTCACACAATGGTTGTATTTCCAAAGTAATTGATATATAATAAAAATTTACACATAGCTTGGAAATATAATGGAGACCTTTTCATCATTGAAGGGTTTTTTTTTTTTTTTCCTTTTCTTTCAAAATTATCTGCAAGGTTTCATGTTGAAGTCATTCACTGGACCTACAAAAGGTCCATGAAAGGGATACTTACACCTTAAGGACCAAAATACAAAGAATTAAGTGGCTTCTCGCCCTCCAGAACATTTACTCTTGGCCTCACTCTCGTGCCATAATTATTGCAAAAAATTGCTATAGAATTCTACTCACCCCGTAGGATCCCAATGCAACTTCCATAATCTTAGTGAAACATCTTCAATTTAAATTACATACATGGCTTCTCAGAGCTATTAGCATCAAATCCAAGTTCATTATAGTGTCCCCCAGGCCTCTCAAAACTCTATCCCAAATAATCTGAGTCTCACTCTTGGCCATTCTTTCCTTCTCCATACCTACCCCACTGCCTGACCAAACATGTTGTCTGGACTTCAGTCGTGCCAATTTTCTGCAATTCCCTGAGTGAGTCTTGCTTTTCCACCCCTCTGTGCCTCTGGCCAGGCTTGTACAATTCCCTCTGCTTGGAAAACCTCTTTCCTCCTTCTATGCCTGCATAACCTCCACACGTTCTTCTTCTCTAGGATGAACATAATCATCAGTGTTTCTGAGAAACTGTTACCAGGTGCTCTAATCCAATTTGGGATCATTTCCCCAATCCCAAAACATCTGACCCTTGCCATCATCCTACACTTACCCTACTTTTAAAAAATAATTATCTATTTCCTCATCTGTGGCTGTGCTGTGAGCTTTTTGGGAACAGAGGACATGCCTGATTCATCTTTGTGTCATTCACAGAGCTCCATAAAAGCCTCTTGGATGCATGGACAGAAGCCTGGATAGACAGATGCATGAGTAGGTTCCAGACCCATAAGCCAAGGACATGGCATCTCTTTCCTTGGAATAATGATTGCATAAGACCCTAAATAAATCACCTAGTACTCTTTGAAATGGCTTGGCCCTAGCCATCAGGAAGCCCAAAACGGTTGGAATTGGCCTGTGAATTGCCCAATTCACTTTATACTCATTAAAACAGAAACAATCGATGATACCTTTTATTTTTTATTCAGTCTAGACATTCCAAAAACTCAACATGACAACGGGTTCTTTCCCACTTACCTTATACTATAATAGCTAATCCTAGCCATATTCAAAATTCTGCTCTACGGTAATTGTTTTCAAGCAACTAAAATTCTGTCGGGGAAAAAAGAAAAAACAAGGAATATAATGCATAGAGAGAGGAATATAGCTTAATCTTCAGTCTTTTATGGGAATATAATGCAGTTTCTCAGGCCCAAATGTAACTGAACTCCAACATTCAGTCTTCCCATGATTTTTTATTGGCTGCTGCTGAACTCATCAATTTTTCCTCAATCTTTTGTGGAAGTCAGATCTTAACCAAGCCTATATACTTTTGTGTTGAAAATTTCATAATTGTTTCACCAGGTATAACTGATTTTTGGTGTGTGGACACCAAAGACTCATGTCTCAAACACACACAAACTTCTGTCTGGTTGAGTTCTCTATTTTTGTGAACACCACCTCCATGGCTCTCTAAACCCAGCAAAACATTATTAACCTGAAGCCTCCAAATCCTCTTTGTTTATACAACTTAGGCTGACCTTTTCTTGCTCTCTCTGGTCTGGGAAAGGATTTGATCAACACATATACACACACACACACACACACACACACACCCCGCACACACACACACCTCAAGATAGTCATGGCATGTTTCACACTACCCAATAAAGACAATCATGTTTTCCTGTATTTAGAAAATGCTAATTACGAAGCTATCTTTGCTGCAGACACAAAGCTGATGTCTGCCTCCACACTTGATTCCTCCCTCCACTCAAAGATATTCTCTGTTTAAAGTACCTTATCCACAAAAGCACCCTTTTACTCTACATCCGTTTTCCTTATTTTAGTTTGCTTTATTGCACTTACTAAAAATCCATGAGAGTAAGAACTCTGGCAATTGTGTTTATTGTCACATCTCCTCAGTCTACAATTCCTGGCACATAGTAGCTGATAGATGATAGATAGATAGATAGATAGATAGATAGATAGATAGATAGATAGATAGATAGATAATATACAGATGTAGAAATTGAGATACAAGAAATACACATAAGACAGAGAGATACACATAGAGATAGAGATAAATTCTTACCTGGCTTAGCTGTACTTCGGTTCCTTTTTGTTTGTTTTGTTTTCTTTTGTTTTGTTTTGAGATGGAGTTTCGCTCTTTTCACCCAGGCTGGAGTGTAGTGGCATGACCTCGGCTCACTGCAACCTCCGCCTCCTGAGTTCAAGCAAGTCTCCTGCCTCAGCCTCTAGAATCACTGGGATTACAGGCACCTGTCACCACTCCTGACTAGCATTGTGGCCTTGGAAAAGAGACTTAATGCTTCTCAGTGTCTCCGTTTTCTCTTCGCAATTCCCCACCACAACCCACTGGCTTTACATAACCTGGCCCCTGCTGACCTCATCAACCTCCCTCCTGTCCCTTTCCCCACCATCACCAGTCATATGGGCCTTCTTTTACCTTCTAGAGCTGGCCAATACCTTGCCCACCTTGGAGCTTGCCCTGGGACAATCTTCACATCTCTTTGTACCTGGAAACTCATCATCTAGAAGGAGAGGCCTTCCCTTCATATCCTGACTGAAGATCTCCATTCCCCTGAGATTAGTCTTTCTCATCACTTTGTTTACATTTCTAACAGAATCATGCAACTGTCAATGTTTCCAACCCCATTGGATTATAAACATCAGGGCTGGAGGAATGTACATCTTAACCAACTTTTTTGAATCCCAGGGACTTAAAATCATGTTTGGCACATAATTTGCAATGAATATCTGTTGAATTAATAAATGTATATGAGGATGATAATAACTAATTAGAGTTGCTAAGAAGGTTAAACAAAGTCTTTTCAGAATTAGGGGAACTACAGAGGTAGTATCCATTAAAATAAATTTCTCTGCAATGTGGCTATAATATGGTAAATGATGTGCTTAAAAATGCTAACTGTTATAAATAGATTATTTGTGTTATTACTATTTGTCCATTAATGTCTCTGGTTATATTTAGCTACTTAGCACAAATAATTATCCATATTTAAAATGGAAAATATTACATTAAAATTGGAAGTCTCAAGATTTTACTCTTTTGGATAAGGGAGTTTGATAGCTGCTGACAAAAGCCATTTTTCTTGATGCGGATTATATAGTTTATAAGTTGAGTAATATCTTTCTTTTAGAATTTGACCTGAATTTAATGACTTCAACTTTTACTCTGATCTATAATAAAATAAGTAATAAAATAAGGTTGCATTAGCCAAAATGTCATAGTCTGAACTAATTCTTCCATTTCAAATTGGTGGAAAAATATTACAAGGAATAAATAGACTCTCCCCCACACCCTCCCTTTAAATCTTCAACTGATTAAGCATCATACCAGACAACAAAGAAGAGTATTAAAAGTGGAGGCCCTCTATTAGAACGATGCCCGTGGGTCTATGTCTCTGATAGGGATCCTGCACAGCTCCTCCTCCCCTGCTGCTGGTGTGTGAGCCTCTGCTCTTGGCGGGGTTTCACTGTCTCAGCCCAGCCGCTTTGCTTTGCTTTGCTGACTCACTGGGTCTGACACCCCGCGGAGCCGATCCATGTGCTGATCCCAGAAAGTAATGAGGAGCCTGCACAGCTGACATGAAAGGCTGGTGCCTTTGGTTGCCAGAAAAAGACGAAGGGCTAGAGAGGAAGTCTGAATGTCCCTCTAACTGCACCATTTAGCATTGGACAGCATCTGCCCTTCTACTAGGAGACCAGCTTTCAGAATTTTATAAGCAAGTTGTAAATATATATTCAAGTGTGAAACCTGAAACGAGTCTTTTATCGCCAGATCTCTACCTCCCTGGAATGTAATTGGTTTCCAAATTGAAGGGAGATGAAGTAGGGAGATGGAAGGGAGGTGATCCATTTAGCCGTTTAAAACTAATAAAAGGAGAGAAAGAAATCAAATCTAGTGATTTGTGCTTTCTTTCGTTGCAGGCGAAACATGGTTTCATTTATACAGTTGAATAATCTCATCTGCAGATGACTCACTAGCGTCCCTGGAGCCCTGCCTTGGTCTCCTCTTGTGCCTCAGTCTCTCCTCTGGTAAAATGAGACAATCTGATCCTTCCAGGGCTCCAGTCTTGTGTTCCAGGACCTATAAAATATCCTAAGAAAAGACAATTAGTAGCTCTAGTTACCTGTGTTTAAACAGGACGAAGAACATGACTGAGAAACAGAAGTATTTTTGCATCTGGAAATAGCTACCAAACTATTTCTCCAAAATGCTTTGACGTGTTTGGTTTCCATGTAATCTGAATATTTTGTCACCCAATATACATAAAAATACTACTCCACGTGAGTAGAGAACCACAAAGCTCCATGCATTCCTGTACATCAAAATATACTTTTCTTTCTTTAGTCCCGGACAAATTCAAGACGTGCAAAGATTCAGAAATATTTTTTAGTAGAAATTGAAAAACATCCTACAGTCATGTAGGGAGATGGGGTTCAGGGAGTTGACCAAGGAGTTGGAGAGACTAGCATCTCTGTGGGGGCTGGAACATTGTCAAGGCTACATTTGATATCACATGAGCATTAGAGAGACAGAGAGAGAGAGAGACTGTGTATGTGTGTGTGTGTGTGTTCGTGTGCACATTTGTGTGCACATTTGTGTGTCTGCTTTCCTTTCTGAAACTGCAAATTTAAACTCTGAGCTGTGACCGCCTCTGGGATGAAGGAAAGACTGCTTCTGTAATCTCATTTGCCATGGCAGCTGCTTGGCGAGCTTGATATTGCTGTCTACTCAGCTTCTCAGATTCCTTAAAGATCCTTCTCTGATAACCATGTATTAGGCCCCCAAACCACCCCAGATCCTGCCAAGCCAGCCTTCCTTCAGGCTCTGATATACTATACCTGCTTGGGAGTCCCACGTGTGCAGTTAGAGTCCTCACATATGAAGAGTCCACAGACTGGATTCTGTGCAGGCCACAAAGAGAGATGGAGGGCCCAGAGGACCCAGGTTCTAACCCCAGCCCAACTAATTACCAGATGAATTATCTTATTATCTTATTTCACTTCTCCAGGCTTCAACTTCCTAATCTATACATTTAAGGATGATAATCCTCAGGCAGACCTAGTCTCTTGGTTGCTACTAAAGCCCAGTGAATAGAGTAGGGTTTTAGAAACCGCACATCTTTAAATAACCACAGAGTGTTATATTAGTAGCAATATTTTTAAAAAGCTGGGATGAGCTATTTTACAGGACTTTATTATAAGACATCTTACTTGACACAGAGATTATATGCTATCTTAGAATGTTTTGGAATGTGAAGAAACACATAAACTTTAGCTAATTTTCCCAAACGGGGAAATAGAAAACACCAACATTTTTTTGGAAGACTATAAGACAGTTTGCGGATGTAGAGAGGGGGGGCATTTTAACATCAAATTTCACTGTGAGAAAGTTATTCCCTGCTCAGTTGCGTATCAGTCACTTTGTTTAATTCAAGGATAAAGTCCTAGTTTTGTTCCAAAGACGTGAGATGCCTTAGGCTCAGAGTCTTCTACAGGCAACATTATCTGAATGGAATTTATATTGGAGCAGATTGGGATAGCCATTATGAAAAACAGTATGGATGTTTCTAAAGGGATTAAAAATAGAACTACCATATGACCCAGCAATCTTTCTCCTGGGAATATACCCAAAGGAAATGAAATCAACACCTCATAAAGATATCTGCACTTCCATGTTCATTGCAGCATTATTCACAATAGCCAAGATATGGAAACAACCTAAGTGTCCATTGATGAATGAATGGATACAAAAATGTTGTATATGTATATACAAGGGAATATTATTCAGCCTAATAAAGAACAAGATTTTACCTTTTACCACAACATGGATGTGTCTGGAGGACATTAAGCTTAGTGAAATAAGCCAGACATAGAAAGAAAAACAAAGAAAACTATTGCATGATCTCATTTATATGTGGAATCTTTTAAAAACAATCAAATATACAGACCTAGAGAACAAAACAGTGGTTACCAGGTGCAAAGGAGGAGATAGAAAAGGAAGAAGTAGGAAGATGTAGGTCAAAGGAGAAAAAGTAACAAATATGTAGGATAAATAACTTTAGAGATTTAACATGCAACATGAGAACTATAGGTAATAAAATTGTACTATACTGGGAATTCATGCTAAATGAGTAGGTTTTAGCTGCTCTTGACACAAAAACAAAAACAAAAAAAAAGGTAACTGTGTAAGATGATGGATATGTTAATTTACCTTACTATAGTAACCTTTTTGCTATCTATATGTATTCCATAACATCATGTGGTATACCTTAAATACACACAATAAAATTTATTTTAAAACATAAAAATAAAAAATGAGTCACAAAAAAAGGAAATTAAATTCTGAGTTATTTTTATTTCGTGGTTAGTGATGCTTATTTTTTATTTACAACATAAAACTTTTTCTCTTAAAATAAATGTATTTAAATTGAAAGAATAAACCATTTAAATGCATTGGCATGCATTAATATGTAACATTATCAATGGCAGGCCAATATAGGAATAATCATGACTTTATATTAGTTATCTATTGCTGCATAATAAAATAATGCAAAACTTGGTTGCCTAAGCGGTGATAAATGTTTTTATCTCTCAGTTTTTGTAGGTTAGGAATTGGAGGGTGATTCTGGCTCAAAGTCCCTCATGAGGTTGCAGTCAAAATGTGAGCTAGGACAGTAGACACCTGAAGGCTTGACTGAGGCTGGAGGATCTGCTTCCAAAGGTGGTTCATTCACCAGTGAGTTGGTGCTGGCTGTTCCTTACCACATGGACCTCTCCACAGTGCTGCTGAAGTGTCATCATGACATAGCAGCTCTTGTGCTTCCAGAGCAAGTGATCCGAGAGATCAAGGTGAAAATGGCGATGTCTCTTATGACACATCCTGAGAAGTCACACACTCACTTCTGCAATCTCTAATTAGTTGCATAAATCACTCCTATTCCATATGGGAGGGAACTTCACAAGGAAGCAAAGACAAGGAAATAAGAATCATCTCAGAGACTGGCTACTATACTGTAATACACCAATCATTGAGTTTGAGAAATACCGATTTAATCTAAAATTATAAACCTACCAAGAGAGCATTGGAGAAAGGAGGTGACATAACCAAGTCCAGGCTATGTTTTTAGCACGGTCAAGGTAAGGATTCAGAGCACCCTATCCATGGCACAGTGTTATTCCTGCCATATCGCAAATGCTGACACTGCCTTTGGCCTTTCAAAATTTTAAGAGAGGTTCAACCCTTTCTCAGGGAAAGAATCTGCCTCCCCAGCTTCCAACAGGAAGTTGATGCTGCTGCAGCAATTTCTAGGCTTCCAGACTCTCCACCTGGGGCTGGGTCCAGTGAAGTTAGTCAATTTTGAAGGCAGATGATTAATCTGGTATCAGAGGTCATCTGTTCCCAAGATTGCAAACAGATTGTCCACAGGCAGTGTTGAGCCCACAGGTATGTCTCCTTTGCCCTAAACAGGACATTTTTAGTTTTTTCTTAATGAGTTGCTAATTATATGTGAAATTAGAATATTTTACATAAAAATCCAGATCTGTGGTTCCCTTGAAATAATCAGATACGCTGACAATGCCTGATCTGCTTTTCTGTGGAGTAACCATCCTTTGGAGTTATGTATTAGCTACACATGATTTGTTCTCCATGGTCCCTGTCACTTCTCTGCTTTCTTAAATTTCCTTATTCTCTGCAAGCCATTGAACTGACTACCCTTGACTTAATTCAGCTCTCTCATTTACGAGTAAAAGGAACTGAGGCTTTGACAGTTAGTAGGCTTATATTTCTTGAATGACTTACCCAAGGCCCTGTGGCTGGCAAACAGCAGGGCAAAGACCAAGGAGGGTTTCTTTCCTACCTAAGCCAACACTCTTCCCCAAACACTTCCCTGCTTATTTTACAAACAGGCTCCAAAATAACCAGAGGATATTCTGGATAGCTCTGCTAATGTGACTCTCTTTCCCTCACTGCACTTTTAACCTCAAGAGCCATCTCACATCAAATAGCAGAAAGGGGATATCAGGAAAGAGGAACTGTGTAGCTCAACTCCAATTCACTACCTCAAGGAAAAAGAAAACTTAAAAGTTTACAAAAGTTTCTCCATTCTAAAGGAAGGAGAGCAAATAAAGAATAGCAGATTGAGAAAATACAAGTAAAAAACTGTTCAAATCCTGGAAAAAGATTGTTAACAATCCCCAAACATCACAGATTTCAGCGTATTCACCTACCAGGAATCTTTGTCTTAAATCTCCCAATTTGTCATTTATTATTACTAAAAATAATTTATTTTAAATCTTTCAGGGAAGTTCTTGCTTCCCCATTTCCTGACCTTTATGAAGTCACCATCTTGGCACACACATGAAAGGCAAGTGTTTTAACTAAATTGCATATTAAAATGGTAGAGGAAAATGAACAAAAGGTTTTGGCACAGTGAAAGCACCCCGTGAGGGATGTTCTTGAAAGCCAGGCTAAGCAGCTGCTCTGGTGATCAATAAGTAGACTCCCCAGCACTAACTCACTGTAGCCAAGGTCTCAGGCCTGTGTCCAAATGTAAGGAACTATGCACGGCTGCTTCAGAATGGGGGGCGTGACTTTGCTTCCCTGGGACCCCTGAGTTCAGATCAGCTCTTGCATTGCTAGTCTGCAAGGATCAACAAATTCAGTACACAGAGGTGCATGTTATAACCACCTTAAGCCACAAGCCACCCTAGACCTGGAGAGTCTGTGTGATTCTTGTCAACAGCATGAAGTGGTGGTGAAGGGATGTCTTTGTTGCAGAACACTGGACATTCTGACTCACTTCCACTGGACCCTCTCAGTTCCACAACAGAATCCCATCACCTCTCCCCCCATTACACCAAGAAGCTCAGAATTTTCCTGATGGAATTCATAGCTGAGCCTGAAGGACTCCTTAGTTAACTGGTAATACGGATAGAACAGTTTGTTTCCCTACATCACATGCAAGTCAGGACTATGTCTGGACAGCAAGGAAGAAATAAGATGGAGTAAATTGCCTCTTCATTAATTTATCTGTTCTCTAATATTTACTGGGTGTCTATGATATGCTACTATTATATGCTAGATGCAGTGATTAAGGATTGAATGAGCAAGACATGCTCTCTATTCACAGAAAGCTTCAGTCAATGAGAAAAGGTTGATTAAAAAGTAATTACAAGGAAATGGGACAAGTGTTACATAAGAAGTGAGAGTGGAAGAAGGAAAGTCTGTGGAGTGAAGAACAGGGGAGGAAGTGACATTAAATGGAGATAAGAGAGATCAGTAAGATTAAGTACAAACAAGACAGAGAAGTGAGAGTGTATCAGATGGAGAAAAAGCTCATGTGAAGGCCTTGTGGTTGGAGAAAGCACAGTGCATTCGGGAAACTGAAAGCACCTTCATATAAATAGGAGTAGAGGCCCTGTGATTAAAGGTCTTCAAAGGTCTGGTAATGCATTTACACTTGTTCTAAGTCCAATGGGGAGAGAATGAAACATTATAAACATTATAAACAGGGAAATGATGTGCAGAGATTTGGAGTTTAGGGAATATCATTAAGTTTGCCAGGTAGGAAATGAAGGAAGAAATCCAGGCAAGTGGCATTGCTCCAAACTCACAATGATAATGGATAACAGTTGCAAAGAGAACATTCAAATGCTTAGGGCTTCAAATACACAACATCTCTGTGGATGAGGAATAAAATAAGTAAAAGTTAAAATGGGTTGATGCTACAGGCTTCTGGGCTCCTAGTCCACACAGGAAGAGGCATCCAGATTTTCTACTTCTATGGGAAGAACAGAGAAAAAGTTCAGCCAACATGAAGTTGAAGCCTTAGACTGAAGTCAGGCTCCCTGCTGAGGATTAAGAGGGAGATTGAGATCCCCCGTTAATAAGAGGGACTGGAAATTAATCTTCCACTGTCTGGGGTTACAGCCACCTGACAAAAAAGGTAGTGTATGCAAACCTAGTCTTGCAGTCAAAAGTCAAGCTGAACCAGGCTATATGCTATTTTGAGTAATGGTATCAAAATAGCCTCATTATGTCCATGGAGCAGGAATCTCAAATAGTTGACATAAAACACAATTCTGGATAGCAGATCCAGGGGCCATTGGATGAAAACATCACATATGTTCTAAAGAAAGAGAAAATGTATTAGCACAAAACAACATTCCTTTAATATAAGATAATTCTACAAAACAAAATTACAAAATATGTGAAAGAGCTATCCTGAAAATGAAAGCCCAACATCCAAACAGCAAAACCAAAACCCAATAAGCATAAAAAACAGATCACAACCATATAAAAATCAAGATAAAAACAATAATAACAATAATTGGGAGATAAATAAACTATAAACAAAAACAAATTTCTAATCTAATAAAAGATTTTTAGTAGGTAGAGTTGCAATTTTCAGAGAAAATAAAAAACAGAAAATTGTGACCCAAAGTGAGTAAATCGATTGCCTGTGCTTTTGAGGTCTTACTCAAAAAATTCTATGCCCAGACAAATGTCCTGAGAGTTTCTCCAGTGTTTTCTTCTAGTCATTTTATAGTTTCAGGTCTTACTTTTAAGACTTTCATTCTTTTTGAGTTGATTTTTATGTGGTGAGAGAGTTTCAGTTATTCTAGTTTCATTCTTCTGCGTATGGATATTCAGTTTTCCCATCACCATTTATTGAAGAGGTTGTCCTTTCCCCAATGTATGTTTGTGGCTCCTTTGTCAAAAATGAATTGCCTGTAAATGCATGGATCTATTCCTGGGATCTCTATTTTGTTCCATTGGTATCTGTTTTTATGTCAGTACCATGCTGTTTTGAGTACTAGAGTTTTGCAGTATATTTTGAAGTCAGGTACAGTGATGCCTCCAGTTTTGCTCTTGTCACTCAGGATTGTATTGACTATCCAAAGTCTTCTGGCTCCAAATGAGATTTAAGATTGTTTTTACTATTTCTGTCATTGATATTTTGATAGAGGTTGCATTGAATCTGTTTATCATTTTTGGTTCTGTAAACATTTTAACAATATTAATTCGTCTAATTCATAAACATGAAATACCTTTCCATTTTCTTTGCGTCCTCTTCAATTTATTTTATAAACGTTTTAAAGTTTTCATTGTAGAAATCTTCACTTCCTTAGTTATATTTGTTCCTATGTATTTTATTTTTATATTTAGGTGTAGAATTGCTTCCTTGGTATTTTTTTCCAGATTGTTTGCTGTTAGCATATAGAAATGCTACTGCTACTGATTTTTTATGTTGATTTTCTACCCTGCAACTTTACTAAATTTGCTTTTGAGTTACCATAGTTCTTTGGTGGCATCTTTAAGATTTTCTAAATATAAGATAATGTCATCTGCAAACAAGAGCAACTTGACTTCTTCCTTTTCAAATTGGATACCTTTTACTTATTTCTCTTATCTAATTGCTCCAGCTAGGACTTCCAGTACTATGTTGCATGAAAGCGATAAAAGTAATCATCCTTTTCTTGTTCTAGATCTTACGAGAAAAGACTTCAATTTTTCTTTTTAATTTAGTATTTTATTAGCTGTGGATTTGAAAAGCAAACATTGACAAATGGGATTATAGCAAGTAAAAAGCTTCTGCACAGCAAAGAAAGCAATCAACAGAGTAAAGAGACAACCTACGGAATGGGAGAAAATATTTGCAAACTATGTCCCTCATGGATTTATAGCCAGAATATAGAAACTCAAACAATTCAAGAGAAAAAAAAAACCCTAATAATCCAACTATAAATAAGCAAAAGATCTGTAATTATTTCTCAAAAGAAAACATACAAATGGCCAACCTCTATATGAAAAAATGCTCAACATCACTAATTATTGGGAGAACCTGCCTCTGATGGTTAATGTGGGTTCTTTTCTGTTTCTCTAAGCGTCTCAGCTGGTTTGAGAAATAAAGGGAAAGAGTACAAGAGAGAAATTTTGAAGCTGGGTGTCTGGGGGAGACATGACACATTGGCAGGTTCCATGATGCTCCCCAATCATGGGCAAGATCACAGGACCACGGGATGGGGTGAAATTAAAATTGCTAATGAAATTTTGGGCATGCATTGTCATTGATAACATCTTATCAGGAGACAGAATTTGAGAGCAGACAACCTGTGTGACCAAAATTTGTTAGGTGGGAATTTCCTCATCCTAATAAGCCTGGAAGCACTGCAGAAGACTGGGGCTTGTTTCATCCCTTTGGCTTTGACCATAAAAGGCAGCCTCCTCAGCGAGGCCATCTATAGACCTACCCCCAGGGCACATTCTCTTTCTCGGGGATGTTCCTTGCTGAGAAAAAGAATTCAGTGATATTTCTCCTATTTGCCTTTGAAAGAAGAGAAATATGGCTCTTTTCTGTCCGGCTCACTGGCAGTCAGACTCCAAGTCTTATCTCCCTTGTTCCCTGAGGATTACTGTTATCCTGTTCTTTGGTCAAGGTGCCCAGATTTCATATTGTTCAAACGCACATGCTCTACAAACAATTTGTGCAGTTAACGCGATCATCACAGGGTCCTGAGGTGACATTCATCCGCCTCAGTTTACAAAGATCGTGGGATTAAGAGATTAAAGTAGAGACAGGCATAGGAAATCACAAGGGTATTGACTGGGGAAGTGATAAGTGTCCACAAAATCTTCACAATTTATGTTCAGAGATTGCAGTAAAGACAGGCGTAAGAAATTATGAAAGTATTAATTTGGGGAACTAATAAATGTCCATGAAATCTTCACAATTTATGTTCTTTTGCTGTGGCTTCAGCCAGTCCCTCCATTCAGGATCCCTGACTTCCCGCAACAACTAATCTTCGGGGAAATGCAAATCAAAACAACAATGCGATCATTTTACCTCAGTTAAAATGGCTACTATCAAAAAGACAGAAAATAACAGATGCTGGCAAGGATGTAGAGAAAAAGGAATGCTCAAACACTGATGGTGGAAATGTAAATTACTGTAAAAAAACAGTTTAGAGGTTCCTCAAAAACTTAAAAATAGAACGACTATGTAATCCAGCAATTCCACTGGGGGGTATATATCCAAAAGAAAGAAAATCAGTATGTCAAAGAGACATCTGTACCCCCGTGTTCATTGAAGCACTATTCACAATAGCACCTAAGCTCAGGAGTGGAGCACCTAAGCTCAGGAGTTCAAGACCAGCCTGGGCAACGTGACAAAACACTGTCTCTCCTAAAAAGAGAAAATTAGCTGAGTGTGGTGGCACACAATGTAATCCCAGATACTTGGGAGGCTGAGATACAAGAATCGCTTGAATCCAAGAGGTGGACGTTGCAGTGAACTGAGATTGCTTTCCACTTCACTCTAGCCTGGGCAACGGAGCAAGACTCTGAATGAAAAAAAGAAAAAGAAAGAAGAAAGAAAAGAAAGAAAAGAAAGAAAGAAAGAAAGAAAGAAGGAAAGAAGGAAAGAAGGAAAGAAGGAAAGAAGGAAAGAAGGAAAGAAGGAAAGAAAGAAAGAAAGAAAGAAAGAAAGAAAGAAAGAAAGAAAGAAAGAAAGAAAGAAAGAAAGAAGAAAAAGAGCATTAATTAGTGATGAGAGAAAAGAAAACTAAATCCACACTTAGACATTGTCTTTGTCCATTTTGTGCTGCTATAACAGAATACCACAGCCTGAGTAATTTATAATGAATATAAATTTATTGACTCATGGTTCTGGAAGTTTGGAAGTCCAAGACTGAAAAGTCAGCATAGTAAAGGTGGAAGGGCAACAGAGAACAAGAGATCGAACTTGCAGCCTCAAGCCCTTTAGCAATCGGCATTAATCCATTCATGAGAGTGGTGCCTTCATGACCTAAACACCCCCCATTAGCCCCACCTCCCAATATGATTGCATTGGGGATTAAGTTTCCAACACATGCACTTTGAAGGACATAAAATGTAAAACATATTTTAGACACATAGGAGAGTTCAGAAATTCTAAAGAATAAAGAAGTAGTGACTGAGGTGCAGAATACAAGAATGAGCATATAAAATGATAAAAATTAGTAGATAAATCACTCAACCGAAAAGACAAAAAGACTACTTTTCTAAAATTCTAAGCAGCAGAAACAAGATTATGGAGATAAGGAGCACTCAAGGCTGGGTGCAGTAGCTCACACCTGTAATCCCAGCACTTTCGGAGGCTGAGGCAGGTGGATCATTTGAGGTCAAATGTTCAAGACCAGCCTCGCCAATATGGTGAAACCCCATCTCTACTAAAAATACAAAAAAAAAAAAAAAATTAGCCAGGGGTGGTGGCAGGTGCCTGTAGTCCCAGCTACTTGGGAGGCTGAGGTGGAAGAACTGCTTGAACCCAGGAGGCAGAGGTTGCAGTGAGCCGAGGTCATGTCACTGCACTCAAATCTAGGTGACAGAGCAAGACTTCATCTCAAAAAAAAAAAAGAGAAGCACTCAAAAAGTGGGCAATACTTGAGATATGACTACTGTATCACAACTGACACCTGGCCTAGAGTGTCTTAAGAGTCCAACTGGTTGTAAGACACATGTCATTTTCAGAAAGGGTATAGAAATATCCACTAACCTAAGACTTTATTAACAAATATAATAGAGAAATATGTATGTTAAAATCTAAGAGTGCGTCCTAAAACAAATGAAACTACAATTGAGGTCTTTTAAATCATTTTAAAGAACAAATGGAATATGGACAAATTTGATAATCTCTCTAAAATCTGTAAGATGGAAAACACACACACACACATACACACACACACACACCCCAAAGTAGAATTTCCAAATATATCAATAAAACACAATTAACTGTAATGAATCAAACATACTTATTGAAAGATATCGATGAGGCTGAGTTTTTAAAAATTCAGTTAAAAAAATTCCACAAGCAAAGATAAAATATTTAAAACGCCAACTGAGTATTATGTTATGTTGATGATCGAATAGTCAGTCACACATTTGATTTTCAAAATGGGCACTTCTAACCCTGTAGTGCATGTGCATGTTTTTCACTGACTTTTGACTTAGGCACTGACAATTTGGTTACTTTAAACTAGTTTCTTGTTCCCAGCTTATAACACTGCCTAAGCATTCCAGTAATTCTCTCACTTGCATAGAGAAAATGTGATTCAAATGTAATGCTTCTGCTAATTCTGAAATACATATGGATATTTTCTTTTTGAAAAAGAACATTTACATAATCTATTCTAAAGCCATAGTAATTAAGATAAATTTTTAAAATGAAACATTAGCCGGGTGCAGTGGCTCACGCCTATAATCCCAGCACTTTGGGAGGCCAAGGTAGGCGGATTGCCTGTGGTCTGGAGTTCGAGACCATCCTGTCCAACATGGCAAAACCCCGTCTTTACTGAAAAAAAAAAAAATACAAAAATTAGCCGGGCCTGGTGGTGTGCATTTGTAATCCCAGCTACTCAAGAGGTGGTGGCAGGGGAATGACTTGAACCTGGGAAGTGGAGGTTGCAGTGAGCTGAGATTGCACCATTGCACTCCAGGCTGGGTAACAGGAGTGAAACTCTGTCTCAAAAAAAAAGAAGCATTAAGAAGTACAGTGGGGGTGGTGGGGATGGTTAATGTGTGCAAAAATAAAATAGAAGAATGTATAAGACATTTTTTGATAACACAATAGGATAGCTATAGTCAATAGTAACTGTATATTTTTAAATAGCTTAAAGAGTAGAATTGGATTATTTGTAATTCAAAGGATAAATCCTTGAGGGGATAGATACCTCATTCTCCATGCTGTGCTTATTTCACATTTCATGCCCATATCAAAATGTTTCTTACACCCCATAAATATATAAACCTACTATGTACCCACAAAAATTAAAAAATAAAAAATATGTACAGAAACAGAATGAAGGAATAAAGAAAATGTGATATATACATATTCAGCCATAAAAAGAATAAAATCCTGCCATTTGCAGCAACATGGATGGAACTAGAGGACATTATGTTACGTGAAATAAATAAGCCAGGCACAGAAAGACAATTATGGCATGTTCTCACTCACATGTGGGAGCTAAAACAAATTGATCTCATGGAGGTATTAGTTTGATGCAAATGTAATTGCATTTTTGCCATTACTTTTAATGTTATAATTGTTATAGTTGTTACTTTTAATGTTATCTTTAAGATATTTTTGCCTACTGCATGTTTTTGCCATTAAAAGTAATTACATTTACACCAACCTAAGAGTAAGTAGAATAGTGGTTACCAGATTGGTGGTACAATCAGGTGAGATGATAGTGCAGAAAAAGAAAGAACGCTTTATTAATAAACGGTGCTGTGACAACTAAATATCCACATGGCAAAAGTAAAATGAAATACAGAGAAAAAAATAGATCTTGACCCCATAAGACACCATACACAAATATCAATTCCAGTTAGATTAAGATAAACATGTTTTGTACATGCAAAATGATAAAATTTGTAAGACAAAACCAAAGACAACTATTTAGTAATCTGCAGTAGGCATAAACAACTTAAAGATGGCATTAAAAATAACAGCTATAAAATAGTAATATGATAAATTAGACTATATTACATTCTTAAGAACATCTGTTTATTAAAAAACATTAAAAACTGAAAATGAGATTTAGGACAAAAAAATTACAAAAATTACAATACTTGTATCTGACAGAAGATATATATCAAGAAAATATGTAAAAGATTTATGCACATCAAGAAGAAATTATAAACCAGTAGAAAATGTGGAGTCCTGGTAAGTCAGCAACAATGGAAAAGGGCTCCAAGGGCTCCAAAAGGAGAGAATCATTGTTCTGAGACATGGCTAATCACAGACAAGTCCTTAGCACAACATCATCTTCCCAATTATCTCATTCCACACATAGCCCCCTCCACTACGACCCTATAAAACTTCCCTGCAGCCCCTGCATCTTTGTAGACAGCACCTTCTCTGCCGTGCTGCCCATTGCACCCTTGCAACATATCTTAGTACTTTCTTTAATAAATATGCCTTTCTTTCCCCACAAATATCTTGGTAAATTCCTTTACCACCCAACACACTGGCCCCAGTTAGTGGCACCCACAATAGAAAAATGAACAAAAGTCTAAAAATTTCTTCAAAACACTGAGTCACAAATGATCAGTAGCACAAGAAAGAATGCTCAACCTCATCAGTCATTAGGTAACTTCCAAAATCAAATACCAATGCAATATCACTGCATACCTACTGAAGTACAGAATAAAATTGAAGACAGAAAATACAAAGTGTTGGCAGAGACACAGAACAACCAGAACTTTCAATAAATTATATCAATTTAACCATTTTGGAATACTTTTTGCACAAATCTACTAAAATTAAACATACATATGCATATCCCATAACTCAGCAATTCCACTTATCATGTATACAATCCCCCAAAAATGCATAGACATATTCATCCAAAAATGTAACAACAATATTCATAGTAGCATTATCCATAATAACCCAAAACTGGAAACCTGATCAACTGTCCACCAAAGGGAGAATGGATAAATAAATTGTGGTATATTCTTACAAGGCAATACTACATAACAATGCAACAATATTAGTGAATTTCATAAACATAATGATGAGCCAAAGAAGACAGACACAAAAGAGAGTGTAGTTCAATAACAGGAAGAGTGCGTATGTGTGGCTATCACTGAAGATAGAGGTTACCCCAGGTGACAGTGGAGCTATCACTGGAAGAAGCATGAGAGGACTGTTCATATTCCGTTTCTTTATTTGTAAGCAGGCCACATAGTGTGCTTGCATCCAGAAAATTCTTTGAGCTATAGATATATCTGTGCACTTTTTTGCCTGTGTGTTATTCTTCAAAATTATTCTTTAAAAGTGACACTGATTCACACACTGTGCACTGAGGTTCAAATGACTGATGTTGTGGAGCTGATAAATCATCTCTCACTCAGAAAATGAACTGCTTGAATGTTTAGCAAAATAAGAGTCTTCACTGGATAGGCTTTTGTTTGGGGGTTCTGCTGTTTAAGAATACCAAAGGGCAAGCAAATGCTGATACTTTAAAATTTTGCCTTTGTAAACGTGACTAATGTGACATGAGAAGAACAGAGAAATTGGATTTAATTATGCATTTTTAATATAATATTTATTATATATCACATGATATATTTAGAGAATGTAATTCCTTTATGTTGCTTTTATTGCCACTAGTTACAATAGGAAATTATGCCAACGTCCTTCTGCACCACAAACAGCTAAATGCAAAATCAACAATAAAAGATATAGGTTCTAAAATATGTATTTGGAAAAGTAAAAGTAAACTCCTAAATATCAAAACTTCTGAGTTGCCAAAAAAAACTTCTGAAGTTTATTAGAAGTAAGTGTAAACCAAAAATAAAATTCTGTAGACTCAGAACATGTAAGACAGGTCCCAGTTAATTCAGAAACTTTATTTTGCCAAGGTTAAGGATGCGCACCTGTGACACAGCCTCAGGAAGTCCTGACAACATATACCCAAGGTGGTTGAGGTGCAGCTTGGTTTTATACATTTTAGGGAGTCATGAGACGTCAATCAAGCACATTTAAGAAATATATTGGTTTGGTCAACTTAAAGCAGGGAGGAGGTGGGGGCAGGGAGGAGGGTAGGTTCCAGGCTATAGGCAAATTTAAACATTTTCTGGCTGACAGTTGACAATTGGTTGAGTTTGTCTTAAGACCTGGGATTAATAGAAAGAAATGTTTGGGTTGCAATAAGAGGTTGTGGAGACCAAAATTTTCTCATGCAGATGAAGATTTTAGCTAGCAGGCTTCAGAGAGAACAGGCTGTAAAATGTTTCTTATCACACTTAAAGTCTGTGTTGTTGTTAATGCCAGAGAGGTATAATGAGGCAAGTCTGACCCCCACTTCCCTTCATGGCCTAAACCAGTCTTTCAAGTTTAATTTTAAGAATGCTGACTAAAAAGGAAGGCCATTTAGTTGGTTAGGAGGGGCCTTAGAATTTTATTTTTGGTTTACAATTCTAAGGCCCACTCCACCTCCCCAACCATCTAAATGGACCCTTCTGGGCCAAGGACATTCTAAAGTTAGCCTGAAAAACTAGTTTCAGCTCATAACGGAAAAGGGGAGCCAAACGTGCTATAATGGAGGGTATAATGCCAGACATTATACCCGCCTCCCTTTTGGAATTACTGATAGGGCAGACTCTTTAAGTCTGACAAGCAACATTTATAATCTGTTCTCTCTGAAGGTTGCTACCTGGAGGCTTCATCTGTGTGATAAAATCTTGGTCTCTACAACCCCTTATCACAACATAGACTTTCCTTCCTATTGATAATAACCCTTTCAATCAATTGCCAATCAGAATATCTTTGCAACTACCTAGAACTTAGAAGCCTCCACTTCCCGTTGTGGCTTTCTGGACCAAACCAGTGTACACCTCACATGTACTGATTGATGTCTCCTGTCTCCCTAAAATGTATAAAACCAAGCTGTACCTCACCATTTTGGGCACATGTTCTTGGCATCTCCTCAGGGCTGTATCATGGGCCACTGGTCACTCATATTTGGTTCAGAATAAATCTCTTCAAATATTTTATGGAACTTGACGCTTTTTGTCAATAGAAGAAAATGTATTCCTTAAAGAACATTTATTAGTTTTTTTTTTTTTTTTTAAAGCAAGATTGAAAGTAAACAAGTTCAGCATTCAACTCAAGAAAGTAAAGGTAATGAAACAATAAAAATTAAAATAATGGCAAATGTTACCAGAAAGAGATCCTGATCCAGACCCCAAAAGAGGGTTCTTGGATCTTGCTCAAGAAAGAATTCAAGGTAAGTCCATAGAGTAAAGTGAAAGCAAATGTATTGAGAAAGTAAAGAAATAAAAGAATGGTTACTCCACAGGCAGAGCAGCAGCATCGGCCACTGGTTGCCCATTTTTATGGTTATTTCTTCATTATACACTTAACAAGGGTTATTATTCATGAGTTTTCCTGGAAAGAGCTGGGCAATCCTAGGAGCTAAGGGCTCCTTCCCTTTTTACACCATAGAGGGTAGCTTCCTGATATTGCCATGGCACTTGTAAACTGTCATGCTGCTCCGGAGAGTGTCTTCTAGCATGCTAATGCATTACAATTAGCATACAATGAGCCACGAGGACAACCAGAGGTCACTCTCACCATCTTGATTTTGGTAGTTTTGGCCAGCTTCTTTACTGCAAACTGTTTTACCAGCAAGGTCTTTATGACCTGTATCTTGTGCGGACCTCTTAACACATCTGTAACTTTGAATGTCTAATTTACTGGAGTCGTTCTGGTTCAAATGCTTCTGACAGAAACAAGTAAACAACTAATATTAATGAAAAAGAAAACAAAGAAGCAAAAGAGATTATTAAACAAAACCAAAAAAAAGGAGATCACAAATTAAAATATAGTAAAAAAGTGGGGACACAATTAGGGCTACAGTACAGAATTGTTTAAATCATTGTAAATTAAACCAACTTTCATGTTATTTTTTGTAGATTTTTCAATTTGTAGATTTCATAGCTTTTCCAAATATGCAAATTTTAAAATGTAGCAGAAGTGAAATACTTTCTGGAAACCTTGGAAACTATCAATATTGACATCAATACAAGCAAAAATCCTACACAAAACTAGGTATTAGATAATTTTAATTGATAGGCAGTTTTCATACCAAAAATAAACAATACTCAGATGAATTCATACAGTCACATTTTACTAATCATCAGAGAACAAATAATCTTTTTCTTGTTCAAAATGTAAAAAGGCAGTGCAAAAAATTTTTTAGAAGCCCAGTCTCACTTCTAAATGGGAATGCAAAATAGTAATTTCAAATGTATAGTGTACCAATAACATCAACAATAACAATAAATGATAGCCCAAGAATGCAGGTAGTTCAGTGGCAGAAAATCTGTTAAAATTAACCTCCATTTTACAATACTAACAAAAAAACGTATCATTTATCTTATTAGATGAAGAAGAAGTATTTGATACAATTTAACCCTCAAGTATAAAGAAAACTTTAGGAAAAGTAGAAATATAAAGAAATTTCCTCAAGCACATAAAGAATCTTTATTAAAAATATGCAGTAAACATCACTTTTTATCATTATTAAATACTTAAGGAGCATTAAATTTATACTAGGCACCGTTCTAAATATTATACACACATACACAAATATATATGCATACGTACATACATATATTAATATATGTGTGTGTGTGTATATATATATGTATATATATTTAATATATATATTTAATCCTCACAACATTTTTCCAATATAAGTATTACTATTGTTGTTGCTTTTATTTTCATTTCACTAATGGTAGAACATAAACACAGAGGGGTTAAGTTATCTGGCCCAAATCACACAACTTTTAAGTGACAGAGCCTAAATCCAAACCTACTTGATCTTGCATTTTTAACCAGCATGTTATGTGGCCTCTCTAATGATGGAACATTAGAAACATTCCCTTTAAAATCTGGAAAAAGCCAAAAATGCCCGCTATCACTCCTACCATTCAAAATTATACATAAGCCCTGGCCAATGCAATAAGAAAAATAAACACAATATTTTTTAAACAGATAAAAAGAGATACAATGACATTCACTTGCAAACAATATGATTAGGAAATCTAAAAAAAACAGATAAAATATTACAAAACATAACAGAATTCAGCAAGTTATTAGATTAACACAAATTTATTTGCATTCTAGAAATCAGCCATACCAATTATAAAATGTAATGGGAATTGAAGATACTTTTGCAATAGCAAGAAAAACTTCAGGATCCTATGAATACTTCCAGCAAAAATGTAAATAAACTTTTAGAAGAAAAGTTTAAGAATCCCTTTAAAGACATAAAAGAAAGCCTGAATAAATATTTATGGAACAGAAGACTTATTATTAAAGAGGTTCCTGTTCTGCCACCAGAATAATCTACATATTTGTTACGATTTTAGTTAATTATCAATAAGGTTTTCTTTAAACTCTTCATAAGGAAGAATAAAGAAATAAAGCTTTGAAGGAAGGGAATAAAGCATACAAGACCATACACAAGCCTTATTCTAACACTGTATGTAACACAATATGTTAGTTATACAAAAAAGAGACAGATCAATATAATACAATCAAGCACCTTGAAACAAATCCATGGAAAGTTGGCATTATCAGAGATGTCGCTATAAATAAATAGAGAAATGATAGACTATCCAATAATTGGTACAAGGGCAATTGGGTTTCCATATGGAAACAAAACAAAATTAGAAAACCGCCTTAGATCAAAATAAATTGCAGATACATTGAGGATCACAATATGAAAAGTAAAACTTTAAAACTTATAAAATGATAAGTAGATGAAATAAATGATAAACAAATGAAAAATAACTTTTTGACTTCAGAAGCAAGGATTTATTAAGTCAGACATCAAAGCTCAAACCATAAAAACATTAAAAGTTTTACAAATTTGACTACAGTAAAACTAAGAATCTTGTAAATGATAAATATATCACCAAAAAGATGTAAACAATAAACCACAGACTTGAAGAAGTTATTTGCAAGTTTTGTGTCAAAATCAGTATGCGTACTATGCAGGGATAAAAATTTATACAAATCAACAAATTAAATATTAAAAATTCAAGACAAAAAAATCACAATGACACAAACAGGCAAGTCATGAGAGAGAATCCCAGTAGTCAATACGCATACAAAAGATAATTATTCTCACTAATAAATTTAAATTAAAATCTAATAAATATATGTGAATTAATTTTCCTCACTAACAAACACAAATTTAGGAAATGAAACCCTTTGTCAAACCCATAAGGTTGTCAAATATCTGACAATACCAATTATTGGTAAGAATGTCGGGCAATGGAAACTCATACAACGCTGTTGAGAAAGTAAATTTGATATTATTTAGTAAATATAAATATGACAATATTATGTGTCTGGAAATTCTATATCTAGGTATGTACTCCACAGGTACTTATGCAAATATGCACAAAGAAATGTGTACAAAGATGCTTACTGCAGTGTTGTTTATAACAACCAATAATTGAAACCAACCTAAATGTATACCAGTAGAAGAGTGGATTAATTAAATTGTGGAATATTCACACAAAAGTACTCCATAGAGCAGTGAAAAATAAACAAACTTTATCTACATATATCAACAGAGCTAATTCGTAAAACATGATGTTGAGTTTTTTAAAAAGAAACTTACATAATGGTTTGTGTAATGTGACAAACTTTAAACCACGTTTAAATGTGTTTAAAACAATACTATATATTGCCTTTATCGATGCATCTATATGTAATTTAACAGTTGCTAATGGTAGGCAATGCAGTTATTTGTTATATTATTAGGTACTTTTCCGTATGTTTGTATTCTTTTATAACATAAAAGTCTTTCTTTTTAAATGAAGTGAATTAGAGGAGGCGAGGCTCTAGGCAGGGAGAACAACTAGGTCATCCAATATTTTAGGTGACACACATTGGTGGTTTGGAACATGACAGATGGATGCTGGGTGGCAAGAGCATAGAAGAGGATGCCACATCTTAGAGACCAGTATAAACCAAGATCAAAGACAGAAAATTCCATCCCCAAACTTTGGGTCTGAGATCACAGCTGTAGCAGTCATTATTGTATAAGGTAAGTTGGAAATACTTCTGTTCCTTCCTCCACAAACGGAAGGGAAGTAAAAGCTCAAGGAACACTTCTAATCAATTTTAAAACATATCCTGGGTTCTGACTATAGTGAGAGTTTTGTATGAATTTATTCAAAGAGGAAATTTGCTCTCTATCTAAAAGCAGGCAGACAGTAACTTCCAGGTGGATAAAATCAATGTTGTGCTTTTGAGAGGACACAATAATTACAAAGGATCTATAGACCAGGGGTGCTGAGCAGCTTATTTGGAAGGACTCATGTAGATATATAAGGTATTCAATTCAGAAAGGCAGAATCTTAGACTCCGAAAGTCTTGGGTGTCCAAGAGGCCATTTGATCTGCTGCTCAGACTTCAAGCAGATCAACGACTAAACCATTCATTTCAGACATTACTTGTTTCCTTTAATGGTCCCACAAAAGCAGTCCAGCATGAAATGGATGTGTATTCAAATTCTGGTTTTATGTTTGTGTGCTATATGTCTCCCAGAAACTTTCTTAAACTTGTTAAACCTCAGTTTCTTCCCCTCTAGAAGAAGAAAACAGTAGTATATTCTTTACAGTTTGTTATGAGGTGTAAATTAAATTCAATGTAAAGCCATCTAACACATTGCAATTGCTCAATTGCTCAATATGGTTAGTGGCCATAATTATCATTGCCTGTGTTCCAGGTAGGAAAAAAAAAAAAAGAAAGGACCTAAGTGCAAAACAGATCTGATCTATCTTCTCTCATCTTTAGCAGCTCTCTGTCCAATACATTCTCTCTGCCCTAAGCACTGAAGTTTGGCTTGCTCTGGAAGAGCCAAGAACTGAGCTAAGTCCACTGCTATCTGATTCTGCTAGTGAGGTCACTCCAGGCAGTTGGGGACACAGGGCTCACCTCTGCTGACCCTTTCCTGATATTTCACATGGCAGAGGGCCATCCACAATTCTTTTTTGTAGGACCAGTGCCATAAATCTTGGACATATCTTTTAACACCATATGTCTAAGTCCTTAATAGATTCTTTGAAGTTTATAGCAGTTTTCTGGGTTCATCCTTTTAGTTTTTTAAATTTAATGTTTGAGATGCATTTGGGTGGCCAACCGTAAACTTCCTCTATGCATTAATTATTTGCAGATGTTGAGGCTGTGAGTTGGGAGATGGAGGGTGCTGGAAAAATCCATGCCCTTTGTTCTTCATGAGGACACACTTTAATGCACATATTTACAACTGTGTGAGCTCAATAAAAAAGCTTAACTTTGCCTGAAATATCAAATTATGTTTTCTCACATCTTAGAAAGAAAACGGAATTAAATCTGAAGCAGGCTAGAAATGTTAAGGTTCACACAAGACAAGGATAACATCTAAAGGGAGCAAACATTTTCCATATGCCAGGCACTCTGCTAGAAACATTACATGTGTTGTTTTATTAATCCTTATCCCCGTTTACCATGAAGTTGCTCTTATTGTTATCCTTATTTTAAAGTTGAAAAATCCTGAAGATCAGAGAGTTGAATTGAGTTGCCTAAGGTCACACAGCTGATGACCTATTATAAAGGCTCTGATTTTAAAACTGAAGTCTCTTTCTCTATGGGAGATTGAGGAAGAATGAATAGCAGGGCATGAGACAGGTACTTTCATTGGACTGAACAGCTGTCAGTGCTGGTCTAACTAGCAGTCATCAAAACCCTAGGGGGAGAACATCATCTTTATCATTATCCCCATTGGATAGATGAAGAATATAAGACACAGGGGCTAAGCGGCTTGCCCAAGATAACCCAGTCAATAAAGGCAGAGCTGGAATTTTAATGCAGATTCTACATTCTTAACCACTCTGCCATATTGCTGGTTTACAGGGAGTGAAGCACATGGCAAAGTTATCTCCAAATGAATGTTATCTAAAGTCTTTCTGATGTTGTTCATGCCATTAGAATGGTACCCTTTGGCTACGCAGTGCTCCTTTAAATTGTAAGCACAAAGAAATCCCAAGACTTTTAGTCCAAATGAGACCAGAGACTGAGACACTGGAGCAGCTTGCTCAAGAGCAAAGGACTAATCAGAGGCAATGACAATATTTGTCTCCAAATCTCCTGGCCCCCAGTCTGGGGCTTTCTCCAGTGTCCCCCTCACTCTTCTGTCAACTCAGTCAGATATCGGAGGCTCTGTAGTCATTGGGAAAAGGATAAAGACAGAATTGCTGCTCTTGGCAGAAACACTGTAATGGAAACCATTTCACAGGCTGTAGCAGAAAGAGCCTTCCCTCCTCATCACATGTTAGCTTCGGGAAGAGTTTATGAGTCATTCAGGACATTTGGGTGTGTCCATTCCAAAAACCAGGGTATCCTGGGCAGAGTCTCAGAAGAAAGACAGAGGGAGTCAGGGATCTCATCTACTCCAGAGAGAGGTAAAGTGGCTGTCTATTAAGAAATACTGAAAGGCCTCTCAACTGTTCTTCTGTAGCCACCAGCGGAGCAGGGACTTGAAATTTCTGAGTATTTCTCATCCAATCATTTCAATCATGACAATATAGTAGTTCTGGAGATGAAATATTTGAAGTTGTAAAGAAAGAGTGAGTTTTTAAGCCAGATCAATTTGCATGCAACCCTGTTTCCTCATTCATAGAATGCACATAAATACCTACCTTGCAGAATCAAAGTGGGAGTTGATTGAAATAAAGCCTGCAAAATTTCTAGCAGACAAAAGGTACTCAATGGGTGCAAAGTGAAGGCTGAATTGATCTCCGCTTGATAAGGTGAAACCAAAGCCAATGACAACTATTTGGAGAATATAGCAGGCTGAATAATGCTCTCTGGGGAGATGTTACCCTATATGTAAAAAAAAAAAAAAAAAATCTTTGCAGATGTGATTAAGTTAAGGATATTGAGATAAATGACTTTTATGAAATGGAGTCAAGAGGATCAGAGTTAGGAGAAAGGCTGAAAGATACTGTACTGTTGGCTTTGATAATGAGGAAAAGGCCATGAGCCAAGGATAGCAGGCCGTCACAGAATCTAGAAAATGTAAAAAAAAAAAAAAAAAAAAAAAAAAAAAAAAAAAAAAACCTCTCCTCTAGAGCCTCCAAAAGGAAGATAGCTTGCTGACACATTAACTTGAGCCCTGTGAGGCTGACTTAGGTCTTCTGACTGCCAGAATTGTAAGATAATAAATGTGTGTATGTGTGTGTGTGTGTGTGTGCTTGAAGTCACTAAGTTTGTGCTAATTTGTTAAATTAGCAATAGGAAACTAATACAGAGTGATATATCACAAGCAAAACATTCGCCCCAATATAAAGAACATCCCTATAAGTAGGTGCAACCCAATAGCTCAGAGACCAGCAGCCTGTGAATATAGATGAGGTCACAAGTTCATCAGTGTGTAAATAATGGTAGTTCTTAACAACCCCCACCAACACCACCATCAATTTCCAGTAACCCTGTCTTTATTTTTTAATTTTTCCCTGTCCCTTCAAACATTCTCAGGAACAAGTTCACTCAGTCTTTCTTTGAAATCCTATGAGCAGACAATTTTAGGAGGAATCTTCGCAAAGCTACAGACACTGTAATCTTGGTGAGAGCCCAGGTCTGTCTCTGACACTCCTCCAGCTACCATCCTGCTCCACACATCTTTGTTCAATGCTGTCACTCAGTCTAGAACTATCAGAAAGAAAAATCTTTTGAGTAAATTGTCATATTTGTTGCCAATCTCCAAAGAGCCCTGCTGCTTCCCAGAATCTTATAGTTTTTTCATAAACATGATTCCTCAAGCTTTATATAGCACCCTCACACTCTCTCATCAGGCCAGGCTGAGTAGAAATTAATCATGGTATTCCCTCTCCATTTTACCTCTTCTTTCTCTGCCCTCTCTCCCACATGTCAGTATGTTTCCCTCTTCCTCCCGTTGAAAGCTAAAGCACCATCTTTGTATAACAACTTATGCAATTGGGCACTTGATAGGGAAGAGTACCATTAACTCCACTTGCCAGACACATATGAACCCCAGCTCTAGCTTGTGCCAGACACCTTCCTACCTGATGTACCTACCAAGTTGTACACAACCCTGGATTTGGAGAGTCTATTCCTGGATCCCTCAGGGTGGGAGTGGGGGGCAGGCAATGTAGAAAGCATGTTCTCTAGAGGCAGCTCATGCCCAACAGGAAGAGACAGATACTCACTAAGGATGTTCACTAAAGATATCCCCATGTTCATTTCTCATTGTTCTCTAGTATCTGATTATAAAGGGACCAGGTTGGCCCAGGATGAACGTAGTGTCTTTTCTATATGATGATCTTAGAGCAGGAAGCAGCATGTTAGAGACTGTTTTCAAAGTATCACTCTTTCTTTGACAGCTGGAGATGTCCTTTAAGTGAGACAATCCTGGCAGCAGCAACACTGAAGTGTTTCTTCTTGCCCATGAGAATAAACACATCAGTAACAGGACCTGACCTGATATCTGCAAACTCTATTATTGAGACATGAGAGGGGGATCAAAAAATTGAACTCTCTTTCTCGTCCAAGCTTGAAACCAATTGAAAATTAAGACAGAGCAGTAAAGGCAATGCGGGGAGTCAAAACCACCGTTGTTACTTATAGATCTCAAGAGAATCTCAAGAGGATATGGCTCTACCGATGAATAAATGGAGCTCCAGGATTAGACAGACCTACCTACCAAGTTGTAGACAACCCTATATCCAGAGTCTCTCTCTGAATCCCTGAGAGGGCAAGGTAGAAAGCATGCCCTCTAGAGGCAGCTTATGCTCAATAGCAAGAGAAGAGACAGATGCAACGCCCTGCACACCCAGCTCCTGGAATCACCAAGCGGATGGTCCCCTCCATCCTCCCTGGTCAGAACGAGAGTGGATATGCAGAGAGACAAAGAGCATTACGTGAGTGGAATTCCACATGAAGCTCTGCCCCCACTGTAGAAGATTGTGTCCTTGTCAAAATACTCACTGCCCCTTTCTCCTGGGCTCATTCCTCTGAGATTGTTATCCTTCCTGTGGCCATGAGACTTGCTTTGGTCAACAAGATGTCAGTTGAAATGACATGAGCCATTTCTTTACAGACGCTCCGAGAGCCATCGTGTGTCTCTGCCATCTTTCCTTTCCTTCTGCCACTGAATGGCATGCCCCAGATTAGGGATTCTCCATCAGGCTTGGTCCTAGGATGAAGAGGGGATACAAGCGCAGTGGCTCACACCTATAATCCCAACACTTTGGGAGGCCAAGGCGAGAGGATCACTTGAGCCCAGGAGTTCTAGACCAGCCTAAGCAACATAGTGAGAGACCCTGTCTCCACAAAACAATATTAAAACATAGCCAGGGATAGTGGTGCAGGCCTGTGGTCCCAACTACTTGGGAGGCTGAGGTGGATTGTTTGAGTCTGAGAGCTCTAAGCTGCAGTGAGCTTGATCATGTTCCAGGCTAGACAAAAGAACAAACCCTGTCTCAAAAAAAAAAAAAAAAAAGGCAGTGGAGTAGAATTGTGGTCAATTCACAGTAGACATGAATTTGAATGAGAAATATATTTTTGTTGTTTTGTGCCAGTAAGAGGTTGTTATTACAGCCCACCTTGTCTCACACTTACGTATATAGGGAATCTCCTCCCCAGCAACTTCCCTTCCTCTCTAGTCTCTATCCTTCAATCAATCCATCCATTCACTGTTGATGCCAGTCCCTGTTAGAGTTGCAATAATGAATAAGATATGCCTAGTGGGGGATCCAGTCATGTTAAGAAATAACTCAAATGGAAAGTAGTCAGTGCTCTGTTAGAAGAATATACAAAGTTCCTGGAGAACCCAGAGGAGGAGGATGATTCAGAACAGCTGAGGGGATCGGGAAAGTCCCCAGGCAATCTCTGCAGGAGCCCTTCATTCCAGGGGGTTCCTACAAAGCGTGACTGACGCTCTAGCCATATTTTGTTATTGTCCTTATTCCCTGGAACACAGACCCAGCAGAAAAGGCAACCAAGATGTTGGGGGAATTGCCCCACACATACAGGATGTATGTCAAATTCTAAGAAATGCCATAGGGATTCCAAGGAATAAGGGAGACTTTTCATCCTGAGCTGGCACAGAACGTCTTTGAAGAGGAGACAGGATCTCAGCCAAGCAGTAAAATGTAGATTGGATTATTTCAAGGGTGTGGGTAAATGTTGGGGCAGGCCATTTTATTTTATTTATTTATTTATTTTTGAGATGGAGTATCCCTCTGTTGCCCGGGCCGGAGTGCAGTAGCATGATCTCAGCTCACGACAACCTCCACCTCCCAGGTTCAAGTGATTCTCCTGCCTCAGACTCCTGAGTAGCTGGGACTACAGGTGCGAGCCACCACATCGAGCTAATTTTTGTATTTTTAGTAGAGATGGGGTTTCATCATATTGGCCAGTCTGGTCTCGAACTCCTGAACTCAGGTAATCCACCTGCCTCAGCCTCCCAAAGTGATTGGATTACAGACATAAGCCACCATGCCCATAGTGGCAGGCCATCTTAGTAGAAGGAAGAGAATGTGCAAAGAACCAAAGGCAGGAGAATAAGCTGTCTTCCAGAGACGGTGTAGAGCAGGAATGCAGGAGCAGCATGTGAGTGGAGTGGAGGAAAATGAGACCCAAAGGGTGACCTAAGAACTAGATCCTAAATGCAAGACTAAGGGCAGTGCCTTGTAGGTGAGAAGAGCCATTGAAGTCTCTGAAAACTGAAATGACATGATAGAAAAGACATTTCGGGATAACAGGAAGATGACCCTGGTATGATGGAGAGTGGAATTGGAGGGCAAACCGGAGAGGGGGCTACTAAAGAGGTTACTAATGAGGAGGATGTTTAATGTTCCAGGTGAGGTAGGAGGGATCCTAACCAAGGAAGAGTCCAAAGGAGAAGAGGAAACAAAAGTAAGAGAGTCATAGAGAAGGGATCCACAGTTAATGGTATAGGGGTTCTGAAAACAGCTTGGGCAGTCATGGAAGAGGACTCTGAGGAGGTGTTAGAGTAGGGTCCTGAATAATGAACAAAATTGAGATAAACAGAAGGAAGTAGGGAGGGCAACATAAGGAAGTAGAGTTTTTCAAGGTGAGAAGTCTAACTTGATTAGGTACAAGTTTTCTGGAGAGGTACTACTGAAGATAAGGGCAGCAAGTTGAAATGACATGTATATGTACTATGCCCTCCTTCTTTTAGTCCTCTTAAGAATGCTATGAGTTCTTCTCTATTAACCCATTTTACAGATGAGGAAATGGAGACTTAAAAAAGATTGTATGGAAACTACCTACATAATTTGTGTGGCCTGGTCCAAAAAGAGCCTTCTTGTTAAAAAATTATTAAGACTTTCAAGGCAGTGACAGCAGAGTAGTAAGCCAAGCCACAAGGCCCTTCTGAGCACCAGGCCCTATACAACTGCCTAAGTCACAAGCCCATAAAGCCAGCCCTGGTTCTATGACTTGCCCAGCTCCATACAGGAAAAAAAAGGGGAAAAAAAAAAAAAGAGTGAGAGCTGGAAGTCAAATTGCTCTTGCAGCAGATGAGGAGAAAGTAGGGTTGATGTGAAGGCTCCTGCAGCCTGGATCTCTGTATCATATGGAGTCAAGCCTCCAGTGTAGCATTAGAGATAAACTTTTGTTGTTTTAAGCCACTGAAATGTTGGGAGTGTGTATTACTGAAGCATCACCTCTCTCATGCTTCCTCATACAATAAAGCACAGAAAAATCTCCTACAGCTGGGGAGGTAGGTCATGAGCCTCAATAGCCAAGACCTGTGTTCTTTCCTCAACATCTATGTTTTCCAATTGCAGGTCACAACTTGTTACAGGGTGATGAAAACAATCTATTGGGTCACAGGCACATTTTTACACATGAAATAATTTAATAAGTAAAATATAGAAACTGTGTGTGTGTTACTTATTGCAGTGGTATTTTTTATGAAACTTTTTTCACTATGTGTGTGTGTTGAGAGTCACAATAAAAATTGTACTTCTGACTATGAGTTATTGTCAAAAAATGTTAAAGGCCACTGCTCAACATCATACTTTTGACACAGGAAAGGAAACAAAATCTACACACATCACCCTGATGGCTTGGATACTCATAATTCCTTTCAAAATCAGCTAAATGGGAGGAAACTTGGGTCCTTATTGCCGATGTAGTTAATGCTTTGGACTTTACAGTTTGCCAGATAGAAAGCATTCCAGATCTTAGCCAATATGAAACTCAATCTTTGTAATATGCTCCTTTAACTCCATTAATCCTCTACCTCCTCTGCTCCAACTCTTATTCTGCCATAAAAGAATCATGAAGTCATCATTTCGGATACAGAGAACAAACCCTCATTGTCTTTTCAAACAACATGACAAATTCCGGGCACAGATGTGCCCACTGGAGCAACTACAAAAAAGCAGGCAAGAAGCCACTTTGTCACCAGCACTGGGCCTAGTGCCAGGCCTCTTCCTTTCTTTGAATCCATGATGGGCTAAGCCCCTCAGAAGTGAGTCATCAAGGAGTGCCAGTATCTGCCCATGGAGGGAGACCCATTTACTTTGAAAAACTCTGCAGGAAATACTTGTGCTTTGCTCTGCCAGAAGCTGTCAAATTTGCTCCTCTCACCACAGCAACTATGGGTCTGAACCCCCACCCCAAACCCAACTTATGACAAAAAGAGCATATGAAAGAACTGAAAATAGCCTTTTTTTCAGTTGCTTGGTGAAAATTCCCAGATGTCAGCTGCAGCGACTGTGCGGCACTCATATTTCGGTTTTGAGTGTGGATATTTTCTCTGAATGTCTCCTGCAAATTGAAGCACGAAGAACACTATTAATCATTTTAGCCAAGGTTGTATTTTTGCTCCAACCTTCTCCTATATGTCCTGATTTTTGGGGTGTGGAGGTTTGAGGGGCATTGTCCATGATTATTCTCTGTGCAGTAACTGCCTTCCCCTGAAACAAGATGGTCGCATCAAGCGCGTTGAGTTTTTAACTCTAGAGTGCCTATTTTCTATTGTTTTTCCTATTTCTATTGTTTTTCCAGACCACCCTAATCTCTGGCAAGGGTGTCTCTTCCATAACCTCCTTCAAGTTCCCAGACTTGTTTTCACCCACTTTTCTTGCTATCATTTCCAATATCCAGAGCAATAGTCTTAAATGCAAATCTGACAGCCACTTTCCCTCTTGAAATCCTTCAGTAGTTTTAATGTCTCTCTCCAGACCACATCTCACCAAGGTTAGCAAGGCTCTGCAGGCAAGGGGACTGGGCTCCTACTACTCTCAGGGCTCATCCCAGACTATTCTCCCCCTTGCCCTCTGAAATTCACACTAACACATTGTCCTTAAAGTTTCTGGAATACATCAGTCTTGTACTTGACTTCAGACCTTTGCATCTGCTGTTCTTGCTGAACGCTATTCTTCCCAATGCTCCATATTTTTAAAACCTAACTACCTTTCAATCTCAGCTATAGCATCACTTTAACAAAAGTTATCTTCTAGCTCTCAGAATAAACCAAATCCTTCCAAATTCTCTCCCATCATCTTATTCTTTTCCATTACTGACTCTATTAGTCTGTTCTCATACTGCTAGGAAGAAACACCGGAAACTGGGTAATTTATAAAGAAAAGAGGTGGCCGGCATGATGGCTCATGCCTGTAATCCCAGCACTTTGGGAGGCCGAGGTGGGCAGATCACGAGGTCAGGAGATCGAGACCATCCTGGCTAACACGGTGAAACCCCATCTCTACTAAAAATACAAAAAATTAGCTGGACATGGTGGGGTGGACGCCAGTTACTCGGGAGGCTGAGGCAGGAAAATGGCGTGAACCCAGGAGGCAGAGCTTGCAGTAAGCCGAGATTGTGACACTGCACTCCAGCCTGGGCGACAGAGCAAGACTCCATCTCAAAAAAAAAAAAAAAAAAAAAAAAAAAAAAAAAAAAAAAGAAAGAAAGAAAAGAAAAGAAGTTTAATTGACTCACAATTCCACGTGGCTGAGGAGGTCTCAGGAAACTTACAGTCATGGTGGAAGGCACTGCTTCACAGGCCAGCAGGAAAGAAAATGAGTGCAAGCAGGGGAAATGCCAGATGCTTATGAAACCATCAGATCTTGTGACACTCATTCATTATCAAAAGAACAGCATGAGGTAAACTGACCCCATGATCCAATTGCTTCCAGCTGGCCCTGCCCTTGACATGTGGGGATTATTACAATTCAAGATGGGATTTGGGTGGGGACACAGAGCCAAACAATATCACTGACCATATCATAACATATAGAAGAGTATAATTTTAACATCTTTCTCCATCACTAGGCTTAGCTTCATGGAAACAAGGACATTTTGTCTTCATTATGTATATTCATGTCTTAGCATGGTGCCTGGTGCATAGTAGCTAGGAAATAAGTTTTTGTTGAATAAATGCTAAAGCCCTTTTAAATGACTTCTCTGAGATCTAAATGCTTGCAAAATATTTCTTTGACTGGGAAACTGCTATTTTCCTAAGGACAAATAAATGAATCTACTTCCCTTTTCTTCTTTGGATTCTGGTAACCAGAGCCACATATGTATCTCAGATATATTAATCATATTAGATACACAGTGTTTGAATATTTGTATTTTCCCTTTCCTTGGTCTTGAACTTTTACTTTTAGTGCACTTTCTCAGGGGGAGTTTTTGCAATCTTGTTCCATGGTAAATAATATTATATGATACCACTATTGAATAGCATTACAATCTTTCATAATAAAATTCAAGAGGGCAAGTCACATTTAATTCTTTGAGGAAGGAGGTGAGAGCAAATATTTATCTCCAAGATTTCTGAAGACTTCACATATTTCAGATGTGAAAAGGGAATTGGGCAGCTATCCGAAGACCTGGCTGCCTGTATTGATGCTACAGAACTTGGGCAAACCAAGTCTCAAGTCTCAGACTCTTCATTTATGAATGAGAGGAACTCGGTTGTGCTTAACACACAGGCTGTTGAAATATTGTATGACTGCTTTTAGGTTGAAAAGCAAAACACACACACACATACATATGCACATACACACTTAAGAATATATGGTTATGGGCTGGGCGTGGTGGCTCACACCTGTAATCCCTGCACTTTGGGAGGCTGAGACAGGTGGATCACTTGAGACCAGGAATTCGAGACCAGCATGGCCAACATGGCAAAACCCCATCTCTACTAAATGTCCAAAAATTAGCCAGGCATGGTGACACATACCTGTAATCCCAGCTACTCAGTGCTAAGGCACAAGAATCACTTGAACCCAGAAGGCAAAGGTTGCAGTGAGCTGAGATCATGCCACTGCACTCCAACCTGGGTGACAGAGAGACTCTCAAAAAAAATATGTGTATATATATATACACACACACACACACACACACACATATATATACACACATACAGTTATGATCTCAAAAGGGAACGTCTTTGATTAGATCACATTTGATTCCCCCTTTCATGACTAGCTCATGAGCAAAAAAAGTAAGTAAAGCTTCCCTTTGTTTTACTCCAGCCTTTCCTCCTGAGTCTAATTCATAAAGCTGCTCAATGATATCAGTCTCAGAGACCCTTGCTGGGGAATATCCAAAGACTACCCAGATATTTTCTTTCTACTTCCTATGTTCTCTATCAAAAACTGCCAGTCCTATAAACAGTTTCTCCAAAGTTTCCAGACTTCTAAGTCCTCTAAGGGCTTGTAGCTGATACGTTTATCTGGCAAACTAATTAAAGCTAAAAATGACTGACAATGTAGAGAGAAAGATAATTGAGCAATTAATCATAGCATGGTGAGGGCTATGGTGGGGGAGGCCCAAAGAAAGGCACAAAGGTTTCCTAGAGGACTAATACTGAGCCTGAACACTGGAGGATGGTTATGAGCTTTGCCTTATATTTCTGCACACTAGTTCTGGAACCACACTGAAGTCTAAATTTGTGACAGCCCTGGAAAAATTGCAGGATAATAATGGTCTTCCAGGAGACCACAGGAAGGTTTCTGTGTGTCTTATACCATAAACTGGGTGGCTTAAACAAAAAATATTTATTTCTCACAGTCTGGACTCAGGGAAGTCCAAGATCAAAAACTCCAAGACCTAGAATTTCGTGAAGGCCCACTTTCTGGTTCACAGATGATCATCTTCTTTCTGTGTTCTCACATGGCAGAAGTGAAAACAAGCTTTCTCATGACTCTTATAAGGACACTAATTCCATTCATAAGGGTTTCACCCTGATTACCTCATCTAATCCTAATTACCTCTCTAAAGCCCCACCTCCTAATGCCATCATCATATTGGGAAGGAGGGCTTCAACATGTTGATTGGAGGAAGGAAAACACAATCACTCAGTTTATAATACTGATGTAATATTGAGTCAAAGAGCTATCTGGCTGCAAAAAGAAACTTATCACATAGGAAGTATGACAAGGTGGGGCCAGTGCTCAAGGTGCATCCCAAGGCCCATGGCAGTAGGAGCAGGAGGAACTCACTGCATGGCACTATAGACACAACTCAGGAATTGATGAATGCATCATTTCTCTGGAATCCAGCACTTGTTACCCATCTGCCACAAGGCCAACTGCAAAACATCTCCGCAGGAATCACCACTCTGGATAGAAGCAATCTAACCAGCAAGGTAGACGCTCATTCCTCCCTGCAAACCTGTCAATAAGATTCTGGCATTTGGTATGTACCAGGCAGTGTGTTGCAGAGAAAGCAGCAAAGAAGAAAGATCCAGTGCCTTCTCTCAAGAAGCTCAAGGAGGCCGGGCATGGTGGCTCACGTCTGTAATACCACCACTTTGGAAGGCTGAGGCGGGTGGATCACTTGAGGTCAGGAATTTGAGACTAGCCTGGCCAACATGGTGAAACCTTGTCTCTACCAAAAATACAAAAATTAGCCGGGCGTGGTGGCAAATGCCTGTAATCCCAGATACTCAGGCAGCCAAGGCGGGAGAATCGCTTGAACCCAGGAGGCGGAGGTTGCAGTTAGTCAAGATTGCACCATTGCACCTCAGCCTGGGCAACAGAGCCAGACTCCATCTCAAAAATAAATAAATAAATAAGTTCAAGGTATCACCCAAGGCAACAGTCAAGTAAACCACTGCTGACAAAGCAGTGAATAGAGTTAAGTGATTCAGAAGGCATCAACCTAGGAACCAGGGAAGACCTCCTGGGGCATTTGCAGTAGTCCTGTATCACTGAGGATTGAGTGACCATCCTTTTGTCCATGGTAGCTCTCATCTCCATGGCACTAGGCAAATACAAGAGGCTTTATAAATATTTATTGACTCTGAATTAATTAGTTCCATTGGATTAGTCATTGACCTCCGATTAGCATTTGACGGGGAAAGCAAGGTGACATCTAATCAGTATCTTTCAGTAGAAAGATCATCAATAGGTTTTGGTATCAAATAATTCTTGGTTTAAGTTCCAGCTCTGCCACTCACACCCATGTGACTTTGGGCAAGTGACTTGAACTCTCCAGGTCTAATTTTTTTCATGGTCAACATTAAGATAACATCTCTTTGTGTCATTGTGAGAACTGAATATGAAAATGCACTCAGGTGATATTGAATATGGTAGGTTCTTAGTAAGTATTTTTTCCTAATAATAGTGGTACCAGAAGTGGGTTGATCCTTTAATGTGTGCCAGACAAAGGACTTTACATGCATTATAGCTTTTAGTCCTTACATTGGCTCCATAAAAATGGACCAACCATCACTTCCGTTTAGCGGGAGAGAAAACTGAGGCTCAGAGAGTTCAGGTAATGTGTACAATGCCATGCACTGGTCTGAAGTGGAGCTGCACTCTGGAGCCCGATTCTCTCCCATGTCTCTAATCATGATCTTGTTCTCTCACATATGGCCTCCATCTCTTTCCACAGAGACGTCAAGATACTGAAAAGTTTATACAACTTACAAAAGTTCACATGGTTGATCATTGACCGTGACGCCGTGATGAAAAAATGCATTCTAGTAAAAGGGACTTCTTACCACGATTAGGCAACAGAGCCCAACACCTCCAATCCTTTTTATAACTGGAAATGATGTGTCATGAGAATACATGGAAAGTTTCAACAATGCCTGACACTGCTATTTCTCTGTTGGTGGTGACTTAGCTTTTCCATTAAGACCCACAAGGGAAGGAGAGCAACAAAATCCCAGCATATCCCATCACCCGGCACAGAATGCCCTCCCTCAAGAAGTTTCTGAGGTGTCAGGAAACACATTTAGATTCTGCAGTTGGCGTGAGAACAAAGCACTGCATGGTCTGGTTCTTGTCCTCACCATATTCTGTCAAAGTACATAATTTGCAAGTCATGCCCATGGGGATATCTGGACTCTGTCATTGCCCCCAGGATCTATGCCAGTCTGGACCAGCTGTCAGAGTTAAAGAATCTCAGAATAAAAGTACAGTTTAGCTGACCAAATTGATAGAAATGAAGATGGATCATATAATATTACTATCACCCAAACCTACTGAAGCTTCCCTATGTGACAATCCCTTGAAGAATGACTTCACATTCATTCTCTCATTTAGTAATTACAACACCCCCATAGAAAAGAAAACATATAAGTTTTATATATAAAAACAATGAGCCAGGCCAGGCACGGTGGCTCATGCCTGTAATCCCAGCACTTTGGGAGGCTGAGGTGGGTGGATTATTTGAGGTCAAGAGTTCAAGACAAGCCTGGCCAACATGGTGAAACCCCATCTCTACTAAAAATACAAAAATTATCCGGCCGTGGTGGTACACGCCTGTAATCCCAGCTTACTCAGGAGACTGAGGCAGGAAAATCGCTTGAACTGGGGAGGCAGAGGTTGCAGTGAGCCGATATCACACCACTGCACTCCAGGCTGAGCGACAGAGCAAGACTCCATCTCAAAAAAAAAAATTAGCTGAGCGTGGTGGCGCATGCCTGTAATCCCAGCTACTCGGGGGGCTGAGGCCAGAGAATCACTTGAACCCGGGAGGCAGAGGTTGCAGTGAGCTGAGGTTGCACCACTGCACAATCCAGCCTGGATGACAGAGCGAGACTCCATTTCAAAAAACAAACAAACAAAAAAACAATGAATGATTTGCCCAACATTTCTCAGGGTAATATGAAAACTTTCCTTTAGTTAGTGTTCTAGCTACCTACTTTCTCAGCAGATATTGTCCTTTTGCTGTTATTTATAGTCCCCCTCCTTACTCTGGTATGGTCTTATCCTGGCTGAGTGGGTGTTGAATGAAATAAATAGGAAGATATAATTTTGGAGAATCTACCCTTTGCCAAGGACTACCTCAAGTAACCAGGTACTTATAATACATCTTTCAAGTAGTTTCTCACAAGACTAGACATCACCATCTCCTTTTTACAGATGAGGACAAGGATACTCAACGGTGCACAGAGGACACTTGTAAGGGAGAGAACCTTGGACTCCAAGCCAAGATCTTCCCACCACCCAGGAGAGCAAGTTAACAAGAAGGTTAAAATGGTCAAATAGGCAGAGTATGGTGGTTTGTGCCTACCCCAGCACTTTGGGAGGCTGAGGCTGGAGGATTGTTTGAACCCAGGAATTCAAGACCAGCTTGGACAACAAACAGAAACCCCGTCTCTACAAAATATATAAAAATTACCCTGGCTTGCTGGCCAAATTTGCACCACTGCACTCCAGCCTAGGTTGACAGAGTGACAGCCTATCTAAAAAAAAAAAAAAAAAAAAAAAAAAAAAAAACTAAATAGTAAGCCAAATCAAGGGCCTGGGTGATTCACCAGTCGGATGATATATTCTACAAAAATGTGGCAGCCTGTTCCCACTCAGCTGTCTCTCTGTCAGAGGGTGAAACAAAAAAGGAACTAGAATATAGTAAAAAGCAAAAGTTAGAAAATGTGTTGATCCTCTTGAAGCTCCTAGATCATAGGGATGGCTTAACTTGTTTGAACTAAACCTTTGATTCACTGGTTGACTCATTCCATCATTCATGTTTATTGCTTGCTTTATACCAGGCACCATATTAGGCATGAAGATATGAGCACTTTAAGAACACTGTGCCTGGCCCAAAGTGGAAAATCATGTACTATTTATGGAAGAAAGGAAATAATTCAAGAAAAGAGAATATAAGTGAGATTCAATCCCTGTCTTCAAAAAGCTCAAAGTCTAGTAGCCACCTAAAAATGAAACAGACACTGCCTAATAGCAACTACTATTACTAGATGTCAGGTTTGATACGAGCTAGGAAGGAAAAAGGAAAAAAGGAATATCATGCAAGATTCCCCAGAGGAAGTGAAGGAACTTTCAAGTTGAAATCTGAGAGCTATGTTGGAGTTGAACCTAAGTGGGAAGTCACAGGAACAAAGATGTTCTAGCCAAAAATATGCAAAGGTCCAAGGTGCTGGGACCTCATTAAGGATTCAGGCATTTCAGAGAGACTCCAATATTGATTTTTGGCTTCTGCGTGGGAATGCACATGACTGTATTATTGGGGTAGGAAGAGATGTGTCAAGAGATATGCCTGGAGAAACCATCAGAGGTTAGGATTTAAAGGTTCTCTAAAGAGAGTCTAAAAATGTGGATGTCTCAGAAGAGCATAAAGCAGTGGAAGGATTTTAAGCAGAAGTGAAATATCTTTCTATTTGTCTGCTATGCATAGAATGGATTGGATCAGCTGAGACTGAGGCCAGAGAGGTGAGATAAGAGGACACTGCCATAATCCAGGTGAGAAACACTGCCAACATAAGAAAAGATAATTTCGACTTCAAAAGATTCATGATCCAAAATGGACAATTGGAGATTATTACAAACATTCTGAAGACATAAGCAGAGATTCAGATGCAAGAATTAATGAGGTATACCGTCCATAATTGTGTACCCAACTTTAATTTTCTCCAATAGAATAACTACAACAATAAAAATTTCTTTTATTTACTTTACATAAATCTTATAAATGACGATGTGTTCCCACTTGTCTTAAAGCCAATGTCTACTTTACAGTAGATGTTCAGTAAGTAAAGGCTCTCACAAGATTCGCCCAGTAGTCCTTTAAGGTAAGCAGCAGAGCTATGATCAGCATCTCCATTCAACAGATGGGAAAAATGAGACTCAGAGAAGTTAATGAGTGCCTGATGGTCCAAGAAAACTTCAGAGCCAAAAATAAAACTAAATTTCATGGGTTTTTTTTTTTGTTGTTTTGTTTTGTTTTTTTGGAGACAGAGTCTCACCCTGTCCCCCAGACTAGAGTGCAGCGGTGCGATCTCGGCTCACTGCAACCTGTTTCCCGGGTTCAAGCAATCTCCTGCTTCAGCCTCCCAAGTAGCTGGGACTACAGGTGCCCACCACCACGCCTGGCTGATTTTTGTATATTTAGTAGAGACGGGGGTTTCACCATATAGGCCAGGCTTGTCTCAAACTCCTGACCTTGTGATCTGCCCGCCTCGGCCTCCCAAAGTGGTGGGATTACAGGCATGAGCCACTGTGCCTGGCCAATTCCATGTATTCTTAACAGGTATTCTAACTACCTCCATGCTGGAAGTCGAGGGCATAATTTTTGGTGCCTACAGATAGAAGCCTGAGTTTGTATCTTAAGAACAATTGATCTTAAAACTTATTTTCCAAATAGTGTTTTAAAGGATGATTTGAATGCAGGCTCCACAAACACAGTTGGCAGGCAGGGTTAAGGTAAGGGAGTTTGAAATACCTTAAGGTGGCAGAAAAATCTAAGATGATCTCTCACCCAAAGCTCCATATAGGCAGGTCGAACTGGTCTTATCCTGGGTCTTCATGTGCTAAAGACAAATTTATGTGTGTTTATTTCCACTGACAACAAGTGAGGATTCTGGTCATTGTCCCTGTCCCTGGTTCACTCCCTTACAGGTCCCTGTAGATGCCAAGCCCCACACATGCCAGGAATCATTCTTCACAATTGACGTGATGAGCCAGTGCTGGCTGACAAGGATATCTCAGGAATGTGGGCCACCAGCCTCTATATCCTGGGAGAGCACCCCTCCCAACATTAGGAAAGAGGCAGATGGTGAAATCCATCTTTCTACCTCCTAAAAAGCTACATCCTGCCAAGATCTTTCCAGCTCTGGATCCAGGCGCCTTCCCTCAGTCTCCCTTCCTGGACCAGGTGGAGATGAAGTCAGTCTTCTGGCTCCTCCAACTCATCCCTGGCGACTCAGCTCAGCTCACAACTCTCCCACACTAAGTGAGGTTGACAGTTGGTCACTAGGGAAAGGAGAAAGATGGGGAGGTAAACCAGAAGGAGCAAAGAGCACCGCCAGTTAGGCCCTGTCTTGGCCATTTGTAGTAGACGATATTACTGATCGCCTATCCTGTGTCTCTCACATGGAAGATTACATACCTTCATCCTGTTCACTTCTGGTGGAGTCACAGGACTTGTTTTGGCTAAGGAAGCATAAGCAGAAGTGATGTGCGTCACTTCTAGGAAGACGCTTCTAAGAGTCAACGTGTGGTTGCTATATTCTCTGGTTCATCTGACTGAGTTCCAGATAGAGGCTGCTCAGTCAATTTGGGCCCTAGGCAGAGACTGAAGCGGAACAGAGCCACAGATAAGCAACATGGCCACATAGCACAGTAGGGAGATGAAAGTTGTAGTTGCACATTAAGGTTTAGTGATCATTTGTTACCTAAGCATAACTGAAACTATCCTGACTGACTCCCTTTTTGTTCTCCTTCTTCAACCCTCTAACATGGACCATGTGTTCCCACTCTGGGTTCACTTGAAGAGTCCCCTATGTGTTTCTATGTCCCAACATGTACCATGGCATATTGGAACATGTATATGTTGAGTATCTGTCCAATGATCCCAGGGCTTTATGTTCCTTGATCTGTACCTATACAGTTCCTGGCAGACAGATCACACTGCATAACAAATGCCTGTTGAGATTAACTCAATTAATTTATTCTTGCAATGAATGTTTTGTGTTATCCCTTCTTTGGGCATGACACTGTGCTCTATGCTAAGAAGAAATAAAGAAAGAGCAAATACCAACTCTGCCTTCATAAATCTTCCAGGATGGCAGGGGTGATAGAAGACTGTCAGTTGGCTAACCTAACCTTACACACAGTCCTGGTGGCATTCTCCTTCACCAATCCCTTCTATAGAAGCTAGAAAAGCAACCAAGAATGGCTACATTCCTTGGGCCTGAACAAGTGGAAATATTCTGGGTATTTTGAAAAAACCTTTCCTTTTCTGACAAAAAGGATTGAGTATAGGTAATGCCATTCACCCCACTTCCTCCTGATTAGAGTGAAATGTCCAAAACTGTGACAGACAAATGAGATGATCATGAAAAATAAAATCAAATACAGATACCAACTTTGATATTGTTAGAGCCAGATTTCTTAGTAAGTGAAAAAAATAAACTCAGAATTGTTTTTCCCATTGCTAGTCAGATTTTCTGTCACTGGCAACCAAACACATCCTATCTGATATTAGGAAATAAGTTGTTAATTTTTGGAACACCAACCTTTACCATCTTCCTTCATTGTCTAACTCCTACTAACATTTCAGGATTCAACTCAGTCATTATATCCCTCCTAAAGTTTAGTCTGCATGTCAGAACACAAACTCTTGATCCATTCTGCCTGGATCAGTGAAACAAGTTACATAAATTTTCTATAAACAGCTAGTTTTATTATCCGTACACTTCTTAGATCCTAGGAACAAATTCTGCCTAGATCTTTGATTTCTGTAGGTGTCCCCAGTGAATCCATTTTCTCTGGATTGCATACATTTGAAACTTCCCCCTACGAGAACTTGAGAATCCTTTCTGTGGACTTCCAGGGACCTTCCTATGACCTGGGGCCAATCTGGAACACAAGGTGAGCAGCAGGATCTCTAGGGTCTACCACATATTCTGTATTGCTGTATCTCTTCAGACCCAAGAGTTGTCTATGGGGATAAATTTTAGTTGTTGTACACTACTAGAAAACACCTAAGCATTTCCCAAAGAATCATTAGATTTTTGCCCTTGCTATTGAACTTGAATTAAATGTGCCACTTGCTTGGCTTCTACGAAGGCTGTCAATTACACTGTCCCCTACCCCAGTGATCCCTCCCCCACCTGCCAGCTGGTGTTCCATCCCGGAACACCATCACATATATCATTGTGTAAAATGGTCTTGGAGACCCATGACCTGAGCTCAAATACTTGCCACAGTAGATCCTGAACAAAGAAAGGAATGGTGTTTCAAGAAAGTATAGACCGGGCACGGTGGCTCTTGCCTGTAATCCCAGCACTTCGGGGGGCTGAGATGGGCGAATCATGAGGTCAGGAGTTCAAGACCTGTCTGGCCAACATAGTGAAACCCTGTCTCTACTAAAAATACAAAAAACTAGCTGGGTGTGGTGGCGAGTGCCTGTAATCCCAGCTACTGGGGAGGCTGAGGCAGGAAAATCACGTGAACCCAGGAGGCAGAGGTTGCAGTGAGCCAAGATCGCGTCACTGCACTCCAGCCCGGGTGACAGTGCGAGATGCTGTCAAAAAAAAAAAAAAGGAAAGTATAATATAAAGGCAATACAAAGGTATTTTCCAGACCGCTGTGAGTGGAGCTCATAGTATAATGCAGGGTTAATGGGCAATTTATGGGCTCAGATAATCAGAGCTCAAATGTTGGCTCCACCACTTGCTGGTTGGGTAATCTTAGACAGGTTACACAGCTTCACTGTGTCTCAGGTGTTATCTAAATATCTAAAAAATAGAAATTTTAACAGTACCTACTTCATAGATTGCAGTGAGAATCAGTTAAGCTAACACATATAAAACACTTAACATTTTTTTCTGGCTATAGTAATTACACAATAAAGATTAGCTGGCAATATCAAGCCATAAAAGTAGAGGTAAATTGGTTGGTCCCTAGCATCAAAGTGAGGAGGAACTGCTATGAAACTTTTGAACATGAAAAATGCATACAAGTAGACAACCAATAAGAGGAGTCAGAAAACAGAAAAGCATAATGCCAATGAAAATTAGATTGGTGAAAATACAATTCTAAAGGCCGACATTTGTTAATGAATAGAAACTGTCTTTGGCAGATGATCAAGTAACCCAATTTGGAGAAATAATTAGACTGTAGACTGAAAATAAAAAAGACTAAAAAAAAAAAAACAAGGATTAGTTTAGCGTCATAGTTAAGAGGATTTCCTCGTTACACTACGTGTTTTCCCTGGGATGAGCTCAGTTTAGGATTAAGAAATTGGTCCCCTCCACAGAGATGATGAACAGCTGCAATTCATTTTCAGTTCCTGTCAAGAAAGTTGGACGTAAGAAGCTGGGGCAGAAATACAAGGATCTGACACTGAGAGACGCCATATTCACCAGGGGGCCATGAGGTAGATACAGAGATATCTGTATTTACCAGGCAGAAATGTAAATTAGGAAATCTTCAATGTAATGAGATAAATTGCTGCAAATATGCATTTCCTCTGTTTCAATTTGGAACTGGTTAAAGTGCACCATGGTTGTGTTGGCTGGATGTATGGGTCTGAGCCCAGGACTGGGAGCCTGCTATCTCCAGCTACTTTCTGAGTGACGTTGAGAAAATGCCTTCCCCTTTCTGGGCTCCAGTTGCCAGCAACTATAAAGTGAGCTAGACCACTCCAAAGCTCCTTCCATCTTTAGAATGTACCTGACATGTGATCATAAAGAAAAGTAATTGGCTATGATGGTGATTTTAAGGGCCCCACATTTAGACACCACATCCTCTTCCCACCCGCAAAGTCAGAACCAACTTCATACTTTGAAATTAGAGTCATATTTAAACAAGGGAATTAAAATGTCATCTTTATTAGGTAAGGTTTGGTTGGAGAGCATGGTTTAGGTATGTGAAGGCATGGGTTTTCCAACACTGCACCTGAAATTAGCATACAGGAACACCTATTAAAGGACAGCACTGCATAACTGCATGTCCTTCCCCAGCTCCACCAGGCAGACCCTTTTTTTAACCACACTGCAGAAAACAAACACAGCCTCTCCCTGAGCAGGCAGGTCCAGAGAGGGTGAAGGAAACAGCTAACTAGTGGTTCTCAAATTCAAATGGTCATCAGAACTATATGGTGGGCTTGTTAACACACAGATGGCTGGGCCCATCTCCAGAGTTTCTGATTCAGGAGGCTGGAGTGGGGCCTGAGAATCTGCATTTCTAACATGTTGCTTCATGCTATTAATGCTGCTGGTCCTGGGACCACACTAAGAGCATTGAGCTAAGTATATTCAGCAGCTCCTAAACTCATCAATTGAATACATAAACTCATTTCTCCCCTGCTGGGGACAGATGAGAAGAGGGAGGAGAGCCAGCATTTCCAGGGACTCTACAATGTCTCTTTACATGGAATAAGGAGTAAGTTCCCTTCCACATCAACTATTAAGTTTTAGCAGGATGTAGTCCTGCAGTACTTACTGATTTATTGTCAAAAAAATAGAGAAAAACAATGCTATTGTAATTGTGCTTCATTAAGTGTAGGAATTGATAATTCACTAGGATACTAGTAGTATAATTCCTAAGAGAAGTTATACCACTCTTCCAATCAAAAATAAGATTTCATAATTTTCAATGTATTAACCAACAGTGAAACAGTATAAGAAACAGTTGGACAAGGACAATAATTCCTATAATTGTTAGCTTTCAAATTACGGAAGTATTGAACTAATTGAACTAGTACCCTGGACTTTGGACATGTGCTCTGATTTAAACAATTTGCAATCTTCACTAAAGAAAATCAATGGGCTTATTATCTTCTGGGGTATGCTGGGTGCTGGCAAAAGTCATTGCATTAGAAGCTATAAACTGAAATTATTGTCCACGTTGGCTATTTTTTCAGTTGGATTGCCTTGGGCATGTCACATTCCTTCTCTGACCTTCTTTCTTCATATGTCAATTTCAGATGATAATACCTGTAGACAACTGAAACGTTTGTGCCCCCTTACCTTTGTACAGCCTTGAGCACTTTATATTTTTGCAAGTTGTAAGTTCATTTGGTGCCTGTTGATTGAGAGCCCTTAAAATCAAGCAACTCCTCTCATCTAGGAAAGCAGAAATATATATATATATATATCACTAGCATTCCACTTTTCTAAGCATCCATATATATATGGATGCACAGCCAGCAGTGAAATGCTGACTGTCAACTTGGCCTTCTTTTCAGCCTAAATTGATTTGATTGAAGGAGAATATAAGAGCCCCTCATATCCCCAGGTCTAGGAAAGAGCTCTTTACATAAAACCAGCAGCTGGAAGGAGTTTAAACATTCCTTCGGCTTTACAATTCCCGTAAGATTGAAAAAGCTAAATCAAGTCAAAATATGTCATCATCAAATATTCAAGAGGAATCATTTCAATTTGCAATTACTAAGAGAGCACGGTTTCTCTGCCTTCTTAAGGAAATATCTAGTAGGAAGACTTGAAAACAGGTAAAGAGGAAGCAGTAAATGAGACTGAAATAGAAATAAGGAGGTACAACAATGGTCACATTAAAACCCACTTATCAGATGACAGGGTGAGTTGTCTCAGACCTAGCAGCCCATGCCCACAGCCAGCCAGCTATCCAATACAGGCAGAGCATAGAGATTCAGAAGCTATTAGAGTCAAAGCCCAGGCCTGAATGAGGGCACAATGGCAAGGGAGGATGGTGCCAGACAAAGAAGAATACCAAAAACCCAACCCACAAGAAGCCAAAAATTTAAGGGACAGAGAAGGAATAGACAGAATAGTCCAACCAGAAGAACAGTGCAAATAGATGTCAAAGGAGACTTGCGCTCCAGCCAAGACTAATTAACATTATCTATTTCAGTGAAGAGGTCTGGTAAAAGAAGAAACAGAAAGATGGCCACTGGGTTCGGTAATATGAACACTGAGTTGACCTCAGTGGGAACAGACTCAGGAAAGGAGGGTGGAGGGAGAGGGCTAATGAAAATTAATTGACAAGTCACTATGAGAGAAGGACACGCAGTGAGTATAGACTCTGCACAGATGAGCTTAACAGAGCCTGACACACGGTATATGATCAAAAACACATGAATAAAGAAGAAAGAAAGGGATAAACGAAAAGCAGAGAAATGTATACTCCAGCATACGAAGAAAATGCCATGAGGGACATAGTAGAAGGATGAAGAGGCTAAGGTTTCTATGGGACTCTTTTAGGTGAATTGATAGTTATGTATTATTCAAAGACATGTATCCGTGAATTAAATTACAAGCCTGAGGAAAACAACAAAGAGAAAGGTCTGTTATCCCTCTGGACAGATTATTTGCATCTTTGGCACATTTTCTATTCAGTCTAAATATTTATGGAGACAGTTTTACTTGGAGTTGCACCATCTCCATCAAGGGATGTTAGCAACATGACAAAGAACCAGAGCAAGAGATGATGAATGTAGGATGTGTGATGGGGTGGGTGGGAGTGCTGGGGCCAGGAGAGCTCGCTGCATTTTCCAAAAAGATGCTTTCATGGAATCTGGCCTTGTGGACAGGAACGCATTAATCGTAATCCATAGCAACATCTCAAGATGCGTGATCAGAATGATTCATTTGCTATTAGCTTTGTCTTTCTCTATGCATTGATGCCATAGTATTGCCAGCAATGCTGACCAGGAGGGAAATTATTGACAAGCCCTACTCACCTGTGACTTGCACAACATCTGCAATCTGGTCATTGTCTATGTCTGTATCTCCATCTCCTCCTGCAGTAACCCTCAATAACTCTGCTCCACCCATACTAGCTTTTGCTTTTTTTCTTTCTTTCTTTCTTTTTTTTTGAGACCGAGTCTTACTCTGTCGCTCAGGCTGGAGTGCAGTGGCGCTATCTTGGCTCACTGGAGCTCCATCTCCCGAGTTCACGCTATTCTCCTGCCTCAGCCTCCCGAGTAGCTGGGACTACAGGCGCCCGGCTTTTGCTCTTTTTCAAATACATCAAACTGGTTCCTGACTCAAGACATTGGTCCTGTTTTTTACTCTGCCTGGGAAACAGATATTTGCAAGGTTCTTCACTGTCACTTTCTTTAGTTCTCTGATCAAAAGACTTCCCCTTGAAGAGGGCTTCCCTGGCCACCTTTGTAAAAATAAATCCTCAACTCTAATATTGATTAGTCTGTAGACCTTTGCCTTGTTATAGGCCTGTCACTGCTGCAAATTTGAATAATGTTTTGTTTAATTACACTTGTTGCATTTCTCCCATGAAGGTGAGGAATATTTTTGCTTTCTTAGTGTTGCATCCCTCAATATCTGGAAGAGTATCTGACACAGAAGAGGTATCTGTTAAATATTTGTTGTAGGAATGAAATAATGAGTCACTTTAATCAATTAATCCTCCAGGAAGACAGGAAGACCCCTCTAATTTCCCAGATTGGGGTAGGTCTTCTCATATTCACTTCTATAGCCCCCCAGCTGTGTATTACATATGATTGTATAATAGTGTATGAAACCAAGCTGTTCTCATATCTGACTTTCCAACTTCCTCCTAAGTTCCTGAAGCTCATGAACCAGGACTGATTTATCTTTGCATCTCCAATGTCTCCTGCAGCAGTGTTATTCACTGAAATGAAGGCGAAAGGTTTTATAGACCAAATGATGATAATAATTAACCAGAAAAGGAGCTGTGGGACAAAAAAGGACTTGAAATTTAGCAATGGCTTGCCTAGAAGAAGGAAAGATGGTTCTGCCATACGTTAAATTATTTTTCACCAACCAGCAAAATATATTAACTATCCATGTGAAGTGACGGGCCTCGTCAGAGTGAGCATCCTGAACTGAGGGTCAGGCAGCATCTATTCTGGCCCTAGCGTTTGTGTGAGTATGAGCAAGGCCCTTCCCTTCTCTGAGTCCATTCTCATCTGTACCACGAGAAGATTAGACCATGGGATGCCTAAAAGTCCTTCCAATCCTGTGTTCCAGGATTCTATATACCTAGGACAGTGAATGGTGCAATGGAGGAAGAAAAATGTGTACAATGCATAACCCTGCTCTCACAAAAGCCAACCATGAAGGATTTGGAGTCAGACACACATGAGTCTAAACCCAGAGTCTGGAGCTTAACAAACTTTGTGAACTCAGGCAAATTCCTCAATCGATTTAAGCCTCCATAAAATGGAAATAGTAATTCCTAACTACACGTTCAATAAATAACAGCTTGCTCTGCACTTCTTTCCCGTACATCCCATGGCTGGCTATTTTAGCAACATTGACTCAATAATGAAAAGATTCTTTTATAAACACCATCCTAGCAGTTTAGATAGCTCAAGTGCTGCTGCAGCTCCAGTTGACTCCAACACAGGAGTAGACAGCCTCCCTCACAAGGCTAAAGTTTTCCAGTCACTCTCCTTTGGGGCCTCTGAGCAGACTCTATTTGTGTTACCCAGGAAGTTTCTTGAGCCATTTCTTTTGCTAGAATTGCACGGTAAACATTCTTACAGATGACTTACCGCCTGTCACAACATTCTACTGCTCTTTCCAGAAAGAATTCCTGCAGAATGAGGTCAGTCGCTTACTAACCATGACTTCCATTTCTTTCACCCCTTTTGGTCTTGCCCTTACGATGTGGAGTGACTGACTCTGGCTACCTTAATGGGTCACTTCCAACAGCTGTGGGAGCAAAATGTTCCAGTAGTTCAAGACAGATCCCAGAGGATCCACAAGATGAAGAACAGACTCCAAATACAATCAGAGGGCCAATGGGGAAATTCCAAGTTCGTAGATCCAGTAACCATGGAAGGGAACTAAGAAGTTCTTAGATACATTTCTAAAAGGTTTGGAAATGTATACAGTGCAAAGATGCTTGCCTTCTTATAGACATTCTTATTCATCAATGGCCCCATGATGCCAGGAATGTTGTTTCTTTTTTCTATGTTTCCAAAAGTGCTGGAGGCGCTTAAAGGAATTGAGATAAGGACACTATAGAGTATATAACTTCTACTGGAAAGGGCCACAGCAGCTCCCTCTCCCCAGCTATGAGGGAGCACAAACCAGGAGCCTTTGGGTAAACACCTCTCACTATTTCCCTCAAGAGGACAATGGATGTCTCCTGTGATCTCAGAGTGGGCACACAGGAACATGCTCCTTCTCATAATCTCATATTGCTGAATTATGAATAAATTTGCTACATCGCTTTATCTTTCATCTCGTATAGCTTATGCTTGACACATAATGTTTGCAGAAGTGATGGCTTTTAGTTTGAACTAAGGACTATTTGCCAACTCTGATTTAGGAAACCGTTCCTATTCCCATGTCCAGTAGATAATAATTTCTCTATGGTTGCTTACTAAAATAACACTTCCAAAAAAGCAACAGGGGAACTACATTGCAATCAATCTATCATCTACTCAGGTATTCAACAGGCTTTTACAGAGGCTCTAGGAGAAGCAAAGGCTCTTACACTGTACTACTTGAATTTCAACCCAGCCACTTTAAAAAGTCAACTAACTTCTCTGATTTTCAGTTGCCTAAATCATGAAATGGAAATAATAACAGAATCTATCTAGGGTTATTAGTAGGATTAAGAGTCATACCAACTTTACTACATGTAATAAAGTCCCTGACATTGTCTGTGCTATGATGTTCAGTGGGTTAGGTGTATTCAATGCATTTTTGACTTATGATAGGTTTAACTTATGATGGGTTTATTGGGTTGTAATCCCACCATGAGTCGAGGAGCAGCTGTACTCATTGTCTAGTATGATACAACATGAGATCCTTGAGGAAAGAATTTTATGTGATTTACTATTGTGTTCTTTGTGCCCAGCATAATTAACAACACAGGGTAAATACTTAATAAGTATTTTTCAAATGATGCCATGAATGAACAAACAATAAATAAAGAACAAAATGCTTGGGAGGAACTCCTTTATTTAAGGTGGTGTTTTTATTTCAGAGGGACAATTTTATTCACAAATATTGTGGGGACAAACTCTTATGGGTTGATTTTGTCTGAAAACACAATCTATAGGGCTTTTTACATAAAGAATTTCCCCATGATTTTCAGTTCCATGGATCCAGACCAGGGACACACATTTAATATTTTATAAATGGGAGGAGAAAAAAAAAGAAAAATTCCAGAGAAGCATCAAGCTGAGCCCAAGTGATAAGAGAAATGCCTAAAGAAGGAACAACATTGAAAGAAATTTTTTGAATATATTCAAAGTATATAAATCATTCTGAAACCATGGAGTCCTGGTAAGAAACATAGAATAGAAAAAAATTATTTTCTCATGTGCTAATATTTCATCATAACTGGCAGCTCAAAACCCGTGAGAGCCTGGAGTTTGAAGATCTTTGAGATGGGAGCTGGAAGGACTGATCTCAGAGCATTACCTTGGAGCCAGTTCTCAGGAAAACCACAACACATTGTGTGGCTTTCTGGAATGCTTGTGGAGACCTCTCATTCCAGTAGAGTTTCAAGGAGGAGACAGGGCTCTCTCAGGGGGTTGGCTGACAAAAGGAAGAAACAGTAAAAGGATAAAGTCATACTAGGCATGGCGCCAAAACCCAAGTATCTATCCCTTGGGGTCACTGTCTATCAACCAGGCTGTCAGGAGCCTGCCACTCAGTCATTCCTGCAGCACCCTTCATGCCTGTGACTTTACTTAGGCAACTGAGACCCCAGTCTCTGCCTAACATTTTGTGACATGATGGGTAGCAAGAGATGTAAATCTGAATGCTGGTTCCATCACTATGCATGGCTTACCCAAGCTGAACTTCAAAATTCTTGCCTGGGAATTTAAAAAGAAACAAGGGGAAAAAAAGGAGAAACGAAGGAAAGAAAGGAGAAAAGAAAGAAAGGAGAAAGAGAGGGAGAAAAAGAAAGAAAGAAAAGAAAAAAGGGAAGTGAAGGGAAAGGGAGAAGGGAGAAGAGGAAAGGGAAGGGAAGAGAAGTGGAGGAGAGAGGAGGGGAGGGGAGGGGAGAAGGAAGGGGAAAAGGGAAGGGAAAGGAGAAGGGTAGGGGAGCGGAGGGGAGAAGGGAAGGGAAGGGGAGAAGGGAGGGGAAGAGAGGAGAGGAGAGGAAAGAAGGGGGAAGGGAAAGGGGAAGGGAAGGGAAGAGAAGAAAGGGGAAGAGTAAGGAAGGGAAGGGAAGGGGAGGGAAGGGAAAAGGAGGAAAGGGAGGGAAAGGGAGGGGATGAGAGGGAGAGAAGAAGAGGGAAGAGAAGAGAAAGGGGACAGGAAGGGAAGAGAAGGGAAGGGGGAAGGGGGAAGAAAAGGAAAGGGGGAAGGGAAGGACAAAGGGAATGAAAGGGGAGGGAAGGAGGAAGGGAAGGGGAGAGAAGAGGGAAGGGAAGGGCAAGACAATAAAAGAGGAAAGAAAAGAAATTATTATAATGACTAAGTGGAATCATAAATTCAAAGCATGGTTCCCAGCACACAACATAGCTTTGTTAAATATTAGTGCCCTTGCCTACATTGACTCATTGTCAGCATAAGGGCCTTTTAGAATCCCCTTGTTACTTAGTTCAAAATTGATGCACATACATATAAATTCACCCTACTGCTTGTCCCCAGATGAATAAGATTTAATTAACACTTAACATTTTGGTACTTGCTCACTTTGGTGGGAGTACGGAGGAGTTTCTCTTCCTGTTGAACACACCATGCTCACCCAGAAATGTCCTTGATGACCACTTCCCTCATTGATTGCAAAATATTTTAATATTTTTGAGCTTAAGCTTAGATAAACTGTAATCCCAGTGTTCTAAAAGATAGGTTTGGGATCAGTCAGGTCTAAATGAAATCTCAGTTTTACCAATTATCAGTGGTGTGATTCTGGAAGCATTACTTAATCTCCGAGACTCAGTTTCCTTAGCTATAAATAAAGATAATATCTATATCCCACAGAGTTAAAATATTAAATGTCATCATGTACATTAAATTGTCCAACACAGGTGCTCATTAAATTCATTCATCCATTAAATAAATGTGTATCAAGCACCTCCAATGTACAAGGAGGTATTCTAGGAACTGATGATGCAGTTGTAAACCAAACAATATTTCTGCCTTCATGGAGCCATTTCTTTCAGTTAAAAAAAAAATGCTATGAAGCAAAAGAATGCAGAATAATGGATGGACAGCAATAGTAATGGTGGTGCTAGAAATAAACACTAGACCCTTTTTCCCTGTGTTCACACAGTTCTCTTTTTGAATCCCAAACTCTCCTATCCACTGACCACAGGTCTCCAGGGAGGATGAATAAAGGGTTAGATTCTGTTGAATTGAGCCATCTGACATCATTTAAATAAAGTTGTGGACACCAATAGAAGAGTACACAGTCATCAACAGGACGGATAGAGTTGGGTGTCGCTTTGGAGACCCTTGGAGATGCATAGCTATGCTCGGTCTCCAGCCTTGTCATAGTTGAAACTACAGAGGCGATTCTTGGAGAACGACATTTCCCCCCAAAAAGGCAGTCCTCAATAATGCCATCTTTGTTGCAGCAGAACATCGGCAACCTTGTCCTGAGCTGGGTCCAAGTTGAGGGGAAAGAGGGGAACAGCCAGCTGTGAAAAGATCAATTTGTTTCCAATCCATTCTTTCTTATGGTTAGAGAGGCTGACTCCCCACACTGGCTGGGTCTGTCAGGGACAGATGCCAAGTAGGGCACAGACTGAAGAAACACCCCCTGTTCCCACTGAAGCAGGAGCATTCAGCCTCTGCTCTGAGTAAGCCTCAGAGTCTGTTGCATTAGCCATCCCCCAGTTAGGTTGCTTTGGGGAGACACAAGTTGGGGCAGATGAGAGGGATGCCTCAAGTCTAATTCAAAACTACAACTATTCAAAGCCTCCATTTATTTTTGTTTGTAAATACCCAGTGTTGGCAGGTTGTGGGAAAGCAGGGGTTCCCATATACCATAGCTGAGAGTGTAAATTGGTATAACAGTTTAAGAAATCCATTTGGCAGAATCCATGGAAATTGAAAGTGCATAGGAATTTATCTGAAGGATAAATTCTCAGAAGTGCACCCAGATTAATGCACAAGGAGGATGTTTATTACAGCATTGTTTGCCACAGAAAAAGTCCAGAATCAACTGAACATTATGTTGTAGAGTAAAAGAATGAGCTACACATAGAAAGAGGTCTGACAGAAAAGGGAGGAAGGAATATTCAGTTTAATACGCACGGTAAAAATCTATTTATTATACATAGAGTTAACTCCTCCATCAACATGTATGTTTTACATCCTGTTGGACCTCTGCTAATACCTCGGTCTGTTCCTACCCCAATCCCAAGATTGAATAACACAAGGCAAGAGGACTCCTGTAGGGCCCTGTGGATGTGCAAGATGCTAAGAATGAGTGGATATTATAAATAGATGTAAAAGTAGGAACCTTGCCAGCCTCTATTACCTTTCCTCAGTAGATCTGTCTTCCTGGGCCAGGGTGAGGTAGAAACAATAGCCAGATGAGTGATCAGTGGCTTGTATGGCTTAGCATTTTTTCCTGAGGTCCATTTGGAGAGGAAACTAAGACCATACTCCGTATTTTCAGGTTTTCAGTCTCTTCATAATTGACGGCCCGTTTCCTCCTCTTATCAAATTGCACAGAGATCAAATGTGAAGAAGCCTGAAAGAAAGGACAGGTTACATTGCTCAATTAAGAATTTGCTCCCTTCCAGCTCTAAAACATCCCCATATTTTCCAGTTGCATATGTTACCAAGTTTACAATGACCACCAAATGCTGAATAAAACATATGTAATTCTACCCATCCTGGCAATAATTCATTGTGGACTTTTGGTCAAGCTTCCTGCTCTCACTCAGCCTCAGTTTTCCCTGTGGCTCATGTGATAAGGACTATGTACCTGGGGTGGCAAGAGCAGATCACCTGCGCCCCTCTCTCCCTGCTTCCTCTGACAGGCATAACTAACCATTTACAGCATGCTTTCCTACAGATCTCAAATGATTCCTCTGACTCCTTCTTGACACAGAATTGTAAGCAATCACAAATATTTAATCCGAGTTGACATAAAAGTCAACATTTAATTGTCCTCTCCATACTAGATGATATCTGAAGTTCATTCCAGATTTAACATTCTGTTTCCATAATTCAAGGATTCATTTGAATGCCAGCTCGTTCACAAAGTCAGCCTAGATTGCTGAAGAACAAGTTAGGTTTTCCTGTTTCTGACTTATGGAGACAGAGCTATATAAGTCCATATGAACTGGACTTCTGGTTTCTTTGCATTGTTATACCATTGTCACCTGTATAACAATGCTGCCTCCGTGGGGAAATTTAATTTAAATATAGAAAGGATATCTCATACAATAATTTTCAGACTGTGATGCATAGTACCCCTAGAGTTACTCAAAGATTTTCCACGGGCTCTAGTTGGCAGACATAAGGAAATTTTCAGATTCTCAGCTTTCATTTGCACTCTTTCTCAGGAATCTGAAGAGAGTCCCTTTTTCTTAAATGCTTTTCTTTCACTTTACAAAGGGAATTCATGCCTCTCACTCATCTCGAGTTGCCTTGGGGTATAAAAATTTCTGGGGGACCAAACAAAGGTACAATTCAAAATTCTTTTGAGAAAAAGTGTTGAGAAAGTGAATGACTAATGACCTCGTAGCAAATCATTCTGCAAGTCAGATGACTTTCAACGCTTTGGTTACAACAAAACTGAAGGGGAACCTAATTAAAATGTCAGCTAAGAAAGTATTAAAAATGCTGTTTGATGATTGATCTTTATGTGATTTTCGGTATACAACCTGGTAAGAAGTTATAACACTGCTATAACAAAGTTTTTATTTTCCCATCTACTTATTTCTGTGAATAGGTTTCTCAGTGCTTACAACCAAACAATGAAAAGTAAATATAATTTATGAAATACCACTTCATGTTAGCAATAATGAATATTCCTCAGCAGACATATGGCTTAATTTTTTAAAAAGTTCACCTCATTCAGAGAAACATTTCTAATAAAACCTTATGTTTCACATCACATTTAGCAAAATTTTAATAACTGTATGGTAGATTGATCAGTTGTATACTTCTGATAATTGTTATGATAATTTAATGCAGAAGAAATTGGGTTTTGTTAGCATCTTATATTTACAGAACATTAAAGAAATTTTAATATGAATTTATATATATGTTTTGTTGCAGAATAATATAATAATATGACCAGTGAAAGAATTTCCAATATAAAAAATCTATTACATTAAGAAACATTTCTATAGAGCAAATGAAATGGAAATAAAGATTTAAGGAAAACAAAAAAACTATGTAAGTTTTCAACTGTTAGGGAAGATTCTATTTGTATATTTTTAAATGGATGAATGGTGGTATCAAATTAAAGTGGAATTTTGATCCATTAAATCTATTTATAATAGACAGTTTTATTTTAAATGACTATATTTTCAATATACTTTATATCCCTCACAACTATTTAAACTTATAATAAAAGCACTTGTCAACTTAAAAAGGTTCATATTTTTCCAAGAATATTTTAGAGAGCATTAAAGCAAACTACTAAGGACTGTATTTTATCAGAGTGAATTCTCTTCAATAATTATAATAGGGGAATCGAATGGTAGTTGTTTAAGAAAATCCAATGTACTGATGGACAAATCTGTATAAAGGAAGTAAGAATGACACATTTTCTAAGTATAAATGTTACACGTCAAGTTTGGGCTACAATTGGACTAAGTCTTCACTTCCTTATTTATCCTCAGCCAGCCAATCCAGGTCTTATGGCCCTACCCTTTGATCTATGCTACCCTGTGTAACTCTTCCCTAACTTGGATTAGAAAATTGAAAGATTTTCAAACTCTAGGTCTTTGTTGATAGATTTTTTAAAAATCTCTTTAATTATAGTATACAATTCTAGTGCCTAGGAATCAATGCCTTATCTGGGAAACACAAGCAAAGCAATATGTAATTGCATCATTTCTTAGGATATTCATTCCTTTTTTGGTCAGTTCTGATGCTCTCTTTTCTGAGCAGATTGCTAAGCTGGGGTGAAGGCAAGGCAAAGCAAGAAGATGGTGGGAGGAAAAAAGGTATGTCATTTACCTACTGTTGCTTCAGTTTTATCTTGAATTGGATTATCCATTGATTCATTCAGTAAAGTTTTCCTAAACACGTACTCTGCACCACGTTCTGGGTTAGGACTGGGGACTACCAAGGTCAAGAAGATACAGGTTTTTCCCTTGAAGAGTCAGTTTACTAAGGGAAAGTCAAACTCAACAAGTAATTGAGATGCTCTGCAATAAGCTCTACATTAGAAGAAACTCAATGTGCCAGGGATCAGAGAGGATAGTATGAGTATGATCAATTCTATAAGAAGTGGTAGTATTTGAGCAAAGCCTTAATTAAAGAGTAAGAACTGAGGACAGTCCCAGCAGAAGGTACAGCACACATTTTAGCATGGGGCCATATGTGGTCATGACATTTCGATAAATAGAAAGCATATCATATCTAAAGCAGAGGTTAGAGCCAGCACCTAGCAGGTGGAGGCAGGAGATAAGGCTAAAAAGGCAAGTTGGGGACAGGTCACAAAGGGCCATGAAAGTTGTCTTAGTCTTTTCAGGTGGCTGTAGCAGAATCACATGAAGTGGGTGGCTTATAAACAACAGAAATGTATGCTCACATTTCTAGAGGCTTGGAATTCCAAGATCAAGGCAGCAGTAGATTCAGCGTCTAGTGAGGGCCCCTTCCTGATGTCTTCTTGCTGCACCCTTATACAGTGGAAGAAGAAAGGCAGCTATCTGGGGTCTCTTTTATGAAGGCATTAGTCCCATTCATGAGGGCTCCACCTCATGACCTCATCACCTTTCAAAGGCCCCACCTCCAAATACCATCACATTGAGGATTTGGTTCAACATGAACTTGGAGAGAAGACAAACATTCAGACTCTAGAAAGCCTTGCTCAACATTTGAAAATTGAACTTGATCCTTTGGGCAACAGGAGGGAACATGATGAGATAAAGACTTCAGAATGATAATCCGAGGTTAGAGGACATGAGAAAAATCCTAACCCAGCACAGGATACAGACTCTCCAAAAAACTTTAATTGACCTTTCAACTTCTCTTTCTCCCTTAAAGAAAGCAGAGCTCTGAATCCCCAAGATACAGTGCATCCAGTATTATATACTGAGAAGAGAAAATGAACCAAGAATAAGATAAGAACCATTCATTTGTTTTATTAGTATTTATCAGGTGCCTACTCATTTACATATAATTCTGCTTTTTTTTCCCTCTTAAACAAATTTGTCAAATAAGAGCTAAGGCCCGTACTTTATCAAAGTGGACACTGAATCACAGATGGCTTCAGTAACTTGCCCAAGCTCACATATCTAATTAAGAATTAGACTATTTACAAATCCAGCAGTCTGCCTTACATGTACTTAACCATGGTGCCATCTCTCTGTAAGCAATATGACTATTTTACTGCTGTGGACTGCGAGAATAAAGATATGCCAAACAAACAGGGTAAGGGCCTCTAAGGGATGAACTTTGCCTGTTCTTAGCTCCATCTTAAGTGAGAGGGTGCTATATGTATGTGCTGGCAGGCCAAGTCTGGAGATAAAGAAAGCACAGGCATGGTTGCCTGCTGAGGCCAGGTCTACAAAGGAATTTGTTTGTTTCTATTGCCTCTATTCCTAAGCTGGGACTACCAGGTCCAAACAATGGTCACTTTTCCCTCTTCTCCCTACCTGCCAATTCCATTTCAGGATATTACTTCTCTCTAATCTTTACCCATATCCCATCAATCACCAAACCCTTGTAAGTTTGTCTTTAATATCACTATACTCTGCCCAATTCCCTCCATCCCCGCAACTCCCACCCTGGTTTGAGCCACCATCCTCTCTTGCTTAAATGACTACAGCAGCCCCTCGCTGGTCTCTCCAACTCCAATCTGCTTGCAATTCTGCTTCACAATTATAGCCAAGATGATATTTTTAAAGCATGAATCTAACTTTATCCCCCCTTGTTGACATCCAAAAACGGCCTCCTATGACTTTTCTAGAGAAGAAGAGTTCAAAATCCTTCCCAGGGCTCTCAAGGTCCTACATGAGATTCTGCCAATTTCGTCTGTCTCACCCAAACCCTCCCTCCATTCCTGATCCTCACTCCACGGACATTCCCAATATACAGCATGCTGCTTCTCATCTTCACACTCTGATATGGACAGACCTCTCTGCCTCTCTCCCACTGCCTCCTTTCTTCCCTTTTCTTCCCAAGCTCTAAATTGTATTCAAGATTCTGTTCAAGTGTAATCCTCTCTAGCAAGCCTTCCTCCCCACACCCTGAGCCACTATTGGTTCCTAGATCCTGTACTTTCCCTTTAATGACATTAATGGGTTACAATAGCCACTTTGCTTGTCTGTCTCCTGTTCTAAGCTATGAGCCCCTTAAGGACAAATCCCCTGGTTCATCTAAATTCCTCACTTCCCAGCACAATGCTCAACGCATAGCAAGAGACAGGCAAATACGTATTAAACAAATGAATAAATATTCTCATCATCTTTAATTCCTAATGAATATTATACATTCTCCTAGTAGATGCTATGCGTTTGCAAACTGGATGATCACAAAAGTTAAGTGAACTTGAACATTGCCATTAACTCATTAGGACCACCCCCAGCCTCCCTCTTTCAAGTGTGGTCAATATGGCTTCATCATTGCCAAATGAACAAGTTCCGTTTAGTGGGGGAAACCCACATATCCAGCTCATCGGCAACTAGGGCTAGCAAATGCTCCTGCCACAGTTTTAAAAGTCTGAACAGTCTGTCTGACCACAGGTGAGAACATGATGAATTTTTCACATCTGCACTTCAAAACAGAAAAGAATCCACTCCAAACTCTGTAAAAGAAGAGCTCTTGTAGCATTTCCTTTTGTGGGGGGGGGAGGGAGGAATTTTCCAATAGATCAGGCTCCAGACTACTGAATGGAAACTATTTCCTCACTCTTCCCTCCATCCCCCCAACATATACAGACACACGCACACACACACAGATGTCTGAAGATTTTTCTGAAATCAGGGATTGACTCAAGGAAGGGTTGTGTTTCATTAGCTGTTTCATCAAGGGAAAGAGACACGGAGCCTACTAAAGGTCAAGAGAGAAGAAGAGAAGGAGCTGAACACGGGTGGCCCAGATGCCCAGGCCCTGCCCTGCATCGTGACACACAGCTGTTTGGAAGCACAGTGTTGCAAATCTGATCCTAAAATATTTCATGACGTCACTGGAGTGCTTTCTATCATGATGAAGCACAGAACAATACATGTCCTTTCCTTCACAGTAAATGCCTGTGGCAGAAGCCCAAGATATTTAACGCTCTGACTCCTTGGATACAACACTGTTGAGATTTCCTAGCATATTTTTTTTTTAATATAAGATGAACCTTGGATGGAGGTTGCCTTACTTCAGTAGGGAAAAGAAATAGTCCAAAAATTTCAATAAAACTCACTTTGTTCTTGCCATATTCAGAGAACTGTTATGTCATGCTGGTGGAACATACAGAGCTAGATAAAGGCATAAATTTTAAGCCCTCCAGGAGTTTAAAATCTCAGAACCTCCATTTTACTCATTTTTGCTATTTTTTTTTTCAGAGACAAGGTCTTGCTATGTTGCCCAGGCTGGACTCGAACCCCTGGGCTCATGCAATCCTCCCACCTCAGCCTTCTGAGTCACAGGAGTACAGAAACATGCCATCATACCCACCTTTATTTTTAATACGGGGCTGGTAACATCTGCCCATAGTCAATTTGGGAAGATTCCATAAACAAGAATTTATAAAACAATTATTCCAGTGCCTGCCACATAGAGGCTCATAATAAATGTTACCCCCCTTATTTTATAATCTCATGAGAGGGGCACATAAGAAAACAATTACTTAGGATCCTGGCAAAGTGGGGTAACCAAGGAATAGAGATAAAAGTGAAATATAAAGAGCATTCTGGGCTAAATATGGAGGAATGATTTATGGAGCAGGTGGCATTTGGTTGCACATTAGAAGATGAAATGGTATTTTAGATAGAATGGGAAGGCTATCTTCTCAGAAGTCTATGTAACTGAAGTGCATCATTTAAGCATAAAAAGAAACACTTCCTGGCTTCACTAGCCATTATTGTGTCATTTGTTAACATTATCAAATCTTTCCCATGTGGTTCTGCTTCCTATCCAAAAATAGCTTACAAACGAGAAGTTTAGATTCTAGTTCCCAAAGCATCCTCATCCCCTGTATCTTCCACAGATGCTGGTGGCAGGAAGGTGCTAAATCTCTTCATAGTAACTATACAGTGAGTCTATCTTCTTCTCTGAAGAAAGGAAACATCTATCCAGTTCCCTGGGCGTGGAGGGAGGAAGGACATCATTGTATAGGAGAATCCTTGGCAAAACAGAATCGTACCTAAGTAGGTAGAGAATCAGTGCCTACTCTGGCACGCCTCATAGCCGTGAGAGACTAGAATGTGTAGCAGATGTTGTATATGGACTACAGCCTCAAGGATCACATGACTAGAAGTCCCTAACCTAGTGGCAAGCACACTGGGTTGGCTGGTGGTGCCATAGGTGCCCTATGGAAGACCAGCAAGTTCTCATAAGGGTTAGCTGTGGGCAGTTCCATTGTATATTGTGAAAATCTCTATTCCTAAGTGGACATTGTTATTTTGGGGAGATCAGAAAAGCTGAATAAATGCACACTCCTTAGCACACAGTACTCATCATGATCTCTCCCCTATGGATCATGTGCCCATCTCTCCCGAACTACTCACTGCTCCTGAAGTCTCGTCTATGCCGCCCTGCTTTTGCATGTGCTGTATATTCTACCAGATTACCCTTTTCAAACTGCTTTGAGGATGTTTCAAAACTCAGAGATAAATCAGCTAATCCTTCCTGTAGCCTGGGTTAGACAACCTTCATCTAGCATGTACCTACCTCAGTCACAGGACTTACTCTGCTGGATTGTAATAATATCGTTCCTTGTCTTGTTTTCACCCTTGACTGTAAGCTTCTTGAAGAGCAGGTACTGAATGTTTAGGTGCCTGGTTCCTAGCATAGTATCTAGTATAAGGGAACACCTGGAATTTGAGGCAGGAGGCAGCAGTAGCATGTGTATATTGGAAAGGCATAGAATTCATGCCCAGGTGAGAGATGAGAGGTTTTGGTAACTGATTTTACCTGTTTCACCCGTTTGCTAAAGAGCAATGTCAAGAGGAATCAGAAATGCTTCCAGTACTCCTCAGTTGCTGGAAGATCTTGGATTAGTCATGCTTTCTGCAAAAGATTAGCTATCTTCTCACTGGAACCAAACTAAACCATTTAGTGAGAAGCATCTGGCTTAGTGGTTAAGACTTAGGTTTTGCAGGAAGTGAGAGAGGAGTTGGAATCCTGGCTTTTCCACTTAGTAGCTGTGGCCCTCAAGTGAGCCAGCTTTGCTGATCTTCCATTACATCTGCTTTCAAGTGGAGAAGCTAATCTACACATCGTTTTAGAATTACACGAGGTTGTACACTTGTTAAACACATAACACAGTACTTACATTGTTATAACTGCTCAAAAATTAGTAGCCATTTTAACTTTTTGACATTGCTATAGGCCGAATATTTGTATCCCCCTAAAATTATGTTGAAATCTAATCCCCAATGTGATGGTAGTTAGAGGTGGAACCACTGGCAAAAAGTTAGGTGGTGAGGGCGGTGCCCTCATTAAGGAATTAATGCCCTCATGAAAGAGGGCTCAGAGAGCTTTCTTGTCCCTTCTGCCAAGTGAGAACACAGAAAGAATATGGCTGTCTAATGAACCAGGAAGCAGGCCCTCACCAAACACTGAATTTGCTGGTACCTTGATCCTGAACTTCCCAGCCTCCAGAACGATAAGAAATAACATTTCTATTGTTTATAAGCCACCCAGTCTGTGGCATTCTGTTATAACAGCCTATAATAAAAACACATATGAAATACAGACTCCCTGGAGATCTCTAAAATTATATATTTCTTCAAAAAGATTACTGAATATTTATCACCTGTCATCATAAACACAAGAAATACAGACAGAATTATCCAGGCACCATTCTCAACAGAAGATACCAATATCCTTTTGGCTTTTTCTGTTTCTCAGCTTTTGTCCTTTTGAGAGACAGAACCACAAACAAGCCCCTCTCCTCCTGTGTGTTGGGGTGAGCTTGGGTCCTGGAAGGTGAAAGGCCAGCCCAGAGCTCATCAAGCAACTTTGGTCTCTCAGAGCCAGAGCTGCTGACGATGTAATACAATCTGGCTGCAGAGAATGTGACTAAACGAAACCCCATCTGCTGCGAGGTTTCCCTGGGTTCCCAGGAGGGACCTGAGCAGGATATGAGGCGGCGGTGGTGGTGAGGTGAGGGGTCTGCAAGGAAATGGTGCGATCCCCCACGTGTAATGTGTCTCACCACAGGCCAGCGTGGGTCTCCCCCAGCATGACATCATCTTGGAGCTCACCCGGGCTCCGGTCTGCTGGCTGCTATAAACCAGGGTTTCTCAATCTCAGCACTATTGACAATTTTCAGCTGCATAATTCTTTGTTGAGAAGTGTGGAGGGAACTGCCGTGTGCATTGTAGGAGGTACACAGCATCCCTGACCTCCATTCACTAGTTGTCAATAGCATCTCCACCCAGCCTAGTTGTGACACCCCAAAATGTCTCCAGTCATTTCCAAACAATGGGGAACAAAACGGCCCCAGTTGAGAACCACTGTCACAGAAAAAGTGGAACAAATCAGACTCCCTTTCTATTAAAAGCAAGGGGGAAAAAATCCAGAAAAAATAGAATACAGTAAGTTTCCAACTCCTTAAGTAGTTTTAGAAATGAATTAAAAGTTGAGCAGCTAGCTTTGATGGTTCAGGTGAGAGCCTTCAAATAAAGAGGAAAACCCAGAAGTAATAATAAGTACCATTGACTTAGTGCTTTCTGTGTCCTAGGCATGGTGCTAAGCACTTTAACTCACTGACCTCTCGAAAGAGCACTGAAGGTAGGTGTGTGATCTCCGTTTCATAGGTAAGGACTCTGAGGCTCAGGGGTGTGAAAGTCTTGCCTAGAAGCATATAGCTAGTAAGGACTGAGCTGGGATTTGAACACAGCTCTGCATGATTTTAAAGAAACTCAGAGCCATTTGGTTCTCTTAGTTCATTACTTTGGAGTCTGTATCCAACACCATAAAAATTTCAAAGTCTATGCTTTAAACCAGGGAGTATTTAATAGGAACTTCAGCCTAGACAGAAGGTAGGTGGATTTGAGTGGGAGAATCAGACTTTCCATGTCCTTACTTAAACAAGACTAATCCACATTTATAAATCAACATGAGATAGTATATAATTAACCCCTATATGGGTGGTAGATGTTAAAGGAGTGTAAAGTAAATAACAGGCTGAATAGAAAGAATGCATTTTAACAAGCATGCTTCTAATAAATTAGTGAAACTGTCACTGAATGGGGTGGCTCATATCTCATGAGGCTCCCTTATGAGGACTTGGAGTGAAGTACATGGGCTTGGCATTGGACAATTCTGGCTTCTAATCCCAGCTCCAAAACTTACCAGCTGGGTGGCTCTTGGCAAAACACTTTACAACTGAAAGCCTCAGTAAACTCCTTAGCAAAATACAGATAAAAATACTTACTTTTCAGGATTGATGGGATTAACTAAATCCAGGAAGTGGAAACTAATGTAGAGTGTCTCACAGGCAATTGACTTTTCTTTCATCACTCTTTGGAATTACATGTTTGTTTGTCTATTTGTGTGTTTAATGGTTGCCTCCTTTATTCTCTGCCTCTCCAGAATCTCCCATAGTGCTTGGCATGTAGTAAGTACTTACTTAAAATATGCTCAATGTATAGGAAACAATAGTGCACTTTCTTTTTAGTTCCTTCCATGACAATGAGTTTTCAGACATTAAAAATACTCAAGCAATGGAAATACAAGATTCTCTATCCCTTTGTGTCCCAATCTTAGCCTCTTATGGTGACTTGTACCACAGCACCTATGACATTGTTTTGCAATGACTGTTTCTTTGGTTATAAACTCCTTCAGGGCTGGATGGATCAACTTTCAATTCCTATGACATGGTCCCATTACTTGCACCCAAGGTGTAATACATGTTTGAATCTAATAAGTATTCGTAAAATAAAGATATTGATGCCTTAGGGGGCATCAGTCCACTGAATGGGAGCTCCAACAAAATTACGATTCCAGGCTTTGGCAACTCTACTGCCAATTCTGCTCATACAACATCTAATGACCAAGAACAAAAGGTTGGGGCTGTTATTTTTATTGTTCCAGGAAAATGTAGATAATTAATAACTCTGTATTGAATTTAATTGGCTTCTTTTGCAAGGAAAATTGTGAGCCAGATTTTCCATATCCAAGCTAGCACCTCAAAGATGATTAGATTCAGCGATTAATTCTTATAACAAATATTTATAGAGTGCTTACTATGAGCCAGCCACTGTTCAAGGTACCAGTTAAATCTTGGATATTTTAAGTCTTGGGGAATGATTTTGACATTGAGCATTCTTCTCAGTTACCCAAAGGAAACCAGCTGTTTCTATTGGATTGCTTGAGACAGACAGCAATAAGGGGCTCAGAGGTCTTGGATACAAATTCTTAAGCCTCTAGTCTCAGTATCCTGGTCCTTGGAGAAGGGAACATCTAATACACAAAGGAAACAGTTAATAAGCCAAGCCGTATATACTTCCTAACTAGAGGTTAGCATCCAAAACAGAATGCTTAGGCATTGGAAAGTTTATCATACCCATGGGTCTCATCTCCCCATCATGCAACTTTCATAAAAAACAGAGAAAGCTATTACTTCAACTGCAATTGTTGTCTTTTGAAAGAAAGAAAAAAAAAACCATTTTCTGTGACTGGCCAGAAGCTGGGAGATATATATATATATCTCCCCATAGTGGGTACATTACAATACTTGAGGGTAAGATATATCTCATTTCTTTATTTCTTTCAACCATGCCACACTCCTCTGAGTTCTCATACAAGCGACTGTTAGAAAATTCAGTGTCAGCTGTGTTGAGTGTTGCTTCTCTTGTCCACTGGTTTATTCAAAAATCTAGAGGTCTTACATGGCCTAGAACATTTAGGAACCAGTTGCATGCCCCTTTCCTCTCTGGCCATAGCAGATATCCTCAGTTTTGGGGTCTGTACCCTTAGAAGTGAGTAGTTCTGCTTCTTCCATCTCCTACTATGATATTAGGATCCTGGAGACTCACTCGGGACACAGCCTCTCTGAATGTACTCCATGGCATGATCAGTTCAAGTCTTCTCACTTCCTAAGACACTGCATTAGAAGAGAGTGTTTATCCCACTCATGAAACCTATGTCTCTCACACACTATCCCACTGCATGTCTATTGGGTTAATTCTGCCCAAGGTCATAAATGTTAGAGTGATTCCAGGGTCCAAATTCAGGTCTTTTCAATCTCTATGTTGGACATTTGTCACGATTCTACATCCTACATCCTCACTAGATCAGCATTATTCCAACAGCACTATTGACATTTTGGGACAAAGAATTATTTGTTGTGGGAGACCATCCTCTGAATTGCAGACTTTTAGCAGAATCTCTGGCCTCTGCCCACTTGATGCCAGTAGCAAACCTCCAAATTCTGACAGCCAAAATGCCTGCAGATATTACCAAATATCCCCTAGAGAGCAAACCATCCCTGGTTGAGAAACATTGCCCTAGAAGGTAAGCCCAAGAGGAAAGTGACTGCATCTGTTGTGTTTGTAGCTATATTGCCAACAGTTATTAGCACAGGACCTGTGTATCCCATCAATCTAAGTGCAATGAAGAAATGGTTGGAAGAATTAGTCAACAAAATAAATAGAAATAAATATTACCATGCCCTTTCCTTGCTTCCTCCTCTTTTTCTTTATTTCAACAAGGAAAGTAAAGCAGTAAAACATTGATCTGGTTTGACTGTGTCCCCACCCAAATCTCATCTCAAATTGTAGCTCCCATAATTCCCATGTGTCATGGGAGAGACTGGTGGGAGGTAATTGAACCATGGGGGTGGGTCTTCCCCATGCTGTTCTCGTGATAGTGAATAAGTCTCATGAGACCTGATGGTTTTAAAAAGAGGAGTTCCCAGGCCAGGCGCGGTGGCTCATGCCTGTAATCTCAGCACTTTGGGAGGCCGAGGCGGACAGATCACAAGGTCAGGTGATGGAGACCATCCTGCCTAACACGGTGAAATACTGTCTCTACTAAAAATACAAAAAATTAGCTGGGTTTGGTGGCATGTGCCTGTAGTCCCAGCTACTTGGGAGGCTGAGGCAGGAGAATCACTTGAACCTGGGAGGCGGAGGTTACAGTGAGCCGAGATCACGCCACTGCACTCCAACCTGGGCGACAGAGCAAGACTCTGTCTCAAAACAAAACAAACAAACAAACAAAAGTGATGGGGGAGTTCTCCTGCACATGATTTCTCTTGTCTGCTACCATGTAAGCTAAGACTACTTTGCTCCTCCTTTGCCTCCCACCATGATTGTGAGGCCTCCCCAGTGTGAAACTGTGAGTCAATTAAACCTCTTTCCTTTATAAATGATCCAGTCTCTGTTATGTCTTTATTAGCAGCATGAGAATGGATTAATACAAACATCCTCTGCAGGAAAACATAGTGAAGAGGATCCTGTGCAAGATGAAAAGAGTTTTGGGTCCTACTCCCATATCCAACACCAGCTATTTATTATTGATCAAGTAACTTCCTCTTGCCCATGCCTTCATTTGGGACTAATAACAGTATCTATGCATAAAAATGTTATGAAGATTAAATGAAATTAATGTATGCAAATTTCTAAAAATGGTATCCAGCACATAATAAATGCTCAATAAAAATTAACAATCACTATTTACAGAAGATCCCCTGTGTCATAGAAGTGATAGAGTAAAACTCCATTCCCTTCCAAGGGGCTCATTAGAAAGCAACTATCCATTCACACGTTTGCCCAGGTGTAGTCTCAAGAACACCATGCCTTTTACCCCTGCTATCTGGTTGTCTCCATGGCTCTCTAAGGGCCTAAACCTGAACTCTGATATGCAATATCAGCTTGTGACGTCTCTTCTATTGGGGGTCTTCCTGCTCTACCCAGGTTCTACACATGGTGTTGATATCCACACAGTACAGTATCCACAAATGGGAGAAAAAAATCATCTGCCAATCATGGCTGTCAGAACTGCAAGTACGGGTCTACCTCACTGTCCTTCACAAATACCCTGCCCCACACCAACTTGGCCTGTCTTTCCATTGCAAGAGTGACAGTGGGCAAAACCTTTTTAAATTTAGCCAAGGTCTAGCCTAGAATTTATCTTTGTCACAGATTTGGTGATAGGGCTTATACTGCATTAGGTTTAATCATATTAAAGTATCATTTTTATAGGTCAAATATGGTTGAACACGAGCAATTTCATATGAATTACTTCTTAGATTAACTGAGCAAACAACATTGCAACTTGCTAAAAGCCAAAGTACTTCCACTTCCTTCAAAAGCAACCACTTGTGACTGATTTCCGCTCATTAAGCCAGACTCTCAGAAGATCTCTCCTTGGCATACTTGACTAGTTTAAAGGAGCCACTGGCAGAATATACTTCAAAGTCAGCTTCCCTAGATTGGTCTTCCACAATGCAGCTGTCTCACTGATTCATCCTGGCCCCCGCCCACTACTGTCCATGGGGATTATCAAGGCTTCACCATAATTTCCTTATAAAGTATTTCCACGAGAGAAATCTGTCATCTGCCTCAAACGATGAGTCATCTATCTATATTCACTCAAGAGCACTCCTCATATACCAATCATCTGCAAGTTGAGTCCAATGTGGGCCTGGGCAGGTGTTTCAAAGAATTTAGAAAGTCTTTTTGAAGTTCCCCTACAGAGGCTGCTTTCTGATACAGTGTCTGAAAAACTTGCCTGGCATCTCACTAAGGGGCTCCTTTGGCCCCCTGATGCCACAGCCACATCGATAAGAGCACCACGTGCATCCAAAACCGGAGAAAAGCGGGAGAGAAAGAAGGGACATCGTACTGCTGACGGAAGCTCAGAGGGAGTAGAGAGCCTGGTGTGTGTTCACCTGCTCCTCTCAGTCCCCTTTATATGTCCTTTCTAAGCGAAGAAGCCCAATCCATGTAAAGGATTTTTAAGCAATAAATTCCTTTGGTTTTGGCTGGTCTTACACTAATCTAGGCAAGCATTTTCCTCCACATGGAACATAGTTTCACAGATGAGCAGACCTGGATTTTAGCTCAGAGTGGGCAAGACGCAACTGCTTTGGGCCCCATTTTCTTATCTCTAAGTTGAGCAGGATTGTCTCATAGCTCTTTTCACACATGTCAAAGTGTGCTCTGGGTGGATCCTCTGAATTATGGTTGAGCAGTGACCCAGATAAGCCTGCCACTTGCTGGGTTCAGACTGACCTGGGAATGATAGGAATGTCGTGTATAAGTTTAGATTTACTCCTCACTGTGGGCTAAACCACTCAACACTGCAAAGTTCCCATGTCAACAGGCCACTTCAAAACTATCAGGCTAATGATGGAGGTTGCAACTCCCTCCAACTTCCCTTTCCTTCTCTGTCTTTCAGCCTACAGCTAAAATGTCATGTTAAAGGAGCTGTGCCAAAAAAAAAAAAAAAAAAAAAAAAAAAACCACTTGAAAATCTAGCGATGTGCATTTACATCATAGAACTACATCTCTAAGGAAAAGCATTCCAGTTTCAAGGTAAGTTAATGCCATTTCTCCCAGAAAAATAATCTCTTGGACGAATACTAACCATTACCATTTTTAAAAATTCATTAATTTTTGTTGGTACATAGTAGGTGTATATATTTACAGGGTACATGAGAGGTTTTGTTTAATAATCATATCATGTAAAATGCGGTATCCGTCACCTCAAGCATTTATCCTTTGTGTTACAAATAATCCACTTATACTCTTTTAGTTATTTTTAAATGTACATTTAAATTATTATTGACTATAGTCACCCTGTTGTGCTATCAAATACTAGATCTTATTCACTCTTTTTAATTATTTTTTCTACCTATTAACCATGCCCACCCCCTATTCCCCTTCCCACTACCCTTCCCAGACTCTGGTAACCATCCTTATGCTCTCTATCTCCATGAGTTCAAGTTAAACATTACTGTTTTTAAGGCCCTGTTATGCACAAGGCAAAGATACTTTCCCATTTATTTCTTGTATTAGTTTTATATTGCTACTCTAACAAATTACCACAAACTTAACGACTTAATAAAGCAGAAATGTATTCTCTTAAAATTATGGAGACCAGAGGCCTGAAGTGAGTTTTAGTAAGCTAAAATCCAGTTGTCAACAGACCTGGTCTTTCTGGGGGCTCCAGGGCATAATCCATTCTTTGCCTCTTTCAGTTTCTGGTGTCTGCTGGCATTCCTTGGCTTGAGGCCACACCACTCCAGTCTCTGTTCCCTGGTCACACTGCCTTCTCCTCCTCTGTAGTCAAATCTCTCTCTGCCTTCCTCTTATAAGGACACTTTTAAGTGTATGCAAAATAAACTCCCCACCTCAAGATCCTTAACTTAGTCACAGCTCCAAAGTCCCTTTTGCCATACATGATAATATTCACAGATTCCATGGATTCGAACACACATCTTGGGAATCCTTATTCAGTTTCCCATGACCCTTCCTTTATCCCTGTGAAGTAAGTATTCTCCTCTTTTACAGACTCAGATACAAGATGGAGTCACGTAAGTGAAGGAAATTGAAAAAGGTCAAACACCAATAAATGGCAGAGCTAAGATTGATCCCATCTGTCTAGTGTCAGATCATGAGTTTCTTCTTTATACCACTATACCCCATAAAACTGATAAAATAATACTCTTTATAGATGGTTCTGCAATGGAAACCTGAAGAGCCCAGTAGCCCAGTAATTTTCATGTGCGGACCTTCTGTGAGACCACATACCAGCTGTGTGACTTTCAGCAAGTCTCTTGATCTCTCCTCACCTCAGTTTTCTCACTTGTAATAGGGGAATGGTCTGGTGTGAGGACTGAGATAATGCCAACGCCTTGTCATGTTATTAGCAAATACAAGTGGGTGTATTTGTTACCACCCCTACCATTGGAAGGCTATGGGGCAAGGAATTAGTCAAGCTTAGGACTTCCCAGTATGTGCTCACTAAAATAAGGAGGGTCAATTTACTCTCCGCCTTAGGAAGGGCAAGAGACAAAGGGCCAGCCCAGAGTACTTTCTAAGGAGGAGAGGGACACAAATACCTATGTGATGCCAGTCCATTAACCTCTAGACCCTGCCGAGGGAGCTTCTGGCTCTGAGGCAAGTGAAACCACCCAGCTGACTCTGAATCAGGGAAATTTTTCCACCTGAGAAACAGAATGTACAAGGCTTGAAAGACAATTAAAAATAATAATACCTCCTATTGACTGGATGGGCAAATGTCATTCTACTTTTCAAAGGAAGTTCAAACTATTTCTCTCTCAGAGCAATACTAAACATCCTTTCAGGAAAATACTCATTTCAATGAACTCTCTCTCTCTCTCTCTCTCTCTCTCTCTCTCTGTGTGTGTGTGTGTGTGTGTGTATGTGTGTGTGTGTTGCATGTGTGTAGCAGGATGGAGGGGAAATTTATGAAGAACATTAGAGCACACAGGGTGACTAGTACAGTTCAGTCAACCTGAAAATCTTATGTCCCATGATGAAAAGAGCTGTATATTTTTATTTGCATGTACCTTTGTTTTATTAACCCTTCTTATTTTAGTGAGCACATTTATGAAGCATACCTCTGACATTATCTTTTCCATCATTTTACAGATGAGAAAGTAAAGGCTCAGAGTAGAATAAGTGACTTATCTACAGTAGCCAAAGGCCACCATTTTGAGATTACTTACAATGTGGCAAACAAGCAACAGCATAAACTTTTGACTAAGTATTGTTCTTTTAATGCTGACGCTAGCTCCAAGGAGTACCCGTTTTACAGATGGAGAACCTATAAGAAAAGTGTTAAGTAATTTACCCAAGTCCCTACTCCTTTTTGAAGCTACTATTGGTTCAATTAAGGTTTGAAACCAAGTCCATGCTAGGTAATCCCAAAACTCCAAGATTAGCACAAATAGGGACAAAGCAAAATAACCAAAATCTTGCCTCATCAGATCTTTATGCACAAGCGCCAAATCACTCAATCTGGTTCACGAATCGAAGAATGTAATCTTTGCCTTTGGGCAATTGTTACATTAAATACATAAGAAAGCACTGACAATAATAGAAAATTGGGAGCTGGAGTCCTCTTGGTGGGTTTGAATCCTCTTGCTACTATTTATTACCCATGCACCTTGGTCGTTTCTCTAACCTCTTCATGTCTCATACCCCCCATCTGCAAAATGGGAACAATGATAGGACTAACCCAATAGGCTCATTGTAAAGATTAAATAATTTAATACATCCAAACTGCTTCAACAGTGCCTAGATCACAGGAAATACTCAATCAGCGTTAGCCACTGTTATTCTTTGTGGTCCACAAAATAAATCTTAAGAAACCTAAGAGAGAAGGAAAAGAAGCAAATTATACTTCCTCACAAGTATCCAACCCAGCTGTGGAAAATCAAAGAAAGAAATTCAATTTGGATTGATTTCAAAGCTATATATTCCCTCTGTGACCTGCATTAAGCCCAAGATGGTTTGACCCATTTGTATTCATCACCACAGCCTGAGCTCAGACCGGTAAACATGATCAAAACTGCCTCCCCATCCCTCTGTTGGAAATATACAACTCCAGATCTTCTAATTTAGCTTGGGCAATGCTAGTTTTTTAAATTCTCCCTCTTTCCCTTCAACCTCCAAAGAGGCAGTCTTTAGAATGTTTTAACAAGACAGCACCAGGTGGCTTCAACTCCCCTCTTCCTGCTGCTAGTCCCTGTAAAGCCCAGAAGCGTTTCAGATAGAAGTGGGGGTTCCATGCTTTCATAAGCACAATACAGCTATGGAGAGATTGAGCTATCTTTTGGGATTTGGGGGTTGTGGGGCGGGGAAGGGAACCACATCATTTAGCATCAAAAAACTCTACATAGGGCATCCCAGTTTGCTAAGCACTTTGCTTATACCCTCTTTCTTGGTCTTCATACCAATTTTGAAAGGTACTCAAGGTACAGATTTTTATCTCAGTTTTATAAAACAGGAAACCAGATGAATCCCAAGAAGAAGAGGAGCTTAAGAGAGGGGACGTGCTTTTCTCAAGGTAATTCACATTGAAAGCAGTTGGGCCAAATAGAACACAAAACTGTGTGGTAATATCATATATTTTCCACTATGCAGCCAATTAGTTGATCAGTCAATCATTTCAAGGGAACATTAATAGACTTCCAAGTGTTTTGGGTCTGTACAGGCGAAAAGCACAGTCCTTGCCCTCAAGGAGTCCTCACAGACCAGCTGGGCAAATGAATGAGTAAATCGATGATCACAGTTAAGGTTTCTAATCATTTCATAAAAGTCACTTCAAGAATGTTTTTATTGCTTACCTCCAAAATCTGCGACAGGTCATATGCTATTCTAAAAACTATGATATGCAGGAACAATATTCAAAATAATTAACAAATAATATGGCATAGGCAGCAGCCATCAACAGATGCTGGCAACAAACAGAACTGCTGACAAACAGACAGAAAGGCACAGTGCCTATCCTCAGGTGTCCATGATCTAGCAGGGTAAACAGGCAATGGAAATAAAATGTGCAATATGCCAAAAGTTAAAAAATGGTGGTGTGGATGAGCATGAAGGAGAGACCCTTCTCTCTGGATGTGAAGGTCATTAAAAACTTTGTTAGAAGAGTATGAAGGAACTCTTGAAAAAAAAATAATAAGGAATTTGTCATGGCAATAAGGCAGTGTTCTTCCTAGGGAAGTGAATGTGCAAAGGCTTGGAGACTTCTAAATTATTTCTTTAAAGATTTTACTTGAGAGTTTTGAGTTTCTATAATCCCTGGGAATTCCCCACTTGGTAACCAGGACCCTGGGGGTCAGCGGGAAAAGGGATTTTCCCAAAGTCACACAGCGAATTGATGCAGCATCAAGATTTGGACACTTAACCAACGCTCTCCACTCTGCTCTGCTGACCAGGCATGGCTTCTTTGTTGATGGTGCAGCTAAATTGCCATAGTCCATCCATCAGGGACGCTCTCATATGTCTTGCCACACACTCCATATGGTCTTTGACCTTGATTTTGTCCTTTGTTTTCTAAGGAAAAGTGAGAACAGATGAAAAGAAGACCACTCAACCATGATCTGTAAGCAAGTTGGGAAACCTTGACTCTAACGAAATGCATTTAATTAAATGACTGGCCCACTGTGTGGGATCAGAGATCCATCCTGGCTTTGGAAAAGATTTCTGGTGATTATGGAGTTACATGAGACTTTTGGACCGGCGTTAGCACACCAGATGAGATGAATCCTGAGAAGAGGAGGAGGAGGTTGGGAACAGTGAAGGAGTACGTAATCAGAGTAGGAAGCAGGGGATTCCATGGGGAAGGGGACACTCAGCTTCCTCAGCACTAGTCCTGGCCAAAATTCCACTCATTGGCTGTTCTGTCTGGAAGAAAAAGTATTACATTTAACAGACCTTTAAGGAAATGAGAATGATCTCACCTGAGGCAAACCCCGACATTCCTCTGGCCTCCAAACCACAGCCTCCACCAACAAGTCCTGAATGAAAATTGCAAACAAGCAACAATGAAATCAGTCTTTGGCAGGAAGCTCTGTGCAGAGGTGGTGTTTACACGCATTCATTCTACCCTCTCAAGTGGGAAAAAAGTGCTTATGCTTCTGAGAAGGATGCAACCATGAGGGATCAGATGCCAAGAGGTATGGCCTCTGCCAAACAGGAGGATAAATGGTTCTTCATTTCCATACACTTCCTCTGCTGTAATGTCTAGTGTGGCTTGGTTACTCAGTTCTGACTGTGACAGTTTTCTTCCTGGAAAGCAGGCATAGTGGCTTCAGACAAGTCATTCTTCCTCTCAGTGCCCCATTTTCTGATCTGTGCGATGGAAGCATTGTATACAATAATCCAGGTTCTATGGTTGTAAAAGGAAGAATTTAATTATAAAGCACAACATGTCAAACATTTATTTGTTCCTCCATTACTTCATTCATTCTATAAACATTTACTGAGCTTCTCTGATACCCAAGGCTCTATGCCAGGTACAGAAAAAGCAAGTGTGATCACCAACCTCAGGAAGCCTAGAGTCTAGAAGGAAAATCTAGACATGCACATGTTTAATTATACCACGTTGATGCAATGGATGTCCTAGTAGAGTTACAAATGCCATAGTGCATAGAAGCATTTCTTCCTAGATGGATTTCTTCCACTTAGGAAGCTCCATAGTGAAGTCAGATCAGAAATGGATGATAAGTAGATGTGAGGACATGGAGGTGAGGAGCCTAGGGCATCATCCTAGCATGAAAAAAGGTTGGGAGTATTGTAGAGTACATGGTGCATATGGACCCATCTACCAGAAACAGACACTGTGAACAGTACAGGGATGGAAAACACGTCCTTGTCTGGGCCCTCCTTACTCAAATGCCAAAAAGCTATATAGCTTAAGATGCCACATAGCTTTTTGGAGAAAATACCTTTTACAAGTAGCCTCTCCTAAAAATGCATAAATCATCTCTTCTCTATGTTATCAGAATATACTTATATGATAGCTGTTAACTTAATCCACAATAGTATTCCTGTTTGTCACCTCCACTAGCCTTTTCCTGCTTTGAGGGCCAGCCTGGACATATTTGGCTTTAGTTTCCCTGTGATTGGCCATGCCACTTGTGGTAGACACTAATCAATAACTGTAGAATCTTAAGAGAACTGGGGAGAGGAGTTCGAGTTTGAGACATTCCCCAAAAAAGCCATATCTATCATCTAGTTTTCTAGCATGTGCTCTTGTCTTATTTAAAAACTCACATAGAATTATAAATATATTGATTATATGTTATATACAAATATAGTTTATATACCATAGGAAATATATTGTACACTATTCTAATATTTTACTCCCTAACCCAAGAGATTAACTCAGTAGCCTTAGGAAAGCCAGGAGGCATGGAACCACTCACTGCTGGTTGAGACACAGCTTCATGCTACTGAAATATCCTTTGGCTAAAGCACAGAATGTAAAACTTCCCAAACAACCAACATTTGAATCAGCCAAAATGGATCAAAAGTTCAAATGAGCAGTTTTATGACATGACTATTTATGGGCTTTCTGGCTCTCTGGGAGGGGTCACTTTAGCAGAGAATCCTAAAATACTACAGCCAAAGCACCGTAGGATGACCTAATCATGTCTTTTTTTTTTTCAGAGAAACTGAGGCCCATAGCAACAATAATAACTGTGGGGATGATATCATTTAATATTGAAAATAAGTGAATAATTGACACCTCCATTGTTAGTAGCTATTTTTTAAAAAATCAAAGGTCTCTCCTAATTAGCTTTACGGAGCAAAGAAATATATTTTCCATATTCAAATATGGCTGTGATTTCTACACAAATCGTGTTAACAATCTAATACAGCATAAAACATTGCTTGAATATCCTCATACCCTATTCCTAAATAGTAACGTGTAATAGAACTCTGGAGCCCAGTGTTGTAATAGAAACACTTCCCAGGTGTATTCCCTTGTTGAAGTTTCATTGCTTCTCTAAACCTCAGTTTTCTTCTGTGAAAAAGAGACACTTGTGCCTATCCTACTTACTGGTTGCAAGGATATAATAAAAATCGTGAACAAAAATAGTGTTCATAAAGTACCCTGCACAGCACCTTATTAAAGACTTAATAAGGGAGGGCTCAATGGTAGTTGCATTTTGAATTACATTCGATGTTTCATTTTCCTCCACGGTCACAAACTACTATGCTCTGTGACAGGCTCAGAAGTCTCTAGGCGCGGATGAAGTGCTACTTCTCCACTCCCTTAAATGCCCCTGTATGCCCTGCGGATACTCAGCGCATGCTAACCACCAAATGAACGAATGACTCAGAGCTTGGAGGAAATCCACGGCAGGCTGGAAAGCAAAGGCGCAGCTTATGGCTTGAGGATTAGGTTGTTACCTTTTTTAATTATTGCTTTTCTTTAAAGAAAAGGCTGTGAGGGACGCCTTTCAGCACTAAGAGAAAACCTCAGAAACCGTTCCCCCTGGAGACCCAAGCTGAGAAGACCACACCAGGCACAGGGCATGAACAATGTCAAAAAGCTACTGCCCTGTAGGACACTGGGGCTAGAACAAAGATGCCTCCCAGCAGCTGGGCAAGGCTGGCTGCCACATAAGAAAAGCAGGGCTGATATGAGCCTCCTGCACGGTCCCCACCTGCTGAGACCTAATCCTGGGTTATCTCTCCGCTGGCCCAGAGAAACCTGAAACGCCCCAGGCTTTTGAAGGGCTTTATCTCCTCTTTCCAGGAACTGGGCTCAGTCCCTGTACTCACTCCGAGGTGCCACTGAGCAGCTGCTGCCCAGAGCCTAGGCGAGCCCTGGTCCCATTTCCAGCTTGACCAAGTACAGGAGGGGAGCCAGGGCTGCAGATCCTGCTCCCTCTTGCTCCCCGGGGCATCCGTCTCACAATTAGAAAACCCGTGTGGGGAGCAAAGCAAAAATCACATTTCACTAACAACTACTCGGGTCGGGGGCAGGGAGGCGGGAGGGGAAGCGGGAATTCCTACTTTCTCCATAAATTGTATGCAAATGGGTTCCTTCCCTGGCCGAGAGCCAGGAGTGAGTGCGTCTTTCATGAGCTAACCCTGTTCCGCTGGGAGGGCTGTTCCTTTAATTCGCCAACTGAAAAAGTGGGAAAGGATGTCTGGAGGCGAGGCGTCCCATTACAGAGGAAGGAGCTCGCTATATAAGCCAGCCAAAGTTGGCTGCACTGGCCACAGCCTGCCTACTGTCACCCGCCTCTCCCGCGCGCAGACACACGCCCCCGCCTCCGTGGGCACAAAGGCGGCGCGGCTGGGGGACTCCGGACCGCGCACGTGGGAACCGCCGCTGCTTCCCACTCCAGGTACTTCTTCCAAGGATCTAGGTCTCTCCCCCATCAGAGAGGTAAGTCTGTTTTTCCCTCATCACTAGAGATCCTTATGATGTACGGATTGCATTCCTGGTACCAAATAAGTTGTGGTTTTATATTATAATTATAAAACGTTTGGGTGGTTTTTTTTGTTTGTTTTTTTCCGCTGCTGGAAAAAAAAAAAATGAGTGTGTATTGGTTGTGATCAGATGCACCTTGACTGTTCTGGTTTTGTAATTTTGTTTGTTTTAACTTTATGAATAGTCAGACTTGGAAGGAACTTTTCGTAAAGTTGTTATCTTCAGCTGTTTTGCAGAGGAAAAGTAAGAATTTTCTCTTAAACTTCCCCCCTACTTCTAGCCTGACTGATTCACCTGTATGTATATTTCATTTTGAGGGTTAGGGAAGTAGAGTTTTAAGGTAGAGTTTGCTCATAGCCTGCCCCTGGGATGGGTTAGAGGGGCTTTGATAGAGGAGTGCAGGGAGAACACAAAAGTTTACATCTAAACAGACCTTACATAAAGTTTACAAACAGTTTTGTACCCATTCCCTCATTTGGTCCTCAAAATATTCACCCTGGAGATGAGAGTTGGGGGACAGAAGAGAGGAGGTGGCTCCTGGGCCAGATGAGTAACTGACAGGCAGCTAGAAAGTGGTGGAGAACAGCTTTATTGGGGTGCCTAGAGCCAGCAGCATCCCACATGTCTCTAGAATCACCTCCTCCTCCTCACTTCTCATCACAGAAAGATCTGAGCAACAACTTCCCCCAGGTATGGGAACCCTACTGCCCCTGGTGTACTTTGGAAAGAATGCAGGGTTTCTTCTCACCCATCAGTGTTGTAAGAGGAATAAGAGCTTATGTTTGAAGCCAGAGGTGTTTGGTATTCTCCCCACCACCATGCATACGACCCTGAGAAAGATACATTGCCTCCTTAGTCCTCAGTTTTCCCATCTCTAAAATGGGGACAATAGCGTCTGCTGTCGTTTTGAGGAGAAAATGAGGTATAGAAAGATCAGCAGTGACTGCTCAATAACTGGAAGTTTGGATAATCATTGTCATTGCCAAAAACTGCCATCACTCTGGAAGTTAAAAGAGGCACTTAGCCAGTGTTGGATCGTTTCTTGTGTATTGTTCCTCAGCCCACTCCCAACCCCCACTTTTTATCTCACCCAATCTGACGGTGTCTCACCAGGCTGGCAGGTCTGAGACTTGGCTATATTTTACAAGCAGGAGGTTGTGTTGGCACAGGTTGGAGAAAAGGTAGCAGCCCGGGGCTGGGTGTTAATGTCAAATACTGATTCCAGAATGTCAGGAGGTTTTGTGTTTAGGCATCTGCAGATTCTAAAGCTGACAGCTATGAAGTACGATGCTGTTGGAAACTCTTTGGAAAGCTTTCTGTCCGGAGGGAGAGCAGGACAGGGAGCCCCACTTGAAGAATGAATGCCTCTTTTTCATGTTTTTGTAGACTTTTTTCCCCATTTTTACAGAGCTTTCCCATATGTGCTTTAGAAAGGAAAACTACTACCCACCCCAGCCAGGCAAGCCCGATTCAGGACTGAAGATTTATTCAGTCCTAGATAACCCAGTGAAGAGTTTCTGGCATTGTGCACATACAAGCCATTTGCAGGATATGTAAGTTAGCGTGCTTTGGCCCTTGCATTTCAGGAAGGTGACTGCTTCGGAGGGAAGAAAAAGGTGCACAATATGAGTATTCTCTGGTTTGCTCAAACAGAGTAAATTGGACAAGGATTGAAAGGGATGTTGCCAAGCTCTACAGTCATTAAATATTTTTTCCTCTATGCTTTGTTTTAAAAACCTAGTTTCTCTATTTTATCTCCCTCTAACCTCCTCCTTCCCCACTCTAAGAAGTTACTAACCTTTCAGCCATCAGCTTTGTCACTCATATAATGGAGATGACAAACTATGTCTCACAGGGCTCTTGCAACATTCAAATGACGTAATATATGGCAAACTCTTGGCATAGTACCTGCCACATATTAAGGGTTCAATAAATGGAAACTTTTCTCTGTTTATCATTTTACAAGGAGTTGTCCAAGATTAATGTTCTAATACCATGATTTTTAAACTTATTTTTAAAGATGGAAATATTCATTACATGAATTTACGGCAAAACCCCAGTATATGACAGGTAAATGCAGGGCTGCTTTGGTTGAAGTGAGGTCACAGGGTCTAAAACTTATACCTTTGCTCTTAGCCTCTGTGACATTGCCACAGAATGTCCAATGACAAAAAAACACAGTTACAAATCATGAAACCAGGCTGCGTGCATTCTGGTTGCCCTTCTACCCTTTAACAAGGATTTTTGCGCCTCTGAATCACCATCTGTAACAGAAGTAAAAGCAAGTCCACAAATAGTGCAATAGACAGGAAAATATATGAGAAATTTAAAAGGTTTAACAGTCTATTTTAATTAATTCTAATGACAATGATAGCCAAAATATACAATGAGCCTACTTTCTAAACTGTAGCCCTTGGTGGGATCATGCACAGCATGTCTCTGAGGTGTGGACTGTATCTGTTGGACAAAGAGATGGCTTCAAGAACAGGGAGACTGAATAAATTTACTAAGGTCCCAGAACTCGAATTGATAGAACCAGGTTTCACACCCAGGTCCCCGTGATCACCAAGTCAGAGGTACATTCTGCCATGTTCCTTCTGAATGCTTCTCTGCTTCTTGCCTGCCTTTAGAAGGAAAACACTTCCTTTCTGACTAAATATACCCCTCCAGGCAGACTGTGGCCACCCATAAATACAGCAGTAGCGTGATCATATAACCAGAATGGAATTTGGAAAGAGAATTCAAGATGACAGGATGAAAAACATATCCCCCTTAATCCTACCCTTTCTAATGCTTATAATAAATTAAGAGCACATATTCTCTTCTTTCTCTGTAGATTTCTATAGACACCTAGCTGTGCTTTCTTACAAGAAAAAACATCCACTGGACCAAAGTGCAACCCTCTTCATGCTGAAGGCACTTCAGTTTGAAATGTAAAAAGTCTAGGTTGCAAACGTTTAGTTGGTTCAAAATAGACGTCCTTTTGTGATGGTAAAACATGCAAACACAAAGTTGCTAGTGAGGGCTATGTGTGGCATATGTAATAGGAGGGTTTGCCAATAGTTTTTCATTTAATTCTCACTCTAACACTACAAATTATAAATTACTAGCTCAATTTTATGGCTAAAGAAATCAACACTCAAGGAAGTTAGGTGACTCATCTGAGGTCTTTCTGTAATTGAGGGGCAGAGCTGGCTTTGACCCAAGCTTTCTAACTAATACCCTACTGTTCTTTCTGCTGTGCTACATTGCCTTCTGAAGTCAGGCTGTGCTGACCAAGTTTAGAACCTTTAATGGTGTCTTTCAGTGAATGATCAAGATCGTGGAGAAGACCCCAGCTGTCATTGGTGCCTATTGATTTTACAGAATAGCCCTGCATGTATCATTTTTCATGGTTCTCAGCAAAGGTCAGCTCTCAGTGGTGCAACTCTCTGCCTGGAAACAGGAAAGTTCAAATTTCAGCCCCTGGAAGAGAGAAGAATGAAACTAGAGGTAGCAGTCAGGTCACTCCTGCTGATTTTTCATCTCAGAAAAGTAGGCACACAGGTGAGCCAAACATCTGGTTTTAAAAGGGTTGATTGGTAGGTAAAGTGAAATCGGCCTTGGGGCCACGAATCCCAGGACAATTTGGAAATGGTTGTAGGCTCCAAGCCACAAATTGAGCTACAAATTCAGGGGAAGCCTGGGAGAGGAAGATTATGATTCAAATACTTCTCACTCTGAGAAGATTGTAGGGAATCCCCTTGAATCTTATCCCGGTCCAGTCTGAACACCTTCAACATGTGGGAAACATTAGATGAAGGCTCCTTTCCAAGAGGAAAACCCCCCTCAAAGTGTGATGTAACCAGCCGCCTACAAACCCCAGCCATAATTCTATTCAATGTAAAAGACAGAGATGGTAAACTTACCTACCTTCAGGAGCTATACATGCTTTGTGACTTCTCTGTAAAGGAGAAAAGTCTGCGTACCAACCTGATTCTAATCCTAGTGGCCAGACTTTTTTCAGTTATGCCCCTAAGCCTAAACTCCATTCCCTCCACCTTGTCTCACATTTCCAGCTTCTCCTCCACTTTAGAAACAACTCTATCACCATCATTACTCTCTTTGACCCTTCACCATAGAATAAAAGCAAAATGTCCAAGTCAAAAGCAGATCATGAATGGAAAATCCCTTCCATGTGCATTTTCAGTCTATCTGTGAATGGAGATTTTAACAATATATATTTCATGCTATGTTGTCTCAGAATTTTGAAATTTCCTGAAGTTCATAGGTCCTTCATGATATAGCCATGGCAACTCAAATAGCTTTGTTTGGTCCTTTAATCTTCCCCAAATACCCTACACCAAGAGCCAGAGATACATCATGAGCTCTGAACATAGATAGCTTTGTTTCAGAATTAACCATTGTTCACCTCTAACCCTAAAGCTGGCTACTGCTAACTTCGACAAGAATGTGTCTGAAATGTTGTCCTAGGAGAATCCTAGGGGATAATCATAATAGCTAATATTTACTGAGGACTCTACAGGCATCATGCCATTTAGTCAACCATAGCTTCTAGTAAGTCTTAACACCCACCCCATTCAAATATGCACAATGTGAGGCTGAAAACGTTTAAGTAGCTTACCCAATACCATGCAGAAAGTACTTGGTGGAGTCAAAAATCAAACCCGGTTCCCAGTCCTGAGAGGGTGGTTATAACCATTTCAGTAAGGAAGTCATGCTCAGCACCCTAATTCTATTCATCTTCTGATGAGAGACTAGACACAGCAAAGCTAAGAAAGAGACAAAAGCTTGTCTTTTGGGTCCTTGTGTTCTTTGACAGACTAGTTAATTTTGCTATCTCCAGCTTGCTCCTTCAGGCTTCACCTCTTGAAAAAACTGTAATTAAATGATTAGCATGTGACCCATAAATGTAATATATTTTCTCTACTAGACTTTATGCTGCATGAGAGCAAAGCCCGATCCACATCACATCCCCGCAACCAGCCCGAGACCTGAAGCACAGACACACATAAGCAAGTGCTGCCCAAGGAAAGCCATGAATGCCCTGCAGGCTGCCTGGAATCCCCCTGCTCCAGGTTCCCACTGAGCTCTACCCGTTCCCCACTGTGTGTGTCATAATTACCCCTATGATTGCCTTCCCTGCCACACTGGACTGTACACCACTAAGGTCAAGAACGTTAGGGAGGCAGGAGCTTTGTCTGCTGGAGTTCGTTTTCCCCCAAAAAAAGGCCAACCATGGGCAGACGCACCATTAGCACAGTCCCCAAAGGAGATACCCAGGATTGTGGAATGGTCTTGTGAAGGTCGATGCACAGATATTGCAGAGGAGTGCTTTAACTTCTAGGTAGGTTACTATTTTCTTAAATCTCCTTAGGGAACATAGAATTTTCAAACTGTAAGGGTTCACAGGCAGCCTCTAAGCCAGAATCTTTCAGACTGGATTTTAAAAAGAACCTCAGAGGAGATTTGGGAGCTGCTGTGAAGAGACAGGGAGGTCAAGCAGGGGATTCTCCTCAACTTATATCAATGAAAGCCCCTCCATATATCTGTTTTGTACACTGAGCCTCCTCATGAAATTTCATTTGATGAAAGCGTTCTGTGGGGAAAAAACAGAATGTTTTTGTAAATTGCTGCCCTAGGTTAGCATACCTCATTTTAAAGAGGGTGAAACTGAGACATAGAGAAGGGAAAGATCTTTCTAAGATCTTCCGCCAGTTGGCAACAGGGTCAGGGTGGAATCCCAGGTCTTCTGACTCTTGCTCTTGGAAGCCAGGGACAATATTAAAAGTTTCAGAATTAAGACATTCTTTTAGAAAAGAAAAATGAACAGAGTCTTATTCTCTCAACAGCCTTAACTCATATGAACTGAGCCAAGGATGACTAGTATCTCTGTATTCATTATCTATTAATGCATACCAAATTACTTTAAATCAACACTCATTTATTATCTCATGGTTTTTAGAGGTCTAAGCACAACTTAGCTGGATTGTCTGCCTCATGATCTCTCATGAGGTTATTGTCTGTGTTGGACAGGGTTGATGTCCCATCTAAAGGCTGAACTGGGGGATGATTAGCTTCCAAGCTTGTTGATGTGGTTGTTGGCTGGACTCCATTTCTTGAGAGATATTGAACTGAGGGCCTTAGTTCCTTGATGGCTGTTGGTCCAAGGCCACCCTCAGTTCCTTGCCACATGGGCTTCTCCAACAAGGCCATTTACATTAACAAAGCCAATGAGAAAGAGAGTTGCCAGGCATGGTGGCTCACACCTATTGTTAATCCTAGCACTTTGGAAGGCCGAGGCAGGTGGATCACTTGAGGTCAGGAATTCGAGACCAGCCTGGCCAATAAGGTGAAACCCTGTCTCTACTAAAAATACAAAGAAAATTAGCCTGGCATAGTGGTGGGCACCTGTAATCCCAGCTACTCGGGAGGCTGAAGCAGGAGAATTGCTTGAACTCGGGAGTCGTAAGTTGCAGTGAGCCGAGATCAAGCCATTGCACTCCAGCCTGGATAACAAGAGTGAGATTACATCTCAAAAAAAAAAAAAAAGAGAGAGAGAGAGAGAGAATCTATAAGCAAGAGGCACATCACAATCCTGTGTAATCTAATCATGGAAGGGATATTCCATCACCTTAGTCACATTCTGTGTGTTAGAGGAAAGTCGCTGGGCCATCCCACACTCAAGGGGAGGTAATTGCACACGTATGAAAATGCCATGAGGCAGTATCAATGGGGTCACCTTAGAGTCTGCCTGCCACAGCCTCCAACACTCCAGTGTCACCAATTTCTGGCAACTTCTTATCAATGACAAGTTCACTCAACCCATCTGTACTCTCCCTGATGAGTAATAAAAAATTATGGCAGCCACTAAAGTGGACTAGTTTCTGTTTAGCATCCTCCCATGTATATAGTGGAGTCAAGTGTTTTGATTAGCTGTCTTAACTCATTGGGTAGCCATAATTTCTCCTGAATTTCACCCCAGGGAGGGGTCTTTCAAGGTAATGATTCCAAATTTATTTTATTCTAATAATTTCATTTATTAGTCAATGTGATCAAAACTAAAACTCATCCATTGTCCCCCTTCTCAATCTATTCCTCTCAGCAGATATAATAATAAATAGTAACATCTTCGATTAATTCTTTTTTCCTTACTATCCCCACATACAAAATATTGTAGTCTCTACTGCCTTGACAAGCAAAGCTGTTCACTGCCTCCCCACTTTCTCCATCATCATCCCCTGCCCCACCTCCATTACCCCTGTAGTTCAGGTCTTGGCACCTCACAGATGGGCCACTGCAACAGCTTTCCCACTGGCCCCCAGCAACCCAGCCCTCCCCTTCTTCAACCTGAGATATAGAGGTTAACATTCCTAGGCCTCAAGATTCCAAATGCTTCTCCTCTGCCTGCAAAAAAACAAACAAAAAAAAAAAAAAAAAAAAAAAAAAACAGATATTCTGACATTCAAGATTCTCCATGATCTTGCTTCTGGTCTCTAAACAGATCCTGTACTTCAGCTGTAATTCATACTCTTCACATCAACCCTTTTATTCCTTTTATGTCCTTGTAAATGCCATTCCCCCATGCCTAGATATCCTTTTTTATATTTTTCACCTATTCATATTTTTCTCTCAAAATTCAGTTCAGGCACCACTTCTTCCAGGTAAATTAGATGCCCCTTTACTGTCATCTCATTCTACCTATGTTTCTTTTTTTAAATCTGTCATCTCCTTTATCATCCTGGAATGGACTGTCTGCCCCTCTTGACAATATAGTTCTTAAAAGAAAAAATTGTATCTGGTTTATCTGAAACCTAGCACAACCAGAATAAAGTTAATCTTTAGCAATTAATAGGAGTCTTTGCTGTGTCCCAGATTTGGACATTCTCTTCCTTAGCAGTTTGCTCAGAAAGCCCAGAACTTGAAGTTGTTTTCACGCTTCACCCACTGGCTTGCAAATGTGCGGTGTGGTGACACAACATGTGACAGGAGGAAACCATCCCAGCCCTAGGACAGGAAACTGTCTCAGAACACAGACCTCAAGGAATGTGTTTGCTTTCAGAGGTGGCCTTCAGGATAAAACACAAATTGCTTTGGATTTGGAAAAACCAGTACCAAGGACAGAGGAGTCCTGTCTGGGGATTTTAGGCTGAGTCACAAGAGATAGCTGAAAATCTGGAGCTTAAAACAAAGATCAGTCAACAACTAATAGGAAGAAAGAACAGGCTCAAGGGAGGGATGGAGACAAAGAGCTGTCTATCTTGGACATGGAGAAGCTCACATCCCATGAGAAGAAATGAATAATGGTTAAGAGTATGACTTCGGCATCAGAATCCTCTGGGTCCGAGAGGTATTTGCTTGCTATGTGATCTTGGCCAAGTTACTTAACTTCTTTAAGCTAATTTTTTCTTATCCATATTAAAAGCAAAGTAGTAGCACCTAGTTTAAAAGTTTATTGTGATGATTAAATGATGTAGTTCATGAGCGTTGCTTAACACAGAAACTGGCATTCAATATAAATGTTTTGTTGTTGTCATTGTTTTGTCACTTGTTGATCAAATAGTTCTTGATGATAAGATCCCACTAGAGAAGCAGTTCCCAAAAGTGTGTCATGTGGAAAAGCATTCTCATGGAAATCACCCAAAAAAGGATTTTGTGGCCAAATGAGTTTGGGGAACACTTGATACCCTTCTGTTCTTGGAAATGCACAGCTCATATGTCCATTCAATGCAAAATTTTAGGGCTGGTGATACAATAGAAACTAATACAGTCAAGATCCCTTTATTCATGGTGTTTACATTATGGTGGGGTATCTTAGTTTGTACAAGTTGTTACAACAAAATACCATAAACTGAGTGACTTACAAACAACAGAAATTACTTTCTCACAGTTCTGGAGGCTGGGAAGTCCAAGATCAAGATGGCACCTTCTATGTCCTCACATGGCGGAAGACATAAGGCAGCTCTCTGGGGTCTCTTTTATAAGGGCACAAATTCTATTTATGAAGGCTCTGCCTTCATGATCTAACTACCTCCCAAAGACTCTGCCAACTAATATTATCACACTGGTGATTACGTTCCGATGTGTGGATTTTGAGGGAACACAAACATTCAGACCATAGCAGGGGGAAGGCAGACAATACAAAGGAATCACATAAATTTATAGCACAATTTCAGGTAGTGATATTTGCTGAGAAGAAAGACAAAACAAGGTAAGGGGATAAACAATGACTGGTGGGGAGAGGGGTGCTCTTTTAGATGGGGTGAGAGGTGAATGTGCCATTGTGCAGACATCTGAATGAAAGGAGAGAAGGAGCTCTGTAGGCAATGACTAGGAGTTTGAATTTTATTCTGAGTGTGGTTAGAAGCCAATGGATGGTTCAGGGAAGTAGAGTGCATCATCTGAGAAATCTTGCTGTAATTAATCTATTCAACTTTCATTAGCCCAGTATCTCCAAACATACCTGACCATAGGACGTCTACCTAAAAACATCTTGCAACGTAGTCTGGGAAATTCTTCACTGGAGTACAGGGCTTCGTAGATTTTAAAGAGACTGCAAATTTGCTCTTTTTCATCTAGATCTGCAGTAAAAATCCAAACATACTGCTTGGGACATGATAGGTATGCCCAGGAAGGAAAACCTAGCTCTAGAGGTAAAGACAAGCAGGATGTCATCCTAATTAGCAGCTCTTTTTGGCCAAGACAATCGATGAGCGCAGCCAGGCCTCAGCAGATTCTGGAAGCCCATTTGATGCCAACGGAAACTCGCCAATATCTACCCAAGGCTAATAAGTGTTTGCAAACAGTACACCTTGGCTTAAGTATTCTCCAAAAAGGAAGTGCATAAAACTTGAGATCCAGCAGAGGTTCTGGGAGAAAAACAAAGGTCAAATATTTTGGTGCTTACATGTGCACAGCCACCAAAGAGCTGCTGAAGGTCTGGGAAATGGAAAGTCAAGGTATCCACTTGAATGCTGATCTCTTTCTTTATGGAACAGTAAAAATTTAAGTTTTTACCTTATCTGAACTGAAGAAAATTCCTTTAGGAGTCAGCCCAGTGTAGCTCAATGTAGTTGAAAGCACACATTTTAGAGCCACAAATAAATCAGGATTCAAAAGCTAGCTCTGCCTCTCAAGCCAGTCATGGAAACTCCCTGAGTCTCAAATTAATTTTCAAATAAACATAATAATACCTAACTCACCAGGTTGTCACGACAAATGACAAGATAAATGATAGCATGAATAAAAAGCATTTAGTATAAGAGTTGTCATAAAAATGTATATAATAGCCACTCAAAAAAGTGTTAGTTTCCTTACTGTTTAATTCAATCTGTATTTAGTTTCATAATAGAAGCTGTCATTTATTGAATAACTACTATATTCCAGCAGAGGTTAGCAAACCACAGGGTGGCAGCCTATTTTTGTAAATAAAGTTTTATTGGAACACTGCTATGCTCATTTGTTTATGTATTATCTATAGCTGCTGCCTCTACGATAGCAGAGTCCAATAGTTGTGACTGAAATCATCTAACTGCAAAGCTCAATGTATTTTCTATCTGTTCACTTAAGGAAAAGTTTACTGACCCCTTCCAGTCAACCGACTAAATTTTTATACTTACTTTCCAGTCACCTTAACCTAACAAGGTGGATATTATCATACCTATGCATATAAAGAGATTGAAGCAGAAAAAAAAATCAACTAGTAAGTTCCCCTCCAAAAACATCATGTTAAACTCTATACCTAAAAGAAGTTCAGAATAATGATTAAAAGTTATTCGTTTGTATGATTCATCTTCATTTGCCTCTGCCTTCCTCTGACTTGTATTTCTTTCTGACTAAATTTCTTGAATTTCCTGCCATATGCTGAATTAAATGATCCTATTTAGAAGGAATTTTCCCTCCTTTCCTTACTTATACAAATAGGTTGTTTGTTCATAGAAGTCCATGCTTTCAAAACTGAAAGTGGTAATTTCCAGCCCCTCTGAAATGCTCTCCTGCCTTGACTGATTTCTTGGAAACCACGCTTTTTTTAGATAGTACATAGTGTGAAGCCCAGTTTTCCAGAAATGATAGATTTTTAACTCCCCCGTCCGCTACTTCTCACTGTATCTTCCTCTCACTTATTAACCTTCTCTCCAGGTCAGACTCAAGGAGAGCAGGCTTTTCTCCAGGGGCTTTAAAGATTTACCTAAGACATAGATGTTATAGTCCGCCTGGCCTATGCTGTCCCCTCAAGTTCACGACTATAAATAAAATAGTTATGTGAATCCCAATTCCCAAACACCATCCTACCTTGTTCCATTTTGCAAATCCAACAACTCTATTCATATTAATTATGTTGAGTTTCTCTCTGATAGTTAGTAGATAAATATTAATTCTTTAACTTGAACAATGAATCTTACTTCAAAGGTAACTTGATATAGCAGAAAGAGCATAGACTTTGAATTATAAGACTGTTCTTAATTCTGATTCAAATAAATGCTGACTGGGCCACTTACATAACCTTCTTAAGCCGTCGGTTCTCTTACCAGTAAAATACAAACAATGCTCCCTAATTCCCACAGTTGGTAACATGATTAAACAGCATTTGTAAAGTGCCAGGCACAGTATAAATATTGACTTACTTGCCTCATAGTTTAAATTGCTCAAGATTCTCTAACACAGGACTTCACATTTTATCCCAGACAGGTCATAGGTATATCGCTGCTTCCTTCTAATACAGGAGGAAATGAAAGGAGAAAGGGTCTAGGATTTGTTCCCTATCAGTTCTTCCCCTATCGTGTGCCATCAAACCTAATCCTAATCCTGTGACTCACTTCAAACAGAATAATCAAGTAGATTTGGGAAACACTCTATAAACTGTCCCCTTCTTGGAGATTTCCAACGAGCATGAACCTATTAAACACCCTGGAAAATCCTGAAGTAAAGAAAGTTGTGTAATTTGTTTGGCTTAAAATCATATATGGTTTAAAATAACATTTTCCAAACATGTTTAATTAGGAAATCTTTTTCCCTCACATTAGTACCTATCAACATGTTGTAGATTACACTTCAGAAAATGCTGTTTAGAGTTACACAGCTAAGTTAAAGCCAAGTCAAGGAGGTTAGACATATCTCTATTTTTCAGGTTCTTCTGCAGTTTTTCCTGTCCTGCCTGTAGATCATAAAGATGTTTCATTGCCAGTAGCTTCTCTGGACCCCGACCTTAGTTATGCAAACCATCCTTTAACATAATTAAAACAAGTGAATCAGTTCACCTGATTTAAATTTCTGTTCCCCCTTTCGAGCTATGTGATCTTGAGCTGTGTGAGCCTCAGTTTTCTCATCTATAAACTGTGAAAAATAAAGACAACTACCTCAGAGGTCTTGGGGAGGATTCAATGAGATAATCCACAGAAGACACAAGAAGCAGTGTCTGGCACAGATGACATATGCTATCAATGTTCGTTATTATTGTAGCATTTAGATGGTCCCATTTTGGAAAAGTGAAACTAGACAATGAAAGTATGTTTGCTTTGCCTGGAGTAACACAAATTTATTACTGGAGTAGTCTTAGTTTTCCCTGAGAGTCTGGTTTCCTGCTTCCAGTCCTAGAGACGTATTTTTGTTTCACGAGTCATATTCTATCAAAATGTATCAGACTTTATTGAACTTGATTTAAACAGGATTTTGTAATTGTCAGTGGCTCCATCTGGCTCCTTCTGATGCAAACCCCACTCAAGCAGGATTCCATTCATTTGAATATTAGCACATTGGATCGGAAAAGATTTCCAAAGCTGTCTGTTTTGCTATGCCAAATATTTGGTGTACGCATCAACACTCCCCACTCCTGTCCCCATGGTTGATATTGCTAATCCATCACAGCACCTTTTCCCGAAAGCCTAGTCATAGCCACAGAATCTTTCTCAAAGCAGTTCCAGGTAGTTATGTCAGCTCTTTGAGTTGAAACGTAATTGATCCCAAACCAATTCCACTTCTTAACCAGTGCCTGAAACACCTCTACGCTATTACTCTTTTATTTTTTAATATGCCCAATGTCATGGAGCTCCTTCATAAAGGGAAACACGAAGGAAAAGGAAAGAAAAGGAGAAGATATACTAACATTTGGGTAACGTTTATTGTTAATATGTCAGGCACTTACAGCTTTGTTGTCCCATTCACTGTCTCAAACATCCCTGGAGACATTTTATAGTTGAATAAGCCACAATTCAGAAGGTATAGAACGTTGTCCAAGGCTCCCCAGCAGATAAGTAGAATTTGATCTCAAGTCTTCCTGACTCTAAAGGCAATGCTCCTGTCTCTCCCATTGCAATGCCTTCTTAAAATTTTTCAGGGTCTTTCAGGACTGTATTTCTGACATTGGGTGGCTGATAACAGTTTCACAAAGGCCACCATATCACAGAGCCCTATTCAGAAGTTCTCTTACTTAGGGTTGTGTTAGTCTGTCTGTACTTTGTCGTAATCAGTTCTTCCTAGATAAATCTCTTCCATTTCTTAACCTTGGCTCAAGACTTTGAGAACTGCTTTCCAATGCTTGTGAAAGAGTCAACTAGATTTCTTAAAATTCTGGATGAAGACCAAAATAGAAGAGGTCATTGTTCCATTGGGAAATGAATTCAAATCTATTTTTGAAACAATTTTCCAGAATTTTACAGGAATCTATATTGTTGCCACTTGGTCAGAATCACTTTTTATTTTCTTTTCTGTCTAGGCAAGAAATAGAAGAGAGAAAGCAAGTGCTCTGCAGTTTCATTTCAAAAATTGAAACCAGACCACACCAGGGCAGTTTGTGGTCTGAATGTATCAATGGATCTAGTCATATTTTATCTGAGCATTTCTTAGGTATACTAAACCACAAATATGAATCTCATTATTGTGTCTGGATGGAAATATTTTATGGATTAAGATTTGTGGATTTAATTTGGTTGGTAATGGAACTTCTGTTCAAGGGGCAGGATGGAGGAAGTCGTGAGGCACCACCAATGCTTAAGCCAAACTATGGAAAGAAACAGTATTTAGAGGGTTTTGTATTTAATGTTGGCCATTTGACTTGGGTCTAAAGTGAAATTCAAAATAAAGTTCAACAAAAATATTGTGAAATTAGCAATGGACCACAGATCACTAGAACCAAAGGGATGTTAGAATTGGGAACCATACACGGTTGCTCATTTTACATGAGAAACTGAGGCCTCAAGAGTGGATGTGACTTGCCCAAGGTCACACAATGACCCTGTTGGTCAGACCTGCTTGGCAGAAGTGGAGCTCAGAGCTTCTCCTCCAGATCTTCAATTTATTGCACTTCCTGTTATATGGCCTCATAAAAGGCCAAGTATCTGGGAACTTAAAAAAAAGTAATGAAGGCAAAAATTTTAAATGAGGAAGGGAGACCTAGATTTAACAACAGTACAACAAAATGACAAATACTGCAATGAAATTGAAAGTGCTACTAACTAATAACCCAGGATGCTTTCTTCACACCAAAACCAAATTTTCATGCTGAGTGCATCTTAGGCCTGGCCAAACTTTATGACCAAGTTTATTTGGTCATAAAGAAATCTTGTTTCAAAGTAGAAAGCACTGAGCTCTTAAAAGCCCTTGGGTTGATGTCTAGAATCTCATGGGAAGGAGCTAGGTCTCCCTTTGTCACTTTTGTACCCTCTGCACTTAGTGTAGTGTCTGGAACATAGTAAGTACTCACTGAATAACTGAATGAACAAAAACAAACTAATTCAGAACTGAGACCGTGATAAATTCCTTGATACATCTTACCAAGAAATACATTCAGCTTCATTTTATTTAATATAAATATATTGTGCATTTACTATGGTCTAGATAAAATGTTTTGTGTTGGGCATTCAGAGATGAATGTCTCAGATATATCCCTGCCCTCATAGAGCTTATAGTCTACATACAATCTAACTGCATGCAGAATAACTGTATGCAAACCAACTGTTTATAGACTAATACAAATATAAGCTAGAATTAGCTAATTTCCTAAGAGATGGAATTATGCACGCGTAATAAAGCCATTCCAAATCTTTTTTTAAATGATAAATGAAATAATATCATATCAATTCCCCAGACAATTCAAAAGAGAGAAAGATAAATTTAGGCCAAAGTTACATGATAAAACTTTCAATAGTAGATTTTTTTAAGCAGCATCTTGAAGGACTGATAGATTTATTCTCGCAGAGATGGCAAAAAGGCTTCTAGAAGCCTTCAAGGCATCTGGAACCCTCGCTCAATGATCACTGAGAAATGGCAGCATCCCAAAGGTATCTGTTAGCTTGCTTCATCTCCATAGCAGTCACAGGCTGTCTAGCATCTTAATGGTCTACTTCTCGGGGATTGATTGTATACTGCTTTGAGCCAGGTGTTGAGAAGCTATATAGTCAGAGGTTGGGGCTGGTCTTGACTCACAGCTCCTTTGCTTGGCCCTCCAGCACAAAAGGCTGTATAAAATCATGGTTCAGAGCCCTGACTTTGGACTCAGATGGGCTTTGGTTCAAATCCTGACTCCATAACTTAATAATGTCTGAACCTGCACAAACCATGTAAAGACTCTATGCCTCAGTTTTATCAGCTGCAGAATGAGGGTGCAAATACTATCTCATAATTTTATGTGAATTTGAAATTGGAAATTTAAAATGCTAACTAAGCACAGGCTCTGGCAAAATCAACACTTAATAAATTATAGTTAATGATATCTGTATTACTTATGATGGTGATGATAACGATGTCAACTTCCTGATTATTATTACTATTATGTTAACTTCTTAATGATCTTCCAAGGCCTCTTCAACCAATATTTGGTGATTGTAAGTCTTTGCTTTTCTAGGAAGCCCTCCATGAACTTCCCAGAGCAAACTGACACACAATTATCTCATTCAGGCTGGTATTAATACCAGACCTTGCTTGTATATGATCTTCTAATTTCTGAGATCTCTAGGAACAAAAAATAACTGCTTACTTGGCCTATTGTCCAAAGTACCCAGCACATTGGGAGGTCCATAGTAAGTGAATAGCAATTCGCTCTTGAAAGAATGTTAACATTTATACTCTTGCTATTGGCTTGGGAGTGTTCACCATGTTCTCAACCTGCAGTGGCACTTAAGAATATCACAAATACTAAATCAGCTATACATGAAGTTAAAATCAATTGCAGCTGGGTGCAGTGGCTCACGCCTGTAACCCTAGCATTTGGGGAGGCAGAGGCGGGCAGATCACCTGAGGTCAGGAGTTCGAGACCAGCCTGGTCAACATGACGAAACTCCGACTCTACTAAAAATACAAAAAGTTAGCTGGGCATGGTGGTGGGCCCCTGTAATCCCAGCTACTCAGGAGGCTGAGACAAGAGAATCGCTTGAACCTGGGAGGTGGAAGTTGCAATGAGCTGAGATCGTACCACTGCACTCCAGCCCGAGCAACAGAGTGAGACTTCATCTCAAAAAATAAATAACTAAATAAATAGCATTTTGTGACTCTTTGGGAGGAAATTATGAGCTTTGTGATTATACGGAACACATTTATCTTCTTCAGTGTCGTATTGTTCATACTTACCTCAGGGCTTGGCACATATGTACTGAAAAAGTAGATAGTTGGATGAATGGATGGATAGAGAGACAGAAAAGCAAAAACCTCAACAGGGCCAAGAAGTCTAGAAATACTTTAACACAAATGCGCTCCAGGATCCCACCACCTATATTTCTCTCTGGAGATCATTACAATAACCTCAGACTAAGAATTACTGAATGACTTTCGTATGCACTTTTTTAAAGTTTTTTTCCGCCAGCTTTATTGAGGTATAATTGACAAATTAAAATTTTATACATTTAAAGTATACAATGTGGTGATTTAATATATGTATACATTGTGATATGATTACCAGATTCAAGCTAATTAATACATCCATCCCTTTACATAGTTACCTCTGTGTGTCAATGATAAAGACACTTAAGATCTACTACTATCTTAGCAAATTTGAAGTATACAATATGTTATTATTAACTGTAGTCACCATGTCATACATATACACTCCTTTTTGAAGGCCTCCCGGTGGTCTAGAGGAAAAGATCAATCTCAGTTGAACTCCTTGACCCAAAGGCAAAATCTCTGGATTTTAATATCAGCTTTAATAGTTAATTAGTAAAAGTCACCACTGATTACCTAGTGACTCTCTGTGGGTGTTTCAATTCAGTTATTCTCTTAAATAACTAGGTAGTATGGCAAATAAGTTTCATGTGATATACCTACCTCTATTTATATACTACTTAATTGGCTGCCTGAAGTGATGATTCAGAATGATTCTTAAGTAGGGTTCCTCAGAAGTGTGTTGTTATTGATTAGCTGTGTCTGCCCCATGCACTAGAATGAAGTGTTTTGTGCCACAGACTTGCCATGCCTGTACCCAGTGATCTTCTACAGTTGCTTCTAAGTCCTGCTCAAGCATGATTTTGATTCTATAATTTGATGTCTGTCTGTGTCTTCGGAAAGTACTGAGAAGCTGGGCCAAATACTTCCCGTTAGGAACACAGTCTTGAAAGACTAAACCACAGGCAGTCTATTCTGTAGAAAGCCCTGGCTCAGCAGCGTGGACAGCCATCCCAACGGCAGCACTGCCCCTGAGAAACCTTGGCCAGGGTCCTGACCTCCCAGAAAAGAGCCCCACCCCAGGCTAATTCGTTTGCTTTTCTTGCTATTGAGTTAAAAGAGGTAGGATAGGAGGAAACCCAGGGTTGTAGCCACAGCCTCCTCACTTTCCTAAAAATTTTAGAGTGTCTCTGCTACTTGACAAATTGAAACACTAAGATGTACACATTTCCATGGAAAAAGCAACAGCAGGAAAGAGAGGGCTTCCCAGATTTGTCTTATAGATCTTATCCTTCAGAGACTAGCCTTCTGTTAGAAATGCCGTCTCCAAGCAAAAGACAGAATAATCATATAATACCAAAACACACCAGTTGCTAAGGTCTCCCTCTTTTTAAGTGTTAGCTACTGAATGTTTTGCCTGTATTATCTCATTTTTCTCACTTTTAGTTGAAAGAACTTTATTGTGCAGTTGATATTAGTGTTCCCATTTTACAGATGTGAAAATTAAGGCCCAGACAGGCAATGTTACACAACCAAGACAGCTACTGGATGGAACCCTGTGGACTTGCTACTACCCAACCATTTCTGACCTAAAACAGTGGGGATTCCCACTTGGACACAGGAGGAGGAACATCACACACCGGGGCGTGTTGTGGGGAGCGGCAAGGGGGAAGGGATAGCATTGGGAGATATACCTAATGTAGTTGGCGAGTTGATGGGTGCAGCACCCCAGCATGGCACATGTATACATATGTAACAAGGCTACACGTTGTGCACATGTACCCTAGAACTTAAAGTATAATTAAAAAAAGAAAGAAA
>NW_012106164.1:326185-328543 GCF_000951045.1 Mandrillus leucophaeus
TACTAAAAATGAAGTCATAGGCAACTAATTCTGAAACATGATTCTAGCCAGTTGGAAGTTTTATCTTTATCTAAAAATGAAATTGTTTATTCTCCAGCTGTGATCAGGGAAAAATTCAGATTGTTGATTTCTTCATCTAGCAATGGTCTTTGTCCTGCAGTGAGGTGCCCAAAAATAACTGTTAGTCTATTCCCTGCTGCTTCCAAAAGGTTAGCTACCAAACAGCTCTACTAGTAAAAGAGAAAAAAAGAAGGATTTGACAGCAAGCCAATAGGCATCTTAATGTGTAAAATTATGTGCTAAAAAGCCATTAGGATGGGCATGACACTGGCCTTGGTTTCTCAACCTTATAAATAAATTGTTATCTCACAGTAACGCTCTGAATAAAAGTCTGTAATGCCAAAATCTGAAGAAATGATTCAACACTGATAACATTTAACACCAAGGCAACTGAAATAAGATTAAAGCTTAACATTTAACCCCTCTCTTACCCCACACTCCCCCCAAAAGCTTTCAGGACCATTGTTTTCATCTTCTTATTTTTTGTAGGGCGCTTGGGCCGTAAATGTACTAGGTATTTGGATAATGGGGGACTAAATATTAAAGCCTATATTCTACCCAGCCTTCTCAACAGATGACTGACTGTGAGCAGTTAGGCACCTAGCCTTACAGAGGTGCCACACAGCTTACTGAGTGAAGTACCAGCTTTTCATGTTGATCTTTTATATCCTTCCTAATATGGCTTCTGCCAACACCATGTAGTCTCTGCCTCTCCACTTTCCTATGCATTATTTCATACCCTAGTAGAATGAGACCTCTCCATATTCCCTGCATACTACACCACCTTAGCATGTGTCTGGCACCTACAAGGATAAGCCACTATTATTACAGCCATCTTCTTAATTCTCCTCACCACCCATGCATTCCAACTTCTTTGCCTTTTCTCATGGTGTTTCTTTTTTCTAGGATGCTGTAGGCTTCCGTTTGAACCCACCTACTGGAGTTATATCCAACCATTTTTCAGAATCTTGCCCATCTTTCTAGTACATCTCAAATGCCACTTTTTTGAGATGTCTTTCTTGGGACCCTCAATGGGTATGAGTTGGTCAGTCTCTTTTGTTACTTGTTATAGTCATGAATGTATCTCCCTGATTCCCCCATCCCTTCTGAAGACAAGGTTTTCTTTCTGATCTATTCTGTATTTGATCAGTGTTGTCATTACTGCTGCTGTTATCATTAGCTGTCACATATTAAGCACACCTTAATGTGTGCCAGACACTGTGCCAGTAGCTTAACATGTGTCTTCTCATTTCATCCCACTCTCCTGCAACACTATGAGATAGGCATATGTATCCCCGGGGAGAGGAGGCAGGGAAAGTGAGGTTCAGAGAGGAAAGGGATTGGCCATAGGGAGCAGCTGCTAAAGTGATAGAACTGTATCTGAACACAGGTTTATTTTACTCCAAAGACCAGACTCTTTCCCCGATACCCAGCTGCTTCATTAACAGAAATGTTTAGATGGCTGAAGGGTATGGACTGAGTGCTCTCAAAACTGGAGCACAGCAGTACAGGCACAGCAGAGGAACGGGAGTCATGAGTTGTCTTTGACAAGTTCCTCCAGCTTCTAAGGAGAGGCTGAAGCAGACAGAAAGAGACATCAGACTTGGCCAGAGTGGTTCCTGGAGCAATTTGGTTTTAGTTTGACGTGGGGAGAAGATTCTCACGAGACTCTAAGGTGTGCAGAGGGAGGCAGAAAAATATATTTCTTAACTCAAGGACAAGGTTGGGGGAAAGGATGCTGATCTGACACAGGGTAGTTATCTCTTCAGATCTGCAAAGAACAATAGCCTTGAGAATTGTTTCTCACTTGTACCTGGATATGTTCAAACATGTAAGGTATGGAAACTACAATGCACATACATGCTTGCTATAGTTAATTGAGTTAGTTGCTAAAAAGAAGCCATTTTTTCTCCCTAATCCCCAGGCACTTGTATCTGAGGTACTCACCCATTTTCATTAGTCAAGAAACTTAACAACATTGAAACTTTCTTGTAGATTCTTCTCGACCTCTTTAAGTCTCAGTCTCCTCATTTTGTACCATGGGCTTAGTAAAAACAAGCAATCCTCTAAACCAGTGCTGCTCAATAAAACTTCTTTGGATGACAGAGATGTTCTTCATCTGCACTGTCTCATATTGTGACCACAAGCCCCATGGGCTCTTAGGTGCTTGAAATGTGAGTGATCACCTGAGGAATGAGATTTTTAATTGCATTTAATTTTAATTAATTTTAATAATCACAGGCGGCATATTGGACAGAGCAGCTCAAGACCAATGAATTCAAAGTGTTTTACCTCTTT
>NW_012106164.1:328593-331981 GCF_000951045.1 Mandrillus leucophaeus
TTAGAGCAGCTATTCTAGTAGACTGTGCAACCAATAAATATTTGTCCAGTAAACACGTAAGATGGCCAAATTGGTTTGAAAGGAGAGAACATGCCTCAAGACCAATGAATTCAAAGTGTTTTACCTCTTTAAATTTTCTATCTCATGGGGAAGTTTTTATTGTGGATTTTTTTCACCAGATTAATTAGTGAGACATTGACAGGGATGGAGATACATAGAAAATCTCACAAAAACAATTTCATAATTCACGGGTATTTATTTGACTCTAAAAATTAATTTTGGTAAAGAAAGAAAGACACGTGTCTTCTTTTGCATTAGATACATAAGCTGAGGCAGAGCAAAAGGCAGCACAACACGCTTAGCTTGGAAATAGCTTTGTCCTGGGTATGTGACTCCAAAAATCTGTATTTTGCACCAATGCAAAGGCTATGTCTCTTCCTGATGCCCTTCTTTGCAATCATTGACTTACCAGATCCTTAAATATCACCATGAAAGATATACACACACTTACATATATAACATAATATGTAATATATTATCTATATTATATTATCTTTCATTGTTTTATAATATTTAATATGTTACATCACATATTATAATATAATAATATATATAATATAATTGGAACAACTATAATATTATATATGGTGAGAGAGATATATATATATCAGGGCATGCATATTTTCTGGGATCATTGAGAGAGGAAAAGTTCTCACTTTGCTGCAGAACTCTTGTCTTTTCTTAAAAACAGACATATGCCAAAGTAGGGCTTTCAAAGTTTAGGAGAAAGAAAATCCTAGAAAAAAAACACATTCATTAAAGTCCATATTTTTCGTTACAAATGTTTCCCTTTATTAAGCTCTTACTGCTACCGAAGAATGTGTGCCATTTCTTTTACACACATTATCTCATGCACTATGAGGACTCCCTTAACACACTTATTGATGACAAGACTCTAGCTTATGGTCACAGATGATATCTTGCACAAGGAACAGGAAGTGATCAAACAGTAATTCAAACCTAAGACAATTTGCCTATAAAACTTGTGCCCTTCAACACCATTCTATTCACATTCTGGTGCTTTGGAACCTGCTACATTCCCAAAGAAGCCCTTTCTATTGGGTGCCAATTCCAACTAGAAAAGCCTTTCTCCTGTTGTGCTGAAATTTGTCTTCTCATAACCAACCCTCCCTCCCTGCCCCATCCCCAGCATGTAAACACACACACACACACACACAGGCACTTGTTCTGTCCTTAGGGGCTACAAGAGGCAAGCCAGTGCCTGCTTTGCCAGGATTTATACATAGTAACCCTGACTCACTCAACCTTGGTTCTCTCAACTACAAAATACACATGCCCAGGTCTGTAGTCCTTCCTCCTACAAGATATTTTCCAGAACTTTTACTGCTGATCGATTTTCTATAAAGATTAGAATCCATTTGTGTTTTCTAAAGAGTCTCTGTAGAATAAGTTGCTCATTCTGAAATTACAAAAGTCCTACTATCAGAACATGATTCTTCATGTCTAACCTAAATACCTCCAACTGCAATCTCAAGTAATTTTCCCTGGGTTCATCCACAAAGGAGACTTAAAACAGCCAGTTGTCTGCATGAGAATATTTCACATTCTTAAAGATCATTATTTGCTCCCTATTTTTTCCCTCTCTCATATAAATATTTCTAGTTCTAGTAAATTTATCTCCTCGCCCACCAGTGATTTCTGCAGCTTTTCTTTGATCTACATCCAAGTTGCTGCTGAGTTTAGGACTGTATTCAACTAGGAGGTCAAGCTCAGGCTTAAGTAAAAGGAGGCTATTGGCATGGACTCTTGTTAGGTTTTGTTCCCAGGGGTGCAACAAAATAGGAACTACTGCTTAATGAGTGCCTACTACGGGCTTGACACCATGCTGGGTACTTTATGTACAGGTCTCTAATCCTTAATTTTCTCTGGAAAGGTTTTGACTCCTGTGTTATAAATGAGGTCATGGTTTAGAGAGGATAAGTAGCTTGCCAAAGTTACAGGGCTGATGAGTGACATTTGAACCCAGGTGTGTCTAATTCCAAAGCCTAATCATTTTCTACAATACTGAAAATATAATGGATTTTTCCCAAAGTACAAAAACACCCGCCTTCCCTCAGACCACCATGAGCCAATAGGAAATACACAATGTTCAAGAATAACATACTCTTTCCCCCAACGATGCAACATTTGGTGGTACCGGTGCACATCTCTTAAACACACAGTGAGAAATCCTCACACTACTCACACTCTGGTCATTATTACTCTAAACTCATTGCCTTGGAGTCTCAATCAGCAACTATAATGGCTTTTTAGATGGAAATTTAAGTCATTTAGCAACACACACAAAAGTGTCAGGGAGAAGTCCAAAAACATTTCAAGCTTGGCCCGTGGCCCTTTCTAAAAAAAAAAAAAGCTAAGAATTGATGGGAAAGGAGTAGGAAAGTAGAACTTTGTGAAGGTGAAGAGAGTTAGAGCAGCTATTCTAGTAGACTGTGCAACCAATAAATATTTGTCCAGTAAACACGTAAGATGGCCAAATTGGTTTGAAAGGAGAGAACATGCCAAGTCTCCTTTTTTATAATAATCTTCATTCAGTGGCCTTACCTACATTACAGACCCACATATTGTTAGTTAAGGAGCTAATTTCAATGAGAAAGCATGCTCAAAAGAAGGTTGGGTGTTTTTTGTTTCTTTGTTTTTTGGGGTTTTTTTTTTTTTGGTTTTTGTTTGTTTTGTTTTTTTGGGGGGGTTTTGTTTGTTTTTTTGTTTGTTTGTTTGTTTTTGGTCTAACTAGGAGAAGATGCCCTAAATATATATTACAGGAATAGTTGGTAAAGTGTCAATAAGAATATAATTAGAATGTGGTGGGTATGTGGATAGGACCTTCTTGGTTAAATGCACTATGCTTTCTCAGTCTTTAGGCCCCTGATCAGTCATATAGAAATGTTTCCCAGTTCAATTTTCTTTGCCGCAATTCCTCTCTAAGTTTTGCAAAGGCTTTCTGTCATGAAGAAGGAGATGGTCAGTTGGGATCATGTTGATGCATTCTATCATTAGGATAAAATCTTTCCAGAAAAAAGTTAGAAACCTTCTTATAGGCTGAGCAATCCAAGCACCACCACTAATTAACATAAACAACTAACTTACAATGTGCAAATATAAGAACATCATGGGCATAGGGAAGTGTCAATTTCTAAATGACATGTTAAAAAACAAATATTAGCCGGGCACGGTGGCTCATGACTGTAATCCTAGCAATGTGGGAGGTCAAAGCAGGTGGGTTGCCTGAACTCAGGAGTTTGGGACGAGCCTGGGAAACACGGAGAAACACTATCTCTACTAAAAAAAAAAAAAATACAAAAAATTA
>NW_012106164.1:332176-337130 GCF_000951045.1 Mandrillus leucophaeus
AAATAAATAAATAGCTCTTCAATTATCATTTGAACTTTACTCAGGTGCATTCCCTAATTAAAGAAAACCATGAATGACTTCATGTCACGTGTAGATCACTTTCACATGCCTCCATGGCATTGTTTTAGTGAATATTATAACTGCCATTTCTTCCTGTCTTTATTTAGTTTCTCAACTGCCTCTGACAAGTCCCCTTTTCTCCGCTGCCTGATTGCCCCTACCGGTGAATAGCTCTGAGATAGATGAATAAGATAACTTGGCAAAGTGAGAACTGCTTCATGGTAGCATATTCTCCTCCATATTCTGTTCCCATCTAATTCTTCTCACTATTTAAGTCTCAGTTTAAATTTTACTCTCCCTTTCCCATAAGCTATGCCCCACCTTTCTCTTGACCATTCCTTTTTATTTTCAAACCCCATAGGCAGTTATACACTATACCACAAAACAAATCCTATGCATTCTTTCTTGCTTTGCTCCTTAAGTACTGAATGGATTATTCCATTTTCTTCTTAATTCTATTGTTAACTGCCCTGATGGTATATATACACTTGGTCTTATATTTATTTCTCCCACCCTCAGACCTCTGTAAAAATGCTCTAAGTACTTGTTGATTGGAGAATACATCAGAGGCTCTTGGACATCCTTTCTGAGCTGTGAATTTCAGTTTAGACAACTACTTCAGGAATATTCTGTCAGGCTCGTCTAAAAACTGGACTTTTGAAGGTTTTGCAAATAAATCAAGGAGCAGGGAAACTGAGGTGCAGAGGAGTAGACTGAATGCTATGCTGACAGTCACATAACTAGTAAGAAACTCGACTGGAATTAAAACTCAGTTTGCCTCCTAGAGTCATCCTTTATATTAACCTCTACCTCTCATGACAGAAGAGAACCAGCAGATGGTGTGAAAATCAGTTTTGAATATCAATAATAAGAGGCAAGAGTTACTGAACATCTACCGGGACTAGGGCCTTTATAACACTGTAATAATTCATTCAGAGGACTTTGTAAATACTGAAGGAATTACTGAATACACAAATAACTTCTACATCATTCTTTTAACCCTGTCATTAGCAATTATGATCTTCACTATACAGAAAGTGAAATAAGGCAAAGAAAAGTTACATAACTTATCCAAGGGACCAGAGCTACAGCCAAGATACTAACCTGTGTCTATTTCATTTCAATATTTTACCTTTCTCTCTCTATTTTTCTGTCTCCTTAAATTTCCAGAAGTTGAATAGTGAGTGAAATCTTTCCTTCAAGTGACAAAGTTCTTCTAGAGACCATTTTATGTTTTTACAAGGGTATGTAATGAAAGATTATCAGGAGAGCTTCAAATACAGGGATATAAAATCAAAATTCACTTGGAATTACAGATATTCAATATATTCAATAGTAGATACTCATAATTTTTTTCTTCATCTTTGCTTGTAGAAAATAATTCTTTCGAGAAGATCGGGACAACGGATTTGAAGTCTACTTTGTGCTTCTAAATCCCCAATTCTGCTGAAAGTGAGACACCCCAGAACCGTAGAACCCCAGCAGCACCCAGCCAAACCCACCTCCACCATGGGGGCCATGACTCGGCTGTCGGCAGGTGTCCTTCTTGCTTTGCTTGCCCTCCTTACCGAAGGTGGGGTCCTCAAGAAAGTCATCCGGCACAAGCGACAGAGTGGGGTGAACATCACCCTGCCAGAGGAGAACCAGCCAGTCGTGTTTAACCATGTCTACAACATCAAGCTGCCAGTGGGATCCCAGTGTTCGGTGGATCTAGAGTCAGCCAGTGGGGAGAAAGACCTGGCCCCACCTTCAGAGCCCAGCGAAAGCTTCCAGGAGCACACAGTGGATGGGGAAAACCAGATTGTGTTCACACATCGCATCAACATCCCCCGCCGGGCCTGTGGCTGTGCCGCAGCGCCTGATGTTAAGGAGCTGCTGAGCAGACTGGAGGAGCTGGAGAACCTGGTGTCTTCCCTGAGGGAGCAATGTGCTGCAGGAGCAGGCTGCTGTCTCCAGTCTGCCATAGGTATGAGCTGGCGACCGGCCCAGTTCCACACTGTGCAAATACGGAGAAATGAAGAGCATAGCCGCATCCATCACTTGCTTCCAAAGTGGGCTCACTAGAAAACTAGCTTCCCAGAGTGTTCATTACAAAGAGATTTTATGTTCAAATAAATGTGGAGACTGCAGCCATCTCTCTCCTGCTTGGAGGAGTCATGGCGACAACTGCTTCTCAGAGGAATTTTCAGGCTTCTGATAAACCCTGCTTTGAAAAACCCTATTTCACCTTAATTTTAAGTTTCTAAAACGTATTTGACCATGAAATCTACCCACTTTCTACCCCAAAACCTATGAGTACGCCATGAAATTTCTCCCCAGAGAGCACTCTCTGATAGGTATTGGTGTGGCCCCATCACCTCATTGTACAAATAGAGAAACTGAGGCCTGGAAGGAGGATGGGATTCCTGAAGGTCCTCCAATAAGGAGTTAAGTTCCTCACATTTCAGTATTCTTACAAATGCACAGTGCTGCCTGTGATAGTGCTGAGTCTATAAGAATTAGAAAAAGTTCCAATTTAATAGCAATTATAATGATTACAATCATATAAGCTACCTCTGTGTAACAGGCACTGTTGTATTATCTCATTTAATCCTCCCAACAGCCCTTTAATAAGGTTAGATAAGGGGAAGATAAGTCCTCTTCTGCAGATCAAAGAAATGAGACTCAAAGGGATTAACCCACTGGCACAAGATGACCCACTGGCACAAGATGACACAAAGAGCAATAAGAGATAGGGGCTTTGACCGAGTGCAGTGGCTCACACCTGTAATCCCAGCACTTTGGGAGGCTGAGGTGGGCGGATAACCTGAGGTCAGGAGTTCAAGACCAGCCTGGCCTACATGGTGAAACCCCATCTCTACTAAAAATACAAAATTAGTCAGCTGTGGTGGTACATGCCTGTAATTCCAGCTACTCAGGAGGCTGAGGCAGAAGAATCACTTGAAACCAAGAGGCAGAAGTTGCAGTGAGCTGAGATCATGCCATTGCACTCCAGCTTAGGTGACAAGAGCGAAACACCATCCAAAAAAAAGAGAGAGAGAGAGGGAGAGAGACAGAGAGAGAGATAGGAACTTTGCATGTGCCTGTGTGTCTCCAGAGCTCATACTCTCCCATGGATGCCCTGTTTCCACATGCATCTTATTTCAAGGAATTTTGCTGCTTTGGAATTATGTCTTTGTCTCCAATAACTAAAGTTGATAAAGCTATGAGTTTCAACAACTTCAAATCAGAGCTGAAAATCTGTATCTGCCACTCAGAAAAAATGTTCTTCAACAATTAGTTCAAGAGTAAACCTGGCTGGCCACAGTGGCTCACGCCTGTGATCCCAGCACTTTGGGAGGCCGAGGGGGGCGGATCACCTGAGGTCAGGAGTTCAAGACTAGCCTGGCCACGGTGAAACCCTGTCTCTACTAAAAGTACAAAAAATTAGCCGGGCATGGTGGTGCACGCCTGTAATCCCAGCTACTCGGGAGGCTACGGCAGGAGAATCGCTTAAACCCATTTGAAAACATTTTCTTTAGGCATAAGTTAGTTTATCTTCCACTTCTGCCAACTCCTGGAAAAATGCAGATGAGAATACACAGCAGGAGTCATGCTAAGTAGTCAGTTAAAACGATTATTTAGAGCAGTGCTCTCTAATGAAAATATGAGTCATACATGTAATCTTAAATTTTCTAGCAGTCATGTGAAAGGAGAAAGAAACAGGTAAACATAATTTTAATCATCTCTTATTTAATTCAACGTAGCCAAAATATCAGTTTTTCAGCCTGAAATCAATATACAAATTATTAATGGATATTTTTCAGTCTATTATTTCATACTATTTGGAATCTGATGTGTATTTTACACTTACAGAACATCTCAATTTAGACTAGCCACGTTTCAATGCCTAATAACCACGTGTGGCCAAGGGCCACCATACTAGACAGTACAGACTTAGACTCTCACTTTACAAATCAGCTTTAAAAAAATTCTTACTTCCTGCTGTCAAGAAGGAGATAAAATATATTAATACAAGCTGTTTCTAGGTACAGAGAATATAGAGTGAATATATTCCAGTGCAGATTATTTAGAAGTGGGTTTTGTTTCTTCTCCTTAAGCTCCATGGAGATCAGACCAGTGACTTCTGCAAACTGAGCTAAGGCAATATTTAGGCCTCAAGGAGCTCGAGTAATGTCAACCTTGACCCCACATTCTCCAGGTTGACCTCCACTTAGCCTTCAGAATAGAAATAAATAAAAGATAAAGGCACGATACTTTTCTGGTGACAGAGCCAAACTGAAAGGTGTCCTTATAGAATTAGAAAGCCATTGGCTACCTCATTTTTGTTGTGGAAAGTTAGAATGTTTTGGTTATATAAACCCACATACCAACTTGAGCCAACTTTCCACCAAAAACTTTGGAAAAGAAAACAGAAAAAAATAACAAGGACACAAGAGTGAGCTCTTAAGGGGTTCACTTAACTCGGATATTCCCCAGGGAAGTGGGCTATTGGCCCAACTTCATCTATAAGAAAACTAAGCTCCAGATAGTTTAAATCCCTTGCCAAATGTGGCATAGATATTGAATCAAAAAGTTAGAATTACATTCAGCTCAACAACTATTTCTTGGGAATCTTTTATGTGCCCGGCCTTGACCACACACTAAAGAAATAGTAACATAGTGGCCAGGCATGGTGGCTCACGCCTGTAATCCCAGCACTTTGGGAGGCCAAGGCGGGCAGATAACAAGGTCAGGAGATCGAGACCAGCCTGGCTAACACGGTGAAACACCATCTCTACTAAAAACACAAAAAAATTGGCCCGGCGTGGTGATGGCCTCCTGTAGTCCCAGTTACTCAGGAGGCTGAGGCAGGAGAATGGCATGAACCAGGGAGGCAGAGCTTGCAGTGAGC
>NW_012106164.1:337285-453769 GCF_000951045.1 Mandrillus leucophaeus
TATATATAGTAACACAGCCCAGCCTAATGTATGACTCATAATCATCATAGAAATAGTAAGACTTCTTGAAAATGTGACAAAAACTATGAATACACTCCCCAGGGGTGGAAATACACACACACACTCACACACACACCCCCCCTATGCATAATCACACACTGTTTTGGCATACAAGACTATAATTTTGGGGAGTTCAGGTTATGAATTCCTACCTGGTATAACTGGATGTGAGTCTCATCTGATTTCACACACTACAGCAAATGGTTCTCAAGCCAGATGGAGCCTGAGGATGCAACCATCCTTCAGCTGAATTTGAATCTGGGTGCCCTGGGTAGATGCCGAGAAATGTGGCTGCTTAAGCCTGGCTGAGAACTTCTGTTTCTTTTGTTGCAGGCCGTGTGGACACCAGGCCCTTCTGCAGCGGTCGGGGCAACTTCAGCACTGAAGGATGTGGCTGTGTCTGCGAACCTGGCTGGAAAGGCCCCAACTGCTCTGAGCCCGAATGTCCAGGCAACTGTAACCTTCGAGGCCAGTGCATTGATGGGCAGTGCATCTGTGACGAGGGCTTCACGGGCGAGGACTGCAGCCAGCTTGCTTGCCCCGGCGACTGCAATGACCAGGGCAAGTGCATGAATGGAGTCTGCATCTGTTTCGAAGGCTACGCCGGGGCTGACTGCAGCCGGGAAATCTGCCCGGTGCCCTGCAGTGAGGAGCACGGCACGTGTGTAGATGGCTTGTGTGTGTGCCACGAAGGCTTTGCAGGCGATGACTGCAACAAGCCTCTGTGTCTCAACAATTGCTACAACCGTGGGCGATGCGTGGAGAATGAGTGCGTGTGTGATGAGGGTTTCACGGGTGAAGACTGCAGTGAGCTCATCTGCCCCAATGACTGCTTCGACCGGGGCCGCTGCATCAATGGCACCTGCTACTGCGAAGAAGGCTTCACAGGTGAAGACTGCGGGAAACTCACCTGCCCACATGCCTGCCATGGCCAGGGCCGGTGCGAGGAGGGGCAGTGCGTATGCGATGAGGGCTTTGCCGGTGTGGATTGCAGCGAGAAGAGGTGTCCTGCTGACTGTCACAATCGTGGCCGCTGTGTAGACGGGCAGTGTGAGTGTGATGATGGTTTCACGGGAGCTGACTGTGGGGAGCTCAAGTGCCCCAATGGCTGCAGTGGCCATGGCCGCTGTGTCAATGGACAGTGTGTGTGTGATGAGGGCTATACTGGGGAAGACTGCAGCCAGCTACGGTGCCCCAATGACTGTCACAGTCGGGGCCGCTGTGTCCAGGGCAAATGTGTATGTGAGCAAGGCTTCAAGGGCTATGACTGCAGTGACATGAGCTGCCCCAATGACTGTCACCAGCACGGCCGCTGTGTGAATGGCATGTGTGTTTGTGATGACGGCTACACAGGTGAAGACTGCCGGGATCGCCAGTGCCCCCGGGACTGCAGCAACAGGGGCCGCTGTGTGGACGGACAGTGCGTCTGTGAGGACGGCTTCACCGGCCCTGACTGCGCAGAACTCTCCTGTCCAAATGACTGCCATGGCCGGGGTCGCTGTGTGAACGGGCAGTGCGTGTGCCATGAAGGATTCATGGGCAAAGATTGCAAGGAGCAAAGATGTCCCAGTGACTGTCATGGCCAGGGCCGCTGCATGGACGGCCAATGCATCTGCCATGAGGGCTTCACAGGCCTGGACTGTGGCCAGCGCTCCTGCCCCAGTGACTGCAGCAACTTAGGACAATGCGTCTCAGGCCGCTGCATCTGCAACGAGGGCTACGCCGGAGAAGACTGCTCAGAGGGTGAGTCCCAGGGTGCAGACCAGCGTGATGGCTGTGATGGAGTGGACTCCTAGTATGGGTTGGAAAACTATGTTTATATTTATAAACATACATACACACTGATTCTTTGCACATATTAATATATCCATTTAGACACACACCCATAATGACTCTTTAAGGGGGCCCTGTCATTCAGTTGTTACAAGGTGACCTATTTAAGGGCTGAAGGGCTCAGAGAGGTTATATAATTGTCCCAGGGACACATAGCTGACACATCACAGAGCTGCTATTTGAGTCTACCTAACTCATCTACATAGAGTTTAACACGTAGTGTTCAAGATGAGGTAGATAAAGGGAAAACCTCTCTTTTGCTAAATATCAACTTTATTTCCTACTCTCCACTGACATCAAACCAACAGTAAAAAAGTCTCTCTATTTGGATGGACGTAAAAATTCAGCCAAATTGAATATGCAGTGAGATTACATAAAAACAACTGTTTCAAATGCATACTCGGCTAAAGACTAAATGCCTATTATCTGCAAGATTGACCTGTCTTTTAATTGTCTTTTGTAACTGGTTTTGTTTTTTTGTTTGTTTCGTTTTTTTAATCCTAAAGACTGTAAGCTCCTATCCTTAAAAGGGCACTATTTCTGGCAGTTAGTAAGGGTCCTGGTACATAGTAAGTGCTGAGGAAACCCTGGTTAAATGAAAACACAGGAGAGACATATAATGTTCATGTTTAATGAGTGTCTTCTTTGTGCTTCTCTCATCCTCCCATATTATAATTGTCATAATGGAGAATCTTTGCCTTTACTAAAGTTATTGGAATCTAGACATAAATAAATGGCTTTGTGTTCAGTGCGGCCCAAGCAGGGAAGCCTGGTTGGAAAGAACACCAGGCTGGCAGGGAGGAGATATAAGTTCTAAACTTGATGAGGTGAGCAAGCTTGGTCAAGTCATTCTGCCTTACCCACCTCTATAAAATAAGGAATTAGACCAGATGAACCCAAAATACCCTTCCAGTGCTAGGGACATGTAACTCGAAGTTCAGAGCAGGGAGTCAGGCTCAGACTGCACTTTCCCATGCCAACAGCCTACATCTGAACTAAGACTCAGGGAGCAGAGAAAGTTGGAGAGGCCAAAACACCAAAGGGACTCCAGCCTGAAGGAAATGGACTAAGGAACAGCCACCACAGGTCTTAAGATGGATCACAGCAGGGGGTCCTTGATACTGTCTGCATTTTAGAGGCAGTGGAAGATCTTCAGACCTCTGTGGCTGACAGTGGAAGAGACAGGTCAAGAGAAACAAACCTAGAGAGATTTTATAGGGCATATTGTTGACACCAGATGTCCTTTCTTATTCCTGCCAGTGTCTCCTCCCAAAGACCTCATCGTGACAGAAGTGACAGAAGAGACGGTCAACCTGGCCTGGGACAATGAGATGCGGGTCACAGAGTACCTTGTCGTGTACACGCCCACCCACGAGGGCGGCCTGGAAATGCAGTTCCGTGTGCCTGGGGACCAGACGTCTACCATCATCCGGGAGCTGGAGCCTGGTGTGGAGTACTTTATCCGTGTATTTGCCATCCTGGAGAACAAGAAGAGCATTCCTGTCAGCGCCAGGGTGGCCACGTGTGAGTGAGCATAACTCTTTAGGGTAGCCTCACCTGACCTCAGCCCACCCAGTATATAACCCTCCCTTGCCACGGCCCCCTACAATCCTATAGTTGTTCTTTATAGTTATACCAAATAAGAGCCTAGAATTAAGTCCATAGAATCATCTCTTAAAGAAATCCCTCGTTTTCCATGAAATCTTTCTCCTTGCTCTCCTGTATACTTCCTGCCAGAGAAAATCTTTACAAGTAACATTTAGCAAGTGTTTACTATGTATCAGACTTTGTTGTAAGCAGTCTACATACTAGTACAAGAATGGTCATTTGGCCGGGCAGGCGTGGTGGCTCATGCCTGTAATCCTAGCACTTTGGGAGGCCAAAGCAAGTGGATCACCTGAGGTCACAAGTTCAAGACCAGCCTGGCCAACATGGTGAAACCCCATCTCTACTAAAAATACAAAAATTAGCCAGGCGTGTTGGTGCATGCCTGTAATCCCAGCTACTCGGGAGACTGAGGCGGAGAATAGCTTGAAACCAGGAGGCAGAAGTTGCAGTGAGCTGAGATCATGCCACTGCACTCCAGCCTGGGCGACAGAATGAGACTTTGTCTCAAGAAAAAAAAAAAAGAGTCCTCATTATATGAGTTAGTATATGTATGAAATAGGATATATTGTTAACTCCATTTTACGGATGAGGAAACTGAGACTACATGGTTAAGCATCTTATCCCAAATCATGCGGTTAACAAGGAGTAGAGGCAAAACTTTAACCCTGGCAGTCCTGGCAGTCCTGGCAGGTTTATGTTCTTAACCACTCTATTACTTTTCAGTGGAGCTCACTGACTATTTTTTTTTAAGTGGAAACATTCTGGTTTATGAGTTTAGCATCATTATAATTATCTTCATATCTGAAAAGCAAGCTCTGGCTAGAAATCGACCCTTTCTTGCTTAATAATAACATTGGCTGCCATTTATTCAACTTGCTCTGTGTGCCACGAACCAGGCCCAGCAGTCTACACACTGCAGTGGAGTATATCACTCACGCCTCAATGCATTCCCAAGAAGTAGACATATTTACCTTCTTTTTCCAGGTGAAGAAACTCAGGCTTAGAGCATTGTGTGCAATTTGCTCAAGTTCACATTAATAGTAGAGCTTAGATTCTAACCCCAAGTCTGTCTGATTCCAAAGCCTGTGTTCATTTTAGACTTAGCCATATGAAATTGCCAAAATTAATCATGCCATTTATCCTAATAATAATTTTTATACAACCTCATAGGAGACCTCATCCCAGAAGAAGCTTTAAAAGGACACCTGCTCTGGTTGTCAGCCCCTGACTGTTGCAGACATCCAGTCTGGTTTAGTGGAATCGTGGCTGTGTTGCCCAACCACACACCTGCCCTATCCTTATGTTCTATTTGTGTTGTTACTTACAGACTTGCCTGCACCTGAAGGCCTGAAATTCAAGTCCATCAAGGAGACATCTGTGGAAGTGGAGTGGGATCCTCTAGATATCGCTTTTGAAACCTGGGAGATCATCTTCCGGAATATGGTAAGGAGTACAAAAGAGCAGATCCATTTGATCTCAAGAATTTGAAAGATGACCGAAGGGTTCTGAAGACTTCTGTATCAACTCATTTTCCTTAGTTTTTCGTGGAGGTCAAGGCTCTAATTAGCATGTTTTGTGTTTGCATCTATATTTTAAGGGATGTTGGTTTTCCCCTGATTTTAGTAAGTCAGTAAGTTTAGCACTTAGGGCTGATACCCTAGACAAAGAGAAGTTGTCACCTCAAGGTTCCAATTGTCCTCATCACCTTGGGAATCCCTACTCAGATGCAAAGAAGAGAAGAAATGGTCTCTCCCTCAAACTACAGTACATCTCAGATTTGAGCAACCCTTCTCTCCAGACCCAAATGTACATGTGAGGGAGGGAACTTGTTCTCTGAATTTAAGCCCAGGCTCTGCCACCAACTAGCTGTGTGACTTTGCAACAATCACCCTGCTTCTCTGATGCTGGCCTTAGTCTACCAAAGGAGGGATTGAGCTTGTGCCTTCAGAATTCCTTTGGCTCTCACATTCTGTCATTTGACTTGCATGACAAAGGGGTAAATGTTTACAAGAGGGAGAAACAAACTAGAGAAATGTCTTTATCATCTCTGTATCCTCTGTAGCTCACATACTGATCTGATGCATAGTAAGTGCCTAATGAATAGATGAAAGAATAAAAGAGGAATGAATGAATGCAGAGTGAATGAGTCACATAAATTAAGAGACTGACACCTCCCCTAAGTCTTACTAAGCTGCCTCTATCTCTCAGAATAAAGAAGATGAGGGAGAGATCACCAAAAGCCTGAGGAGGCCAGAGACCTCTTACCGGCAAACTGGCCTGGCTCCTGGGCAAGAGTATGAGATATCTCTGCACATAGTGAAAAACAATACCCGGGGCCCTGGCCTGAAGAGGGTGACCACCACACGTGAGTATCACCTTTAATACTTATAGAATGATAAGGCTGATTGTACCTCATAGCGCCTCCTAGTTGAGAAAGTGCCTTCTCATATAGCATCTGTATCATTTAACTTTTGCTACATTTTTAAAAGTCCAGATACAGTGGTTTAAAATAACAATTCTTCGCACGTTGGTGATTTGGGTTTGGGCTCAGCTGAGCAGTTTATCTGTTCTTGGCTGCACTCCTCATATATCTGTGTGCTTTAGGGGTGGATTGGCCTAGGATGACCTTAGCCAAGATGGTGTCTTTTTGTTTCGCAGGATCACTCATTCTCCAGGATGCTGGTCCTGTTCACACAGCTATTGAACAGGTTCAAAATTGGCATTATATCACTTCTATCAAAGCACATCCCATGGCCAGTTTATATTTAAGGAATAGAGAAACAGATCCATCTCTTGATGAAAGGAATTTCAAAATCGCCTTTCAAAGGGGCGTGACTACCTGAAGATAATTAAGCCCATTGCTAACAATCTACCATATGGCTAGTTTAATATTAGCACCCAGTTCTAGGACAGAGGAAGGGAAAATATTAATGTTAAGGCTTAAAGAAGCTCAATGACTTTAACATCATATAGGTAACACTATCAGGGGCATAACTTTAAGCCAGGATAAGTTTTATAACTTTAACCCCATTTCCACTAACATTGACTAGGCTCTGGTTTATGCAGAATGTTGATTCCATCTCTTCAATGGGAACCTAAATAAAATTTCATTCAGTACTAATGATGTCAGAACTTCTTGGGAGTAGAATAGGATTTAGCAGTACTAGATCATTTGGTGAGAAAAAGACCTGAATTTGGAGTTGCTACAACAGGAAGCGACTTTTTTTTTCTTTTTTTTCTGTCACCCAGGCTGGGGTGCAGTGGTGCAATCTCAGCTCACTGCAACCTCTGCCTCCTGGATTCAAGTGGTTCTTCTGTCTTAGTCTCCCAGTTAGCTGGGATTACAGGCTCCCGCCACCACACCTGGCTAATTTTTTTGTATTTTAGTAGAGAGGGGGTTTCAGCATGTTGGCCAGGCTGGTTTCCAACTCCTGACCTCAAGTGATCCACCCACCTCAGCCTCTTAAAGTGCTAGGATTACAGATGTGAGCCACCGTGCCAGGCCGCAATGTTTTAAAAAGAAAAACGTACATAATTTTGCACTTCCATATAGGAAAACCTCTTTATTTTCTTCAAGATAACATATGCGCCAACTCTTTAAGTAATTGACTCTTCTTGGCAGGGGTTGTTGGAAAAATTAAATCAGTTGCTAATGACAAGAAAGAACATCTTGCGTTTAAATATTTGCACATTTTGCCTAGCTCAGAGCCAATTCAAAGAATTTTCTCTTCCATAAGCAAGTGTTTTCCATCATCCTGACAACATCTCTCTGTGGTAGGTAGAAAAGCAGGTACCAACAGGGAAAAAGAAATCATTAGATCACCAGAAAGACAAAGAAAAGACAAAGCAAATGCTTAGTTTCTATGGAGGAGGTACACTGACAATACAAAAGACTTTTTTTTTTCACTGCTCTTTTCTTTTTTATCTAAATTTGGGAATTGTCTGCTTTATTTCTTCTTACTTTAGAACAAACATTCCAACATTTGAAGTTGCATAATCATATAAATTTCAACATAGGGGGACAGATATTTACCTGCTTATTTTGTATTTTTAGTACAGACAGGATTTCACCATGTTGGCCAGGCCGGTTTTGAACTCCTGACCTCAAGTGATCCACCCACCTCGGCCTCCTAAGGTGCTGGGATTACAGGCATGAGCCACTGTGGCCGGCCGCAATTTACCACATATACCTGAAACCTTTGAACCTTTAACCTTTTTTCCAGATTTAAAGGGCCTTAAATTTCCAGTTCAAAATACATTTGGCTCCTTCTGTCTGGCATCTATATCAAGGTGGTATTATATTTACTTTTGAGGTCGATATTTTTGAAAGGTGTTGTCATGTAAAGGGGGAAAAGGAGGGGCTTTGGATTCAATGAGTTCTGAGTTTGAATTTCATCTTTACCATTCACCATCACCTTGGAAAAATCTATTTCTTTAAGCTCCAGATCCAACAGCTGAAAAATGGGTTTACAGTATCCTCCTTGTGAGGTTGTCATAAGACTCAAGACATAAATAACAAAGCACCATGTTTGCACCTGATAAGTACAGAGCATTGTTAGTTTCTGCTATTCAAGGGCCCCAAATCTAGGGGAACATCAGTGTCCTTGACCAAATCTCCACTTCTTTAATGTAAGGGGACTAAGGAAGGCAGTAGGTACGGTTTGAGTGCTTGCTAGCACCTATAATGACATAGAGCAGGCAGCTTCTGTCCATTTTTGTGGCATCATTTTCGTTGTGCATTTTATATCATCTGTGAGCTGAGACTGATGTATCAACACCTAGACTTCAAAAACAGACTCTGCAGTTTTCTCACAATCAGCTGTGAATTATTCTTCCTTTTCATTCGCCATATAAAGCCAATTTCCTGTCACTTGTTATTGTTTACTGAACAAATCCTGAAAACACAAACATGAAGAAGAAGAAGAAGACGACGACGAGGAAGAAGAAGAAGAAGAAGAAGAAGAAGAAGAAGAAGAAGAAGAAGAAGAAGAAGAAGAAGAAGAAGAAGAAGAAGAAGAAGAAGAAGGAGGAGGAGGAGGAGGAGGAGGAGGAGGAGGGGAAGGGGAAGGGGAAGGGGAAGGGGAAGGAGAAGGAGAGGGAGGGGAAGGAGAAGCAGAAGGGGAAGAAGAAGGGTAAAAAGAAGAAGAAGAGGAGGAAGAAGAGGAAGAAGAAGAGGAGAAGGAGGAGGAAGAGGAAGAGGAAGGAGAAGGAGAGGAAGAGGAAGAAGAAGAAGAAAAAAGGAGAAGGAGAAGGAGAAGGAGGAGAAGAAGAAAAGAAGAAGAAGAAGATTCACTGAATACCCAGAATGTGCCTGTCTCTATACTGGGAATTTAAAAAGACTCACTCTCTGAATGAATGAATAACCCCACCTAAATTGACTCAAACTGTACAGAAATCTGTTATGAAACAATGAGACAGATGTGATATTAGAATGCTCTTTAAGGACAGTAGCACAGTAGCAGCCACAGGGAGGGAATACATGTTTACCTTACTGAAGCCGGGTTTAAGAAAGGCTTCTCATTAGGAGACAACATTTAAGTGGGATTTTGAAGGATGTATAGGAGATTTTTACAGGGAAGTGTGATCTTAGAAAGAAGAGAGAACAGCATGTACAGAGACCAGGTGGTGCCCAACAGCATAATGTGCTTCCAGAGCTCTGAGCATCTGTCAGAGTACAACAGATAGTGGGTGGGGCAGAAAAGGTCAAGAAGAGCATGCAAAGATAGGCACGGCTTGAAATAGCAATGACTTTCTTGCGTGAATTCCTTTTCATCAAAAATAACTTTTCATACACTGTCAAGACAGTCCACTGCCTCACTTTTCTGCTTTGTAATTCTGTTGGAAAAGTTTTCAACCATCCAGGAAGTTTTGCCTAATTAAAAATTTAAAGAGACCAAGTTCATTTTTTCAAATAAAGTATCCCCAAAGCATGTTTCCTCAACTTATGAGAACAGTAATAATAGCAATAATGATAATAACAAAAGAACAACCTTTTTTTTTTTCGTTTTCATGTGACTCCATGGGCCAGGCTTTGTGCTAGATGTTTTGCAAGCTTTATCTCTGTTAAGATTTGAAAAACAAAAAACAAAAACAAAAACAAAAAACACTAGAGGTAGCTGCTATTATCCCTACTTACAGTTTATCAAACCAAAAACTGAGGTTCAGAAAGGTAAAATAAAGTCAAGCCGTTAGTATCTATCTAAGCATTCACCCACAGATCTGGAGAATTACAAAGTCCCCTCTGCTCAGCCTCAGGCACTGGCCCTAACCTCTGAAACCTCTCTGTCCTATGCCCATCATAGGCTTGGATGCCCCTAGCCAGATGGAGGTGAAAGATGTCACAGACACCACTGCTTTGATCACCTGGTTCAAGCCCCTGGCTGAGATCGACGGCATTGAGCTGACCTACGGCATCAAAGACGTGCCAGGCGACCGTACCACCATCGATCTCACAGAGGACGAGAATCAGTACTCCATCGGGAACCTGAAGCCCGACACTGAGTACGAGGTGTCCCTCATCTCCCGCAGAGGCGACATGTCAAGCAACCCAGCCAAAGAGACCTTCACAACAGGTAAAAGGCCTCCGCCTGTTAACAGATACAGTAAAGGAAAGATTGAAAGATTTCCATCCCACTCCATGTTGGGGTATCTTCCAGGCTCATTTTACAGTTAAAAAAGAAGAGTATTTCTACTCATGTAAATTTTAAAATATTGTAGCAATTTATTAATTAATTTTTCAAAAAAAATTCCAAATAACCTTCCAAAGCACTTTTGGGGCTCGGGGGCCTATATAGAAGATGCTGGTCAGATATTCTCAGACAAAAGTTCTGATTAAAATAAAGTTCAAATAAGTATTTTTAAAGTAAAATACAGTATATGGAAAACATATATAACAAATGAGCCTCCTAACACCTTAGCCTATGGCATTATTTTAAAAGTTCGAAAGTGTCAATTTTTCATTCAGTAAATATTTTTTCGGAGCTCAGTAAGTACTTTGTGAATTATTAGAAATATGATGAGGAGGCTGGGTGCGGTGACTCATGCCTGTAATCCCAGCACTCTGGCAGGCTGATGCAGGCAGATCACGAGGTCAAGAGATCAAGACCATCCTGGTCAACATGGCAAAACCCTGTCTCTACTAAAAATACAAAAATTGGGGTCGGGTGCAGTGGCTCACACCTGTAATCCCAGCACTCTGGGAGGCCGAGGCGGGCAGATCATGAGATCAGGAAATTGAGACCATACTGGCTAACACAGTGAAATCCCATCTCCACTAAAAATACAAAAAAAATTTGCCAGGCATGATGGTGGGTGCCTGTAGTCCCAGCTACAGGCTGAGAGAGGAGAATGGCATGAACCTGGGAGGCGGAGCTTGCAGTGAGCCGAGATCGCGCCACTGCACTCCAACCTGGGTGACAGAGAGAGACTCCGTCTCAGAAATAAAAACAAAAATAAAAATAAATAAATTTTAAAAAATAACCAGGCATGGTGGTATGCTCCTGTAATCCCAGCTACTCAGGAGGCTGAGGCAGGAGAATCACTTGAACTCGGGAAGCAGGGGTTGCAGTGAGCCGAGATCATGCCACTACACTCCAGCCTGGTGACAGAGGGAGACTCTGTCTCAAAAAAATAAAGAAAGAAAGAAATATGATGAGAAAATGCAAAAGACCAGCTTTTACACGCATGAACTTATTTTTAAGTCTTTGCGTTGTTCTTTAACCACAAAGTCTGAGAAAAACACAAATGACTAAAGTGTCGCACTCATCCATAATAGGGAAAGGTGCCAAATCTGTAGCACTTGTTTAGATTTGCACATCAACTATGGGGACAGATGAATGTGCTGAGATTTTGTAATTTATCTCCAGTTCCAGGCACATTTCATATGTCAGCTTGGGCTATCAAAGACTCTTGCTCTCTTGTGACTGATATGTTCAATGCAAATGTTCCTTCTTCTCTCAAACAGGCCTCGATGCTCCCAGGAACCTTCGACGTGTTTCCCAGACAGATAACAGCATCACCCTGGAATGGAGGAATGGCAAAGCAGCTATTGACAGTTACAGAATTAAGTATGCTCCCATCTCTGGAGGGGACCACGCCGAGGTTGATGTTCCAAAGAGCCAACAAGCCACAACCAAAACCACCCTCACAGGTGAGCTCTGCATCTCTGCAAGCCTGAGCCAGCCAGCCCTAGAGGGCCCTTAAAGGATGGGCACCTGCTCCCATGTGTCCCCATTTGCAGTCCTCAGAAATAAGTCCAATTTCCAGAAATACTGCTTACTTGGATTGCAGCGAGTTCTTTTGTAAAACATTCTGAACATTGGTCGTCGCCTCCAGAGACCAACTCAAAGCCATTTTTATCATCCTCTGAAAGTCTTTCTGATTTCAGGATGAATCTCAACTTGCACATTCTCTCCTTAGGTCTGAGGCCGGGGACTGAATATGGGATTGGAGTTTCTGCTGTGAAGGAAGACAAGGAGAGCAATCCAGCGACCATCAACGCAGCCACAGGTGAGGCACACCTGGGATTCCCATCCCACTGAGCAGGTGCTGGGCAGATGAGACAGGGCCCATGTGGCCAAAACCTATTCAAAGAGAAAAAGTAGAAGCCCAGAGGAGAAAGGGCCCTGTAGTATCACCTAGCCCCAATGTCAAAATTCAAAAGGAACATAAGTGTGGTCCGTCTGTGTGATGCCAACATCATCCCCTGTACGGAAAGGGAGACTGGGGATTTTCGTTGTTGTTGTTGTTGTTGCTGCTGCTGTTGTTGTTGTTGTTTTTGAGATGGAGTCTCACTCTGTCACCAAGCTGGAGTGCAGAGGCATGATCTCAGCCCACTGCAACCTCCACCTCCTGGGTTCAAGAGATTCTCCCGCCTCAGCCTACCAAGTAGCTGAGACTACAGGTGTGCGCCACCATGCCCAGCTAATTTTTGTATTTTTAGTAGAGACTGGGTTTCGCCGTGTTGGCCAGGATGGTCTCAATCTCTTGACCACATGATCCGCCCGCCTCGGCCTCCCAAAGTGCTGGGATTGGACTCGTGAGCCACTATGCCTAGCCGGGATTTTTTAAAAGAAAAATTGGAACCAGGCTTTATAAGAAATTCACGAACATTTTTAAGTTGGTAATCAATTGCATCTTTTAAATAAACCGTTGTCTAGTCCAAACACATCTGTGGGGTTTTCTCTGAGAAAACACCTAACTTTTATACCCCTGTCAAGCAGATTATAAGTAACGGGATTGTAGTTTAAGTCCAGGCTCTGCACTTACCTGTCATATCCTGTAGCCACAGCCTGCAGGTGAAGATGCTGAAGGGTTACCTGATTTGAGGTCATTGATTCTTCCCTCAAGATTTTTTTTCCATTTTTCTAATAAGTATGCACTGCAAAAAGAAAACTCCTCCTCTGCCTCTCCCCCAGCCCCCAGCCCCCAGCTTACCTCCCTGCAGACACTATGAGGAAGAGGGAGGCTGGTGTGTAAAGAGGAGATGGAGCATCGTTGAGCTTCTACATTATGCAGGATGCAAGGCTGGGCATTTACATGACAATTCTTTTTCTTTTAATCTTTTGATTTTGAGATAATTGCAGATTCATATGCAATTTTGAGAAATTATACAGAGAGATTCCCTGTGCCCATCACCCAGGTTCCCCCAAGGGTAGCATCTTGCATAAATGTAGACGAATATAACAACTGAGAAATTGACATTGGTGTAATCTGTCAACTCTATATTTCACCAGTTTTGCATACACTCATTCATGTGTGTGTATATACTTAGTTCTATGCAATTTTATCGCACATGTAGATTTGTGAATGCACCACTAGATTCAAGATACAGAACAGTCTTACTACAAGAATCCCATGTGCTACCCTTTGCAGCCACAGCCACCTCCCTCCCTTTGCCCCTCTGCCTAACCCTGGGCATTCATTTATCTGTTCTTCATCTCTATGATTTTGCCATTTCAAGAATGCTGCATAAATGGGATCCTACACATATTAATCCATTTGTGTTACTGTAACAAGAATATCTTAGACCAAGTAACTTATAAACAGAAGGAATTTATTTCGCACAGTTCTGAAGGCTGCAGAGTCCAAGATCAAGATGCCAGCAGATTTGGTGTCTGATGAGGGCCTGCTTTCTGGCTGACAGCGGGCCATCTTTCTACTGTTCCCTCACAGGACAGAAGGGGCAAGGTCTCCTTTATAAGGGCACTACTCCCATTCATGAGGCCTCCCAAAAGTCCCTAGATCCAAATACCTTCACTCTGGGGATTAGGTTTCAACATAAGAACTTTAGGGAGGCACAGACATTCAGTGCATAGCGATACAGCATGTAACCTTTTGAAACTGGCTTTTTTTCCTTCAGCATAATTCTCTCGAGATTCATCTAAATTGCTTCTTTTATCAATAGTTGGTTCCTTTTAACCGCTTTAAATTTGACTAGCATTTCACGGAATGGATATTCCATGACATTTTTAATCTTCTCAGCCTCCAATGGAGTCATGTGGATAATGTATAATTAGACCTATTTTACAAAAGTAAAAAGAGAGACCCAGAGAGGTGACTCTCCTGTGGTCCCTCAGCTCCTCTGTGGCAAACCTAGGATTCCAGCCCAGAGGCAGTTGACTTTCAACCCCAGAAGCAGCCCTGCCTTGCAGCCTGAAGAGCATTCATCTCTCTGTTCTCCTCCCAGAGTTGGACACACCCAAGGACCTTCGGGTTTCTGAAACTGCAGAGACCAGCCTGACCCTGTTCTGGAAGACCCCGTTGGCCAAGTTTGACCGCTACCGCCTCAATTACAGCCTCCCCACAGGCCAGTGGGTGGGAGTGCAGCTTCCAAGAAACACCACTTCCTATGTCTTGAGAGGCCTGGAACCGGGACAGGAGTACAATGTCCTCCTGACAGCCGAGAAAGGCAGGCACAAAAGCAAGCCCGCACGCGTGAAGGCATCCACTGGTGAGTCTGCCCTGAGCTTCCTCCAAACTCTAGGTTGATTCTGAGGTTAGCAGATCTGCTCAGTCAGGGTGTCCTTACATGAGAAAGCCAAATGCAAAAGCAAGCCACTTTGTCCATCCCCGAAGTCCCTAAACACCACTTTGAAAGCACTGCTTATTCGTCTTTCCTGCCTCCTGTCAATTGATACAGCAAAGTTCCCCCACTGGGAAATAGGGGTTTTAAAATAAAATATTTCTTCCTAGGAGAACTTAAAACCTCAGGGTTTGTGTTTCAATTTACCTATGATTTTTGTTTTCTTTTTTTAACTGTGTGTGCATCATAAAATCTTTTAAGTTGTTTCTTGTTTATTTCCTCCTTTTAGCCTAACAATTAACTTACCTTTCATTTTACTTCATTTAAAGATGGCCAAGATGTTGGTAATAATATTTTTTTGGTTATTTTACACAAACTGTTTTTATTCCAGGTCTTTTGCTTTCTGCCAAGGTTACCCCTGAAGAGTAGCACATGGCCATTTGAGACTTCCACGGTGCCCTCTCATTTTCTCTTTTCTCTTAGTCATTAAGACATTAACCTAGTTTGTCTATGATGACAGCTGAATCCTGACATTGTGGCCCATGCAACCTGTGTCCATTCTGGCCCATGCAACCTGTTCGCTGAACCTGCTGCCATGCTTACTTGGTGGCTAAACTGAAGAGACAACCAGGTTTTTAAAATATTTCCTCTTTTATGAAAAATAAGCCTATTCAATTTTGGCCACCAAATATTCAAAAAGTATAGGTGGAAAATGTTACTTCTCCAGGGTTTGGCAAGTAACAGTCTTTACTTCCAATTTAATTAGTAAGCATGTTTTGAGTACCTACTGCATACATTGTACAGTACTGATATTTGAGGAAAAGTAGTTCCCAAAGTCAGCATTGTTATGTGGACTAATTTGTGCCTGCCCATAGTGCTTGGGGAAGACTAGATACTCAGAATGCTAGACAGAACTCAAGAAAAAGAGTGATCCAAGGAAATCAGGAGAGCTGACAAAGGTGTTACGGCAAGAGATGTTATTCCAGTTGAAGCTTGATATGCAAGAAAAGGGTTAGAAGCATGGATATATTTGGAAATGGCTTGAAGAGTCTTTCTCACAGTATCTTCAGTCTCAAATCACAGTCACTTACACAAGATAGAAGTTGGTTTTCTTTCTTATAAAATGAATCTGGAGCTGGGAGGCACAGGGATAACAGTAGCTTCAAATTGTCAGGCACCAAGGCTGCTTCTGTCTTTCTTTTCCACCATTTTTAGTCCTTGGCTTCCATTCTCAGAGTCATCTCAGTGTCACAACATGGCTGCTGTAGTACATCCATTACATCTGTGTTCTAGGCAGCATAAGGGAGGGAGAACCAAAACTCCCAAAGAGGAGCACCTTCTAGGTGAGTCTTTCTGGAAATTCCACCAATCACTTCTCCTCATAGTTCATTGCCACTCTTAGCTGTAAGGGAGACAGGGAAAGGTAGTCTTCTGTCTGAACATGTTGCTTCCATATAAAATTGAGGTTGTTTGTAAGAGAGAAATTTGGCAGACAATGAGCAGTCCCTGCCAGAGTCTGAAATGAGTTTACGTGGTCAATTCTGTTGACTCTGCATTGACTGCTTCCCACCCAACTATAAGATTATTATCAAGGATGCTCTGAAAGAGTAATTTAATCAAAAATAAGGGGGGGGGGATAGAATCAAGAAAAAATAAATCTATAGTAGAGATTTAGTTTCAGCTTTATAAACATGAGCTTGTTATAAAGTGTCAAGGGGCAACAAATGACTCAGAAATACACAAAAGATGAAATCCCTCTCTTTCTTTCTCTCTTTCTCTCTCTTTCTTCCCTCTTCCCTCCCTCCTCCTCTTCTTCCTCCTCCTCCGTCCTCTGCCCATCTGTCTTAGCTTTCCCTTAAGTTTGATAAATGCTGTATCTAAAAGAGATTCCTATTGCCCCTCAGTCATTCCACCTTCTGGTGATGGCCACATTGCCTCTTTCCTCCAGTGAGAAAGCCCCACACCTCCGCAGTCACTGAAGAGGTTTTATCTCCCTAAGATCCTGGGGTATGGGGCTTCTCCACTACAGAAAGGAGGTAATGTGGCTATAACCAGATTTACTAGCTAGAATTATTCTGTGTCTGAATGAGAGCCCAATATTGGTATTCCAAAGCCTTAGCAGTTGCATTTCCCCACCATGCCTCCTTAATGCCATTTCCCTAAAGATATCATGTTTCATATTTAAAGACATTCTTCAGTGTGGGAAAAATGTGCAAAGTTCTTTTTATTGGTTCTTCTCCACTGTCCACAGAATATTTCCCCCATCCCTTTTTCCACAGAAAAAAAATATATATATGTTTCATTTAAGGTGAAGCAAACATTTCTTTCCCTCTCTTGAATTCTAACTTGTCAAGTCAATAAAATATATCACCATGCTCTGTGCTAAGTTATGGGGTTAATAGGGCAAAGAAAATGGGTATCTAATTCCAAGGAACTCACTGGGTAGCAAACAGACAATGAGACAACATTCTGCTCACTACGATCGAGGGTACAGAGGGTGCAGCTGGTGCGCAGGAGACACTGGATCTAACTTCAGAGAATCAGGAAAGGCTTACAGTGGGAAGATGCTTTTGGACAGACAGGGCAAACATATAAAGGGCAAACATAGATGTGTTAAACTGAATAGGTAAAGAAGTAGAAGCCCAGGCACCTGGCCTTGGTAAGCATATAGGAAGAAAGAAAACAGGAAAAGTGAGAGCTCTTGGGTGAAGGAACCACGTGGCTGTAAGTCCTGAAATGTTGCAGAGTTTTAGGTTCAACCCTCAGAAGCAAGAACCTTTCAGCTCTGTATCACTGGATTCTTATCAACAGAAGCCTGCAAGGTGCCACTCAATGTCTGTGGGGCTTACAGAAAAAAATGGAGAATCAGTGGCCCTGAAGAATTTTTCCCAGGGAATTCCAGGGTTTTAGTGATGGATTGGGCCATAATGTAAGCCTTTTTCTTGATGTGGCACCATACTAAAAGTCTGCACAACCTGGCCACCTATTGCACCTCTCACCCAAAGACCCAGCCATGGGTTACAGGGTCCTACAGAATCTGGCATGGCCAGCCCATCCTCTGACCTCAGTCCTGCTACTCATGCCCTTGCTCACTTCACCGTGGCCTCTTTGGCCTTTGCACTGTTTCTTAAGCTTGCTGAGCCTGCTCCCCTCCTCGGGCCTTAGTGTGTGCTGCTCCTACTGCTTAGATATCACTCTTCTCCCGGCGTTTCATAGAGCAGCTCAGGTGTGACCCAGAACAGAGGTCTTCTCTGACCACCAGCCTAAAAAGGCACTCCCATCCTGATCTACCCCTTCAAGCTGCTCTAGAGTTCCTTGTGACACTTACCTGCCTTGATATTATACAAGTAATGGTTTACTATAATACCTATGGCCTGCCTCCCCATCAGTGAGCAGAATGTAAGGACCAACTCCATTATCCACTGCTGCATCCCATCCCAGTGCCCTGAAGGCAGACAAGTTTGTGGTATGAGCTTCATGAGTATTTGGGGACCCTGGCTACCCCGGAGTCAGCATTTCCATGGAATCTTCTGATTCTTCCTTTCCACTTCTGCATTAACACCCCAATTCTTTCCTTAAGGAGTAGGGGAAGAGAAGGGAAATCATTCCCTTGGAAAGTCTTCAGTTCAGCTTAATCTGGATAGGAGGGAGGGAGGGAAGGAAGGAAGGAAGGAAGGAAGGCAGGCAAAAGGAGGAAAGAAGGGAGGCAGGGAATAAAAAAGGTACTTGGTCTGTTGGCATTTAAAAAAAATGAGCATGTACCAGGCATCCTTCCCTCTCCACCTCTCCCATTCCTTCCCTTCTCTTTCCCTCTCCTCCACGCTATTCTCCTCCTCTCTCCTTCCTCCCTTCTCCTCTCTTCTCTCTCTTCTCCTCTCCTTCCTCCCTTTTCCTCTCTTCTCTCTCCTCTCCTCTCTCTCCCTTTTCTCTCTGCTTTTGTACTTTCATAAACCCAACTAAACCCTGCTTAAGGTCAAAGGCATGAATTTGCTGCATGCCGTAAGAGACAGGAGGCAGGGTTGATAGGTAGAAAGCCAGCAAAGCACCTTTTCATGGCAACATAAGCCTTGACAGTGACACCCCAGTAGCTCTCAGGAATTTTGGAAGAAGAGAGGTGGAATTTTGTTTTTAGCCACAGCTACCAGTAATAGAGAACATTCTGCTCTGATTTGCTATTTTGGTTTTCTCACAGACCAAACTGAAATTTATTCAAATATTTATTCATCCAACAAATATTTATTTCATACCTACTGTGGGTCAGGCGATGCCGGTGTATAGAACAGAAAGAAACAGCTCCTCTCAAGAAATGGTGCACATTGCTATAAGAGAGAGAACCAAAACCAAAATTATAATGCTGGAGCTTATCTGTTTTAGAGGGATTTGTGGGAGGCTGCAGGAGCATAGAGACAGGAGCATCACAGACCTAAGCAAAATGAATGAAGAGCATTGGAGTAGGCTTTTTGGAAGAAGTGATGTTTGGTTGAGTTCTGAAAAAGAAAAGGGGTTGGGCAAGTGGAGAAAGAGTAATGACATTTCCAGCAGGGGGAATAGCATCCAAAAAGCTGAAAGGCATGAGAAACTTTACCTTAGTGAATTGCAAGCTATACAGTCCTACTACATGATAGAGTGGGAAAACAGTAGGGTGGGAGGCTAGAGGCATCATCAGGGGCACCTGCAAAGGGGCAGTTACAAAGAAATCACTGAAAGTTTTAAGGCAGCCAAGGCTTCTCATTTCAATTGTCTTATCTCTGTGAGATGAGAGTAAAGCCACTGAATATATCCTTTGGGGTTGTCAGGCTTGGACATGACCATGCCTCTGCTGTGGGAGAATCAGTCTTTCTCCCATAAGTGGTCACTGAAATGGGTTCCTCATCAAGCCAGCACTTGGTCATCACTATCTAGAAGATGGTAACAATCTACAGATTTTAAGTTGGCACTGTCAGAAATTCCTCCAGACCAGCTGCTCAACCCACCAGGACTACAGCAGTGGGGTTTCAAAATTCTGATTTCCCAAGCCCACTGACATTGTCTAGAGGGTAGATTCCAGTGCACAGCTGTAAGAAAAAGACAACAGCCTTTTCATAAAGAAATGCCAAGAAATTCAGTGTGGAATCTATAATGGAAACACTTGGCTTCTAGGGCAGTAAATTCACAGTATGTCATTTGTGGTTGAAATGTGGAGCCAGCATTTATGTGAAGCCTCTTGGTCCTCACCTTAACTATTCTCTACTGTATTTTTTATTCATAATATTCCCACTTCTTTCATAATTCTGACCCCTCTCTCTTTAATTTAGGCACTGATTTTATTTGTGGAACTTTGGCCACATACTGCCTCTCTGAGTTATAAACCAATGCTCTTTCTTGATTTGCCTACCAAAAAAAAAAAAAAAAGGGGGTAGAGAAATAGCCAAAAGTGTTAGCAGAAGTACCAACACCATCACTATTACTATTTACTGAACAACATGACGTTATATAAAAAAATCACTCTATCGACTATATGAACAGATAAAACAGGATGTGGAGACCATTAGATGAAAGTATCAGTGGCATATTAAAAATCTGATTCAAAGAGATAAGATGATTCTCATCAGGAAGAGACATTTTCCAACGTGCATCTTTTCTCTCCATCCATCTCTTGCCACAGCTTAATGGGCAATCCACAATCACATTACCCCACCCCCCCGTAAGGTAACTTTCCCAATATTTCTTGCAAGGGGGCATTTAAAATTTCTTTCATAGAAAAAAATATGTTTTATGTAACAATTAGAGATAAGGATTAAAAGACAGACACCCGCAGAAGAAAGAAAGTAACTTAATTCACATGAAGGGGTATGCTGTCAATGACAGATTAGTTCCTGACAGGTGGACAGCAGAGGAACAAAAACAGGAAAGTGGGATAAGAAGGAGAGCTAAGAAGACATAGGACTGATTTAATTTTCACTTAGCTGTGTTTTGTCTTATACCTCTTTCTGCATCAGAACTGCTGGAGTATTTGAGAAGGACATGCCCTTGAGTGTATTTGTGTTTAAATCCCAAGGTCAAGGGTACAATCACTATATCAGGGCACTGTTTCTGGCCTCACAAGGCCCAGCAGGATTAAATTACTATATCAGATACTGTTTCTGGCCTCACAATGCCCAGCAGGATTAAAGGTAGTTGACACCTCCTTTCTTTTCCTAAATCTAGATACATCACTTGCAGTTTGGGGTCCTTCCTTTCTCATAAAGACCATGTTTAGGTGGTTAAGAACTGCTTTGGAGCCTCGGGGGTAAGCTTCAGGACATGAGTCGGGGTTAAAGAGGAGTCTGTAGACTGTCATTCAAGATCAACCATTGCAAACATTTTCTGTAAAGGGCCAGATGGTAAATATTTTCGACTTTACAGGCCAGGCAGTTTACATCACAATTATTCAACTGCACATTTCGTAACACAAAAGCAGCCATCAACAATGTAAGTGAACAATCATGGCTATGCTCCAATAAAACTTTATCTGTGACACCAGAACTGGAATTTTATATGACTTGCATGCACCGTCAAATAATATTCTTCTTTGGATTTATTTCCCGACCATGTAAAAAAGGTAAAAAAACTGTTGTTAGCTTGCTGACTACCAAAATAGCAGGCCAGACGTGGGCCTTGGGTAACAGTTTGTGGACCTCTGTTCTCGATCAAACAAAATTTGAAGAAGTGTATGCTCTGACAATGTGAAACAAGTAGGAAGAATGTTCCCCAGAACTTGGAAACGTCTGAGTTAAATCAATTCTAGGAAAGAAATATTTTCTCCTCTGAAAGGATATCCTCAATCAAATTTCAAGCTAAGATTTTCAAGTTAGTAGCCGGCTCTAATGGACACATAAGACTCATTTGAAATTAGCAGCAATGTGAAGTATAAATAGAAAAAAACAATTTGTTCTTTTAAATGATTTAAAGGCAGTTTCTACTCTCTAGTTTACAGGATCCATTCCCAGAGAAATACTTTCCTTCCTAAACTATGCAAAGTCCACCTAAGCTCAGCCCTGGGCAAGTTATCTCCCTTAAGTCAGGTTGAGACCAGTGAGTTTTTATGGAATTTTGAGCATTAAGGAGATGAATGAAGAGGGTGCGTTCAGTTTTACTTGAGCTTCATAAGATCTGCTTCTGCCAGGACCTCTTTCTTTTTTCTAATAAGGAACAGTTTTTCAAAGCGTCATCACTTTCCTCAGCTCAGGCTTAGTAATACTGTGTCAATGTGTCTCTGATCTTTACTAATATGATCTATGTAAATGATTTGAACCCTAGAAACTGATGAAATCCCAATATAAACTATAAAGCAGACCTCCCATAGGATATTGAGGCAGCACAAAAAAGAAGAGGATTCTTTTTTTTTTTTTTTTTTGAGATGGAGTCTCAGTCTGTCACCCAGGCTAGAGTGCAGTGACTCAATCTTGGCTCACTGCAATCTCAACCTCCCGGGCTCAAGCGATTCTCCTAACTCAGCCTCCCAAGTAGCCGGGATTACAGGCTCATGCCACCACACCCAGCTAATTTTTGTATTTTTAGCAGAGATGGGGTTTCGCCATGTTGTTCGGGCTGGTCTTGAACTCCCGACCTCAGGTGATCTGCCCACCTTGGCCTCTCAAAAAAGAAGGGAATCTAAGAGGAGCCAATTGTCTCAAAATACAGAAGGTTGGACAGCTCAAATCAAGACCCCCAGAATAACTGAGGGCCACCCCCTTATGATGCAAGACATGTTCCAAAATGAAAACTGAAGCTCAGAGCATTGCTAACAAAGACGTATAGTTTTCTAAATCTGCAGGACACTGATCAATAGGAAAATACCATTTCCAAGAGAAAAACCCAAATATGCGTGAAGGCAAAATAAATTTTTTTTTTTTTTTTTTTTTTTTTTTGGAGACAGAGTCTCACTTTATCCCCCAGACTGGAGTGCAAGACTGGAGTGCAAGGCGCCATCTTGGCTCACTGCAAACTCTGCCTTATGGGTTCAAGCGATTCTCCTGCCTCAACCTCCTGAGTAGCTGGGATTACAGGCTCCCACCACCACGCCTGGCTAATTTTTGTATTTTTAGTAGAGACAGTGTTTCACCATGTTGGCCAGGCTGGTCTCGAACTCCTGACCTCACATGATCCGCCCACCTCGGCCTCCCAAAGTGCTGGGATTACAGGCGTAAGCCACTGTGGCTGGCCGCAATAGAAATATTACATTGTTGTCCTGCTGTGTTTTAATAGGGACAGCACCAGTAGGGGATGCAGTGAACAAAGTATGGCACTCGGACTGCAATGGCCTGTAGATGTGGCACTGGGCTTGCCATTCCCAGGTTCTCAGAAGCAAAACTTTCTGAGGAATACTTTAACTGACCCCATCTCTGTCATTATTCAGAACAAGCCCCTGAACTGGAAAACCTCACCGTGACTGAGGTTGGCTGGGATGGCCTCAGACTCAACTGGACCGCAGCTGACCAGGCCTATGAGCACTTTGTCATTCAAGTGCAAGAGGCCAACAAGGTGGAGGCAGCTCAGAACCTCACCGTGCCTGGCAACCTCCGGGCTGTGGACATCCCGGGCCTCAAGGCTGCCACGCCTTATACGGTCTCCATCTATGGGGTGATCCAGGGCTATAGAACACCAGTGCTCTCTGCTGAGGCCTCCACAGGTATCTCTTTCCTTTCTATTTATAGCTTCTGTTTTTCCCAGCAGGAAACTGCCCGTGAATAATCAGACACGACTAGCTTTGGAATGGACTTGTTCTGCCACTAGTTATGTCTATGGGGTCTAACTGTGACACCAGGCCATTATACTACAGAACCCCAAGGCAACTTTTAATGCTTCACTCCACATGAATGACACCCTTGGGAGTTGTACAGAGCTCAACCTGAGGGACTAAACACACAGCTCCCATGGAGAGGGTCTTTAGCTCCATAAACAGCCTCCCTCCTGTTAAAGGATGTTCATTCAGGCTCTGTATATGAAAGGGAAAGAAAATCACAAAATTCTTTCATCTACTGAGGGTTAAGGCAATTCTTTAAGATTTAAAAAACAAACAAACAAAATATTTTCCAACACTTCCCTCTCTTTGCTCCATTTCTAAAATTTAAAGAGTTGCATGATGCATGTTTATCTAAAGAAAATCACATTTTTTCAGTAATATTATTATTCAGCTTATTCTTGCATTAAAGATTCCCTGGATCTTGTTGTGTGATTTGATGACTAAACTAGTTCTTTGTCCTTCTCCAGGGGAAACTCCCAATTTGGGAGAGGTCATGGTGGCCGAGGTGGGCTGGGATGCCCTCAAACTCAACTGGACTGTTCCTGAAGGGGCCTATGAGTACTTTTTCATTCAGGTGCAGGAGGCTGACACAGTAGAGGCAGCCCAGAACCACACGGTCCCAGGAGGACTGAGGTCCACGGACCTGCCTGGGCTCAAAGCAGCCACTCATTATACCATCACCATCCGCGGGGTCACTCAGGACTTCAGCACAACCCCCCTCTCTGTTGAAGTCTTGACAGGTATTCTAGATGAATTCACTAATTCACTTCCTCCCCTTTGTCTCCACTCAGGAGGAATCAAAGCACTTTCTTGCTTTAAACTGGGATCAGCTCCTACCACCTTGGGGAAATACCAGTGAATCATCTCTGCTTCTTCCTAAATGTCACATCCCTTATTTGGCTAAGTCCTAGTTGTAGCCCAGTTCTATCGAAAATTCCACCTACTCTTCTTTTAAAAAAGTGAGAGGTGACTTTTCTTTCAAAGTAAGTTTCAGTCACAATATCTAAAAAGTTGGAAAGCCCAACCTGTAAATGAAGAAAAAATAGCTCTGAGCTCATGAGCTCATTTTAAGAACACCAAAGGACTCCCCATAGCCCTATTTGTATGTCAAGAATAGAAATTGTGAACAATTCCTAAAACTACTTTTCATTCCCAAAAGCTGAATAGAAAAACCCTGGCTTTAGTGCCAACAATTTGAGTGTGCTCAACACCTGCTGTAAATCATGTGTCTATAATCAACACTAACCAGACAACTCATCCCAACCTTAGCCAAAATGCCATCTCACCTGAATCTCAGAGTGCAATTGCCTTTTTAAGTAACTCAGCAACTCTGTGTCCTTATGCAGAGGAGGTTCCAGATATGGGAAACCTCACAGTGACCAAGGTTAGCTGGGATGCTCTCAGACTGAACTGGACCACGCCAGATGGAACCTATGACCAGTTTACCATTCAGGTCCAGGAGGCTGACCAGGTGAAAGAGGCTCACAATCTCACCGTTCCTGGCAGCCTGTGCTCCGTGGAAATCCCAGGCCTCAGGGCTGGCACTCCTTACACAATCACCCTGCACGGCGAGGTCAGGGGCCACAGCACTCGACCCCTTGCTTTAGAGGTCATCACAGGTATATGACCCTCCTCCCAGACTGGAGACGTGATAGGAGCCAGCATGTCATTGAAATAGAGAAAATTCCCCTGTAAGGCAGAATCCTACCTCAGTGTTGTTGACAGACAGAATGAATCTCTAACTCAGGAAGGTCTGTGTTGGAATTCTACCTCACTGACTAAATATTCTTGGGAATATATGTATGTATCTATATAGATACACATACATACACACCCACAAATATATACTTATATATATAGTGTGTGTGTATATATACTTATATATATAGTGTGTGTGTATATATATACTTATATATTTAGTATATATATAATTTTTTTTTGAGTCAGGGTCTCATTCTTTTGCCCAGGCTAGAATGCAGTGGTGTGACCATGGCTCACCATAGCCTCAAACTCCTAGACTCAAGTGATTCTCCTGCCTCAGCCTCCACAATAGCTGGGACCACAGGTGTGAGTCCCCACACTCAGCTGAGTTTTTTGTATTTTTTGTAGAAATGGAGTTTCACCGTGTTGCCCAGGCTGGTCTCGAACTCCTGGGCTCAAGCAGTCTTCTCACTTTGGCCTCCCAATGTGCTGGGATTACAGGCATGAGCTAGCGTACCCTGCCTCTATTCTTGGGTATATTTCTTGACATCCCTGAGCCTCCTTTTTGTATCTTTAAATCAGCAATGACCCCTACTTCAGGAAACTGTCATGAGCAATAAATAAGCTAATGAATGTCAGTGCTTAGCAAAGTGCCCATCATGTAGTAAATATTGAATATCAAATAGCTAAATTTATCATATAGCAACAGAGTCATGATTTTTAAAATAGCACAAACATTAGGGCTGTGGCACAAAAATAAGATCAGAACTTTCTAGAAAAACCTTATCACTAGCCTCAGAGCCACCAACTAACACCCAACTGATAGGCAGATCTCTACATAATAACCTTTAGAAATGATGCAGTTAGCTTCTGCTAAAACTATCTAAGACTCTCTCCTCAACAGATGCAAAAAGTAGGGACATTTCCAAGAAAGGACAGCCACCTTTGACTTCAATGCTTTTCATTCAATTTGGGAAGGAAAAACAATTCCTCTCAATTTTCCACCAAAAGTGTGCTGCTTGCTGGGTGCGGTGGCTCGTGCCTGTAATCCCAGCACTTTGGGAGGCTGAGATGGGCGGATCACGAGGTCAGGAGATTGAGACCATCCTGGCTAACATGGTGAAACCCCGTCTCTACTAAAAATATAAAAACTTAGCCGGGCATGGTGGCGGGCGCCTGTAGTCCCAGCTACTTGGGAGGTTGAGGCAGGAGAATGGCATGAACCCTGGAGGCGGAGGTTGCAGTGAGCCGAGATCGCGCCACCGCACTGTAGCCTGGGTGACAGAGCAAGACTCCATCCCAAAAAAAAAAAAAAAAAAGGAAAAAAAAATGTGCTGCTCCATCTGTTACAGAAAACTGTGCTGTACATGAGGTATCTAGAAATAGCTTCAAAAAGGGCTATGGGAAAAAGGGCCAACGTTTTGGTAATAGGGTTTCTGTGCTGACCCCTAAGCCCATGCCCCACTCTACATATCCTGCCTTTTGATAATGCAACCCAAATCACCCAATTCAAAAAAATTGTTTTCCTTGCTCTTAGATAACAAATTAAACTTGGTAGTTGCTAGAAACTACACAAAATTCCAAAAATAAGGGGGCCAGGTTGTATTCCTGTGTTTCCTGGAATATCTTCAGATCAAACAAGAGCAAAAAGGGCCTTTGAGTCAGGCGTGGCCTGTGTGCAAGATGCTCATGATCTTCCTCTGTAGTCTGCAAACTTTTGTTTTTAGCAGTACAACTCCTTTTGCAAATGAAATCTTCCAAGGAAACCTACTATTTGACAGATAAGTGAACAGCTGTTCTTGGTGAGCCTGGAAGTAAGAGGGAGATACCGCCACCCATGTTCTCAACACAGTTCTTCTAGAAAAGCCCCAGATCTATGTGGAACACCGTTTGAAAATAACCCTTCTTAAAAGGAAGAGGTTGATCAGACTCTCACAGTGCATTGAATCCTTGGACACCCAAGAACAAGTACCTATATCTTTCACCTTTTTTTGGTTGAAATGCCTGCAGATATTCTCCTCCCTAACTTCTAACCCATGGCCACTTCAGCCTTCAAAACAGTGGCTGAGAGATTGCATTTAACCCTCAGAAGCATCCCACAAAGCAATGGGATTTTCTATATCCTAAATCCAAACTTCCTAAATCACCAATAACAACTATGTTAAATTTCCTTTCTACAATGTAGAAGTACTAATAGTGGGTTCTGTTCTGCACCATTTACTGCGAAAAACATCCTCTCTTTTAATTAAAAGTAGGCACACTCATTTCACACAAACAGCTTTGCTCCGTGATACAGCCATTCTTCATTTAGACATAAAGTACAAGCAGAAAAAGGTGGAAGAAGAAACAAGCTGGGAACCCAGGACACAACTTTTGATCCCTGAAAGCTGATAAAAGACCAAAGAAAAAACATCATACTTGTTCACACCTGAGATAGCATACACTTTATCAACCCAGGCAGGCAGTCAGTGGCTAGTGATGAGATTATCTTTCTAATTACAAATAATGAAATAAAGCAGACATTTCTCCCCGACATGAGTAAGAAATTCCAAGGGAAAACACTCAAACAATAATTTATTTATTAAGCTGGCCACTCGCCATGTATCAGGTATGATACTAAGAAGTTGATAAATATTACCATTTAATCATCACACAATCCCATGAAACAGTACCATCAGCTCCATTTAAAGGTAAAGAGAGGGTGGTTCAGAGAGAAGCTGAGTGAATATGCCCAAGATTACGCAGCCAGCAAACACTAGTGTTGGGATTCCAATCAAGGACCACCTGCCTCCAAAGTCTGAACTTATAGCTATTCCCATATCTCTTATCCTAACCCACAATCCTACTTTTCCATGTGAACTTAAGCTGCTGGTAATACACGCTCCCTGTGGGTTGTGCATTGGTGCAGATGTCTTTGCCATCTCGAGGATAAACCATGCAGATATTCCCCTTTCTGGCCATTTTCAACACCTGAAAACTACTGTGGCCACAGTTCAAATTGCAAATGCTTAGAGACCAAGAATTTAAAAAAAAAAAAAAAAATTATCTTTCCCCTTTCTCTCTTTCCTAGAGTCAGGCTGTGGGATGTTTGGTTTCCTAATTTTTGGTTTACAGAACTGACAAATACCTTTCTATCCTTCTTCAGAGGAGCTCCCACAGCTGGGAGATTTAGCCGTGTCTGAGGTTGGCTGGGATGGCCTCAGACTCAACTGGACCGCAGCTGACCAGGCCTATGAGCACTTTGTCATTCAGGTGCAGGAGGTCAACAAAGTGGAGGCAGCCCAGAACCTCACGGTGCCTGGCAGCCTCCGGGCTGTGGACATCCCGGGCCTCAAGGCTGCCACGCCTTATACAGTCTCCATCTATGGGGTGATCCGGGGCTATAGAACACCAGTACTCTCTGCTGAGGCTTCCACAGGTACTTCCTCTCCCTGTCAATGCTTTCTCCCCAAGGTTCTTTGCTTCCTCTCCAAGAGATCATGCGTGGAGTCAGCATCTCGCCATAACTGAATCCTTTCCATGTGCCTTTCAGTGGCCGGCTGTGCATGCTCAGAGACCTCCCTGTGGGCTATGCCTTTGTCCTCATGCCTTTGCCATGTGGATGGCGAATGATACAGGTGTTGCTGTTTCTGATCTCCAGCCCCTCAGCCTTTCATACTTTACCTGACTGATTCTACATCTTTTTTGAATGATGAATTTTTGTGTCAGGAATCAGCCTGATGGTTTTAATTCACTTATCCAGTGCTTGGATATAACTAAAAGCCTCCCTCCCTATATATGAGTTCTGGTGGAACACAGATTATTTACTTTAGAGAGTCTTTTACTAGTTGGAAACGGTGCTTTTCTATCTCTAAATCCCTCAAGGATATGGGTACTGTGGTTCTTGCATTTAAGAAATGTTTCTTTAAAATGTAGCCAGTATAATAAGAGAACTGAATTACCCTCCTCCGGGCAATTCTCTCAGATACTGAGTCATTGTTAGAACATCAAATTAGCAAATAGCTAGACCAGAAGGAAAAAAAAAGAAATTACACAATTATGACTGGAGACTGTACCAAAGAGAAAGCCATTCATTAGCACAAGTACACACAGCAGCTTTTGGAACAAGGAATGTCCTGGGCTATGAATGTCAAAGAACTGATACCCTTTTTGCTGTTTTAATCAAGAGTTTCTCTCTGGAGTGTTGGCCTTTGGACGGCAAACTCCCAGCCCCAGACCCAGGAGGGTGCGTTATAGTTCACTCGTCACTCTACCCCTGTTACAAGGCTTCAGTGTTTCCCGGGAGCCTGCTAAAGTCAGCAGTCTTCCCCCAACACAGTTTTCCATTGCTCATCTTTATTATGTGACACCATGGGTTTGAAGTTCAGTAGAGACTATTGCTTCATTTTGCATATGACTGCCCCCCTTTTAAAATAATTATTAATGCATACCTGTACGTCCCAGTTGAATCTAGCAAGAGCATAGCTCTGCATTTTAACCTCAGTCATTTCACTAATTTTCACTGAGATAAAGAAATATAAAGCACAGGCAACCACTGCCAGGACAGTGACCCTGAAATGCCTAGAATTTGCAGCCAAGGCTACTCTGAAGGCACCCGGGCCTCCTTTTTCTGAGACCCATAAACCATCCCTTCCCAGAAGGCAAAGTAATCACCCACCACTTCTGATCTTTTCTGCAGATCTTGTGGCTTGGGTGTCCTCGGCATTTTTATGTGTGTGTGTTTTTCTTCTTAACAATAGCAACATTCTTGCCACTGATGAATTGGCCTATGGGCAGGAAGGTCCATCATCCCATCTGAACTGTATCTCAACAAATCTATTAGAAGGATTTCAGAGACCAGAAGCCTTCTTTCTTGCTAAAGAGACAGTACTAGCTTTTCAAACCCTGCTCCTACCTGCCCTCTGCATGTTTCATTCTTATGGCTGGGGAAAGCACTGGCAGGACCATCTTCAAACAAAATGTTATTTCTTCGCTGAAAGGGATGGCCTAAACTGCCTTGCCTTGGCTTAGCCCTCTTGGTTGGCAATGCAATACTAGCCTTTTTGGCCTGCATAGCAGCAGTTAAGAGAGGACAAGTTATTTTAACAGAATAGGAGAATGGTTGGCTGGTCCTTGTCTAAAGCATGAAAAAAAATACCAAGAATTACACTGAGAAATTGGTAATTCCCATTAAGTCACAAAATCAGAAGCCTCAAGTTACCACCTTGGGAGGGTAATGGCATCAGAATTATTTAGCTCTCATTTGAATAGATGGGAGCTCCTTCAAAGCAAAGAATGTCTGTGGGGGGCATCCGAGTAATCTTGGTTTCCCTAATGCAATTCAAGAGACTGGAAGCTGTCAGGACTCATATCTTTTGACTAGTGGCCAGCAACCCTGAGGGAGGGCTCCCAGAGGCATATGTGACTAAGATGCAACAGTTCCTGATAAGATCATTCAGCACATCTTCTTGGCCAGGGCCTGATTATATGTGGCAACTGCATGTAGAGAAATCTAATTGCCATACCTTCCTTTCTCTAATTTTTCTTTTAACAAAACTGCTTTTTCTCTCTCTTTGGCACTAATTGGTAACATTGCCTCCTTCCATCATAGCTGTGAACTATCAGATCTCTCTACCCAGCAATGATTCCGTTAACAACCTCAATCTTAAAACACAGCCACATAATTAACCCAAATTTAATTGTTTCTTCTCCCCTACCCCTTCCTTTTTCAGCCAAAGAACCTGAAATTGGAAACTTAAATGTTTCTGACATAACTCCCGAGAGCTTCAGTCTCTCCTGGACAGCTACCGATGGGATCTTCGAGACCTTTACCATTGAAATTATTGATTCCAATAGGTTGCTGGAGATTGTGGAATATAATATCTCTGGTGCTGAACGAACTGCCCATATCTCAGGGCTACCCCCTAGTACTGATTTTATTGTCTACCTCTCTGGACTTGCTCCCAGCATCCGGACCAAAACCATCAGTGCCACAGCCACAACAGGTATATGTGCATTCTCCCATTTCTAACACAGTCTTTCCACAGTCTTCTTTGCAGGGTGAAGCCTCTCCTTCTCCTCGCCCATAGATGTACAAGCCACGGGGCACTAACTCTTCCATGGTGCTAGGCCGAAGTGCTGTTTAATATAACTCTTTTCCAACAGCAGCCCAAATAATGGATTGCCATAAAGCCATGTGCCTGATTTATTGCTGACCAGGATGTTTACAGCATAAAATGTAGTTCAGTCTAGTCTGCCGTATGGAATCTAGAGAAAAGAATTCTAACCTCTGATAACTAAAAAGCTATATAATAAGAGCTGTTCTTGACTTTGAAAGATGTCTACCTCAGTCGAAGAGGTCTTATAAATTTTCTTTCGTATTATCTTAGTGTCTTTGTCTTCCTAGTCTCTTGGACCTCGCAATACCCAAATATACCAGTGATTTAATAATCATGTTGATGGTGTTCAGTATTTTTTTCCAATTGGGAAAGTAAAGAGAAACAGCAAAGATTGCTTATCAGATGAGTGCAGGAGGCAGCCATGCCATTCAGATCACCCCAGTTCCAACACCACCTCTAGAAGACCAGACCATGATGTCTTGCCCTCAGAATAGTGAATGATAAATGGCAAAAATAAAAGTAGAATAGTTGTGTTCAAACAAGGGACTTAGTTTAAAAAACAAAAGAATGAACTGCTCTCACTTTAAATTTGTGGTGTCTGTGAGATGTGCACTAAGTCAGATGCTCTTTGCCATGCAGTAAAAGAGAACCCTATGTGAATTTAGAAAGGGGAGCCCCATACATTCAAAATAGCATTCTTAGCACAATTTAGACAGTGCCCTTTCTTGGGAGGTAAATGAAGAAATCACAAACTAGAAAAAAAGAAACAATATCTACAGAACAAACACAGGAGAAATGAAGAAATCACAAACTAGAAAAAAAAAGAAGAAACAATATGTACAGAACAAACACAGGATAATTTTTCCTTATAGTTTACAAAAAGGGGACTCATAGTCTGGGAAATCCAAGAAAAGGATTGACATTGTAGCATCAAAACTGCCTGTCATTTAGGTCTCACCCGTGGTTGAGAGAGCGTCTGTCCTCATTCTACATGAAGCTACAAATTATCATCAGGGTGGTCCACAGATAAGGCAGAGAGTCAACATTATCCAGTTCCTATCTCAGCCAGGTTCAAGTATAAAAAATCTTAGAGGAGAAAATTAGACAAACATATATGTTTGTTTCTCATGGCTCAAACTGATTTTCAACAAGGGACAAATTATTTTACCATTAACAAAGGGTAAAGTCTAAAACTTTATGGATTTAGTCTTAAGTGTTTTGATTTTGACTTTATAATGGTGTTTTAAATTGACACACTTTCTTTTTTTTTTTTTCTTGCTTTAGTAGCCGAACCACTTCTTAGCCACCTCACTGTCTCAAACATGACCTGGGGCAGTGTGTCCATCTCGTGGGAAGCTCAGGAGTCTGCCTTTGATAGCTTTCTTATAGAAGTTAGTAATTCCGATCACCCCCAGGAGACCATAGTGCTCTCTGTGCCTGGGGTGTCTCGCAGCTCTGTCATCACCAACCTCAAAGCTTCTTCTAATTACACTGCCCACCTTCATGGGCTGATTGGTGGGCAGCATGCTCAGACCCTGATGGTCCAAACAACCACAGGTATTTCCTATTATGGCTTCTTCACTCTTCATTGAATTTCCTCTGAATAGCATTCCAAAAATCACCCGCTACCCACTTTTCATCCTCCTAGTTGCTCCCAATCCTTCTCAAATTTGATAGAGCCATCCAAATCAAAGGTTTAAGGCTTTAAAATAACTCTCATCCCAAATTAAAGAATTTCAGTGTCAAACCTCTTTTTCCTAAATATCCATTCACATCTGGAGTTGTTCTGTTTGTTTGTATAAAGTTAACCTGACTTGCTTTGGTTGAATTTCTAAACCATCCTTTCATCTGATCTTGAATAATCTTTTTCAATCCCACCCATTATCATCTGCTTGTGGTCTTTCTAATCAAAGTTTGCCTATGTCATGTTCAAAGAGGTATGTGCATGCCATTTCTGGTGCCTTGGTCAGAAAGATCTACACTCTCTTTCTCTCTAGCAGGATTTTAAAAAATAAGAGTGCCTTGAGCATGCTGAGAATAGACTCTGAATCACAACCCAAGAACTGCATGAGAGGACCCAGTGGTCTTATCTTGTTCTCAAGATTTTTGTCTGAAGACTACTCTTTTTTGACATGTACTTTGTCAAGCATGTTTTGCCACCCACTGATAGCTGTCACAAAGTCTCAGGCTCTTCTTTCAAGCCATCATCTTGTCTAAATCTTGGTGCATGTGATGAATATTCAGAGCATTAAAATTTGAAAATGTTTCTTTTTCCTGGAAGCAGCTAGCATGGCAATGAATCATTTCAGAAAGTTAAAAGTGGTGGGAGAAAAATGCCCCTCGTTTTGCATGGAACACTGACCATACCCTAATTACCACTATCTTTCTCTGTTTTTTCTTGCATCTCATTTCTCAGCTTGGTTGCACCCGTTGAGAGACAGCTGAGGTAAAGCTGACCTCAAGAACCAGAGTCTTATTCTGCATGGTGAATCTGTTGGCATTGACAGTCTGTCTGGTAGCATGAGAAGAATTCCAGCATGCATCCTTAATTTGAGAGATGGTTTCTACAGCAAAATATAGGGAAATAACAGAGTTCCACTTGGAAGATTTTAGTCTTTTGTGTGGTTGAGGGAATTTGTCAAAGCTATAGCTGAAAATGATTGCATTGTTACCTTCTGAAACTAATTGATAAGGAGGAAATCCCATGTCAATGCTAATGGCTATATTCTGCTTCTGAACCAAATCCTTTTTGTTCTTAGAGATTTTATGACATCGAGTTATGCTGTACAATTGTGCAGTTAAAGTTTATCCAAATGAGCCCCTTCTTTCCTCCAAATTTTGGAGCTGAAGCAAAATAACTCCCAAGTCCTTGGAAGAAATATTGTGCCTTTTCCCAACCCTAAATCCTGATCTTAATATCTGAATCCTCCAGTACTGTTGCCTCTCTCTAAAATACAATCTGGGCCACACTTACTTTAAAATTAGTTTTATTTGATAAATGAACATTTAGGAAGCCAGCCCCATGAACATCTAGCCATATAGGCCCCTTAACATTAAATGAGTTGCTCTCAAAAATGAATGTCTAGACTTTAACAGAAAAGAGATATTTAACCTCAGAGAAACCATCTATCTGTCCAAATTATCCAATAAGTGAGTTTCCTGAACAGAAAATTCAATGCCTAACTTCAAGTTTTTCTTTCATCTTTGCATTCACCAGGAATTTTTAATGGAAGCCATCTTCACCTTTACAGTATTAAATGGTGAAATATAGATTTTCCTACAGTGCATATTAAGTACTGTAAAAATTTATCTTATATGGATATTAGCCTTTAATTTGTGCAACCAATAGATACTAAAAAAGAATACTGAATAAGGAAACTCAAAGAAGCATTTTCTAAAACCTGTTCAATGGAATACCAGCTCCTTGAGATGTTCAAAGAATATTCCTCAGTTAGGGTATGCATTGATCAATAAGTTTATGATTTATGGGCTAGACAAAATTAAATAGGTTTATTGACAGAACCAGCCTGTCAGAGCCTTCAAAATGCAAACTCACCTTGTGAATCTCTATGGTAAGACACAATATTCAGTGTTTGCCATGCATACTTAATCATAAAGCTGTCTTTTCTTGGAACATCTTACAGGGCTTGTGTCCCCATTACAAACTTTAGAAAATGTAGCCTTAATACCCTTGACATTATTCCAATCTACCATCCTAATGGCTTGTCTACTCTTCCTCATACATGACTAGCAAATGGTAGTGTCTATGCTTTAAAAGAACACAGATCTAAAAAATAAAATAAAAATAAAAATAAGAAAAGAACACAAATCTATGCCTGCAGAGAAAGCAATATATTTTCTATCATCATATTCAATGCAGGTGTAGACACAGCCTAACATACTGTCTCTTCTGCATGTATTTGGAGATATTGATGCTTTCATGTTCTATGGCTACATTCTGGAAAAGTCCACTGCTTCCTCTAATAATGTCTCTCTCTTTCTCTCTGCCTGTGTTCCTTCTTTAGAACCAGAGCTACAGTTGGGCACGCTAATCCTTAGCAATATTACTCCAAACAGCTTCAACATGTCGTGGACCACTCAAGCTGGGCTTTTTGCAAAGATTGTTATCAATGTGAGTGACACTCACTCACTGCATGAGTCCCAGCAATTCACAGTCTCAGGAGATGCAAAGCAAGCTCACGTCACAGGCTTGGTGGAGAACACTGGCTATGACGTCAGTGTGGCAGGGACCACCTGGGCTGGGGATCCCACCAGACCCCTCACTGCCTTTGTCATTACAGGTACTCAATCAGAGGTTCTCACTTGTCTAACACAGAGAGAAAAGGAGATAAGTCATCTTAAAGGAAAATTCAACAAAAATACAATCTTCACTCCAAATGTATACTCTTTTATTTTTAATTGACAAATAGTAATTGTATATATTTATGAAGAATAGTGTGTTGTTTTGATATACGTATACATTGTGGATTGGTTAAATCAACCTAATTAACATATCAATCACCTCACCTACTTATTTATTTATTTATTGTGCTGTGAGAACATTTAAAATCTACTTTTTTAGGAATTTTGAAGTGTTCAATGCGTTATTATTAACTATGGCCAGTCACCATGCTGTGCAGTAGATCACTAAAACTTATTCCTTCTGTCTAACTGAACTTTGCACTTATTGACCAACATCTCCCCTTTCTTCATCTCCCCAACCCCAGTCACTGGTAACCACCATTCTTCTCTGTGCTTCTATATGTTCAGTTTTCTTAGACTACACATATGAGATCATGCAGTATTTGTCTTTCCGTGCCTGGATTATTTCACTCTGTATAGTGCCCTCTGGGTTCATCCATGTTGTTGAAAATGACAGAATTTTCCTCTTTTTTTAAGGTTATAAAGTATTCCACTATATATATATATACACACACACACACACACACACGGAATGTATATATGTATATATAAATGTGATATATCTATATTACACATTTTCTTTATCCTTTCATCCATTGACAGACACAGGTTACATTACTCATGAGAGCCAAGATAATATATGTAAACTTCTAAGTAAAGAGAAAGCAGATACTATTATAAAGGAGAGGACTTTCACAGCTGCTCTTACGAAGTGGAGACAACGTTCTCAAGAGTTGTATAAAGCTTTTAGGGTTTTTTGTGCCCAGTTTTATTGTCTGTTTTATCCATAGTTTAGAGATTCTGCCTAAAAAGTGACTCCTAAGTTAGTAAAGGCCTGAGATTGAAATTCTGTTCATAAATCATGCTAGGTAAGGCAGTTCATATATGTGCCTCAAAAGTATAATCATCTCTTTCTTTAGAAAATAATTATTCTTAAAATTGACAACACAATAGATTGATGAAGGTTCAACTTCAGATGACAGATAAATTTCAAGTTTAATTAAGCCCTACCCATTCATTCAACTTGACTTCTTGAACATTTGCCAGTGTTCAATTTGGCAAATGCTTCCAAATGGTGGCAGCACAAACTTCAGTGGCAAAGTCTGCACATGGTGTCAGTTTACTAAGTCTCTAGCCCAAAAAGCCTCAGAAAATATTTAGAAGTCTCTTCCTTTTTCATTAGTGATAATTTTCAGAAGATGGACTTTGCTGTCTGATTTTCACATTAAACTAGGTCTCTCCCAGGGTCTAAATTGTCATAACTAAGACATGTTAATTACTACAATTAAATATTTAATTATAGGCAGCATGGTGTCCTGGAAGAGTGAGGATTTTGAGATCAAGCTTGCATGGTTTCTAAACCTCTCCCACAGTTTTTTAGCTACATAACTTTAGGAAGTTCTTAACTTGTTTGAACCCTAATTTCCTTATGCATGGAGAGAGGACACCACAGGTATTTCTGGGAGCCTTGTCTCAGAGATTATTAAATAGAGTTGATGAAATTTAACTGCCTAGCATCCAGTAGGAATTTTACAGATGCTAGGTTCTTTCTGCTGTCTCCCAACATAATTAGGAAAGCGGCTTTCTTTAAAATAACCAATAAGCCTAGATAGAACAATAGACCTATGCAATCATGAACTCCCTCTCCTTTTTAAGAGAATATTGGATGCGTTTTAATGTAAGATTAAAAAGTGATTATTTTTTCCTATCCAGTTACCTAATGTGAATTAAATCATTCAGATAAGTCTTCAAATGTAGAACATGGTAATTTCTTAAGGGACTGAGACAAGGAGGTATGAGATGAGATTCTCACTGCTCAGGAGAGGAGAAATGGCCACAGATCCCATCAGGCCATTGCTTGTAGCTGCTTGCAGGACCTCCCACATAACAGAAGAAAGGGAAGCTGAGAGAGTCAGTCTTGGGAATCCTAGATCCCGTTACAGCATTGCCTCAGCTAATCCATGATGTGAAAAGATTGTGTTTTAAAAGAAGCATATTAAAAAAGAAAAAAACAAAACAGGAGGGACTCTTAAATAACAAGCCCTCGATTGACTAATTATCCTGAATGCCCTCACTTTCATTGGAATTCACTGCTTTGTTGGTGTGGAGGTGCAAAGAGGCCAACTATCAAAGGAAGACGCCACTTATCTAAACAAAATCCAGGAACAGAATTTGAGACCCTTGTTTCTCAGACCAGGATTGTTTTCTCAGTATAAGATATTTCATCTTCGCTTTTGATAGAATTATGATTCTTGGGAAATTTTTACATGGAAAAAATGCCTCAGAATAAACACCAAGTGTTTCAAAATAAGTACAGGAAGTCCAAGCCACGACAAAATTTAAATCTCTATTTATAAGATGAAGGTATTAATTCCCTTATTCATTCAGTCACCAAACACTTCTTTTTTAAACATTTTTCTTTATGTGTCATGGATTAGACCCTAGGCATTAGTGAATTAATGCAAGAGCTTTGAAAGTTTCCATTTAGCTGCAATAGAAAAGAAGTCTCTAAACTAGATGCAGCTAATTTGAAATTCTTGTCTCCTTTTTTTCTTCTGATTAAAAAATAAAATGCATTTACCAGTACTGTTGGAAAAAACACACACACACACACACACCTAGAAAAGAGACACTGGACCTTCTCCACTAATCCTCCTTTCCCTTAGGATTGCCATCACTGATTGGGGTTGACTTTGGGTATGGAAAGAACACAGAACTTGGAGTCAGAAGACCTGGTTGGATCTCAGCTTAGGCACCTAGTAGATGTATGACCTAGGTTAAGTCATTAACCTCTCTGGTTTTTTAAGATGTGATAGAGGTTGGAAGGCAGGTAACAATATCTACCCTACTGTATCATTTTGAAGATTAACTAGGATAATGATGTGAAGCTTTGTCAGTTGGAAAGTATCAGTGGAAACTTAGCCAACACGAGCTCACTCCTTTTGGATATCCCAATGTGTGAATAGGCCATTTAGCACGTGAGAAATCAGAATGCCTGGGACATACATGTTTGGTGAATGAATGAATGAAGGAAAGATGATGGCAGAACTTACTAAGACCCAGATGTGTTCTTGTTTTCTAACTTTATCCAGGAAAATAAACAGCAAAAGATTAGCAAATCTTATAATTTCTTAGTGGGTTATAACCATGAGCTATTAATTTTGACACATAAGAAAAAACTTACCTCCTCCCTTTATTTCAGCTTGTGAGGATATGTCACTAATTGACTTCATTAATTTGATTCAAAATGTGCACTAGAAGTGGGATAAAAACACAAGAAGTATACCGGAAATAAATTATACTTGGAAAAAAAAAAAACCTGAAAGCAGTGGGAAGTAGACAAAGGGATCCAAACTCAACACAATGCATCCTATTTGCATAGAGAACTACATGGCTTTTGGAGTCAGACCTGACTAAAAACTTTGCTCTATCTCTTCTTACAAGCTTATAACTTTAGCCAAGTCAATCAACTTCTTTGAAACTTAGTTCGCTCACATGTAAAATGAGAATAATACCTACCTCATAGGCTATTAAGAGAATTGCACAAGATAACCCTATCTGGCACCCAATAAGTTCTTGCTGAATTTTAATTTGCTGAGCATATAACACAAATTGAATGATGGACTTGGGTATCTATTGATGTTCTTGGAAACGTGTGCTGTCCTGACAGAGTCAGTGCTGCTAACCTGAGTTATTTTCACTCCTCCCTTCTTTCAGAGGCCCTGCCCCTTCTGGAAAACCTAACCATTTCCGACATTAATCCCTACGGGTTCACAGTTTCCTGGATGGCATCGGAGAATGCCTTTGACAGCTTTCTAGTAACGGTGGTGGATTCTGGGAAGCTGCTGGACCCCCAGGAATTTACACTTTCAGGAACCCAGAGGAAGCTGGAGCTTAGAGGCCTCATAACTGGCATTGGCTATGAGGTTATGGTCTCTGGCTTCACCCAAGGGCACCAAACCAAGCCCTTGAGGGCTGAGATTGTTACAGGTATTTCAAATCAAGTGAGCCGTTCGTTCCTCTTCCTGGTCCCCTTCTGTGTAATCTGTCTACCAGATCGCCATGACTTTAACATCTTTGTTCACATTGCCTACTTAATCCATAAATGTGGTCTACTGTTTCACCTTCTCCCCATACTCCCTCTTGTCATATGTACCTAATGAACACGCCCCACTCCCACCCTAGAAATGAGAAGGTCGAAATATTTCTGCTTTGTATTCAAAATCCTTTAGACCTTGTCTTGTCCATAGCTCTTGTGTGCTTACCTCATATCATCTTCCCTTGTGATCAACCTGGCTGGTCCCCAGCTACATTTCAGCCTTCTCAAAAGAAATATACCAATGAGTATATTTCCAAAACGTATTTAAAACCTTTGCCATCTCAAAGTCTCAACCACGATCTTAACAAACTTACCTAGTGGGCTCACCATTGGAAAACCAAATGTGAACTTATTTTATTGGTAATCACTAATATCTGAGAGACTCTGCAACACAGACTAAATCCATAATTTTCTCAAGACTAATGATTCCTACAGAAATTAACAACTGTAACAGTCAAACATCTGTGTTTCCCAAAGTCTTTCTAGAGATTACTAGCTCCACAGAATGTTCAAAGGTCCTACTCGGTGAGGAAATTCCACGTTCAAATAAGTCTGGAAAGATTGAGTTAAACAAAGTTAAAGAGGATCTTTAACTGCAAGGCTTTTCAGAACACCCTAACGTGCATTATCTCCAAGAAGTACTTATCCAGGCAGTATTTTCCAAACTTAATTGACAAAGGATACTTTTTAAGGAAGAGGATCAAACAGGAATAGTTCGCTCTGAGCACACTTTGGGAAACTCAGCTCTACATCTACATTGACATTGAGTTTTGTCTAGTTAAGGCAATACAAGATGAAACCCTAGGTCCACAATATGTAGCACAAAAGTTTCCAACTTCAGTTCTACCATCTGAACATTTATCTAATAGTTAATAAAATAACAAGAAAGAATGCCAAAAAAAAAAAAAAAAAGTCAAGGGTAGGTGCCTTCTTTAATGAAACAGCACTACGAACAAAGCAAAAAGACCAAAACATTTTAAAAGCCATTTTGGGCAGCCTCAAGGGGAATGTAATCAGCAGTATCATCATGAGCAGCTCTACAGATCATTAATGCTGGTTTATTTGTCTTTTCAAAAAGAAAAGAAAAGGGTCTTGCAGGGGATGGGCACTCAGCCACTGGAAGACAGAGAGCAAACGTAAACAAGTTACTGGCTTTGAACTTATTTAATAATATGTGGGAGGGGCCGATACTGAGTCCAGATGTGGATCTACAGAATTGCTTTTAGACAAAACTCACATATGCAAACATACTTGATTTGTATTGAATGTGTCTACTCCATCATTCCCCTCTCCTGACTCTACTGGACTTGTTAATGTTGAATGATTTTATTTTTGGTATCTCAGGACACTTCTATCTCTGAAAGCCGGGGCATCACTTCCTATTGATACCCCCACTGGAGAGAAGATTGTACGGACTGGTAAATGATGTTGTCTTTCCTCCTTCTCCCACCATTTTCTCTCCCTCTAGAAGCCGAACCAGAAGTTGACAACCTTCTGGTTTCAGATGCCACCCCAGACAGTTTCCGTCTGTCCTGGACAGCTGATGAAGGGGTCTTCGACAATTTTGTTCTCAAAATCAGAGATACCAAAAAGCAGTCTGAGCCACTGGAAATAACCCTACTTGCCCCCGAACGTACCAGGGACATAACAGGTCTCAGAGAGGCTACTGAATATGAAATTGAACTGTATGGAATAAGCAAAGGAAGGCGATCCCAGCCAGTCAGTGCTATAGCAACAACAGGTACTGTAAATAAACAAGAGAGAACAGAGAAAAGTCATGACTCAGGGGTCTTCTTCTCACAGGGCTCAGTAATCACAGGAGCTTTGGATGCAGGCAGGCTGGTACTCTGATCCTGGCTCTTTCAATTATAGACTGTGTTACCTTGGACAATTTGGCTAAGTCCTTATGCAAAAAAAAGTATGATACCATTTACTTAATAGGGTTGTGAGGATTAAATGAGATAATTTATGTAAAGCCCATAGTGGAGGGCCTGGCACATGGCAAGGGCTCAGCAAATGAGAGCTATTCACATTATCATTAATGCATCATCATCGTTACAATTATCGTCTGTTTTTTATGTTCCAAAGATTCTTCCTTCTATCTATTATCTCATCATATTTTATCCAGAGATACACCTCCTTGTTCTTTGGCCAAACATTTGAGCTACACCAAGCAGGGAGATAATGGAGAAGCAGCACCTCTACCTAAAAAGATTAACATTTATAAAATGCTACATGTGAATAATCAGTACGGTGATCAGCAAGGATAAAGGAGAGAGCTGGCAAGATTAACATGCTACTGTTTATGAAGCTCTCTAACTCTGATACTCATAACAACTCTGAAAGGCACCTAGAGTGTCCTTGGAGTTTAATCACTTTTTTCCAGAAAAAAAAAAAAAAAAAAAAAAAGATGGTTAATAATATGACTCTTAGGCCCAGTGTGATGGCTCACACTTGTAATCCCAGTATTTTAGGAGGCTGAGACAGGAGGAGGATCACTTGAGTCCAGGAATTTGAGACCAGCCTAAGCAACATAGTAAGATCCTGCCCGTACAAAAAAAAAAAAAACAATTAAAAAATTAGCCAGATGCGGTGCCTCATACCAGCTACTTTGGAGACTGAGGCAGGAAGATCTCTTGAGCCCAGGAGATCAAGGCTGTAGTGAGCCGTGTTCATGCCACTGCACTCCCACCTGGATGACAGAGCAAGACCCTGTCTCAACTAATAGTAATAATAACAGTAGTAATAATATGACTCTTTATAATAATAATACTAAGATGAACATGACTTTTTAAAGAGAAAAGGAAAGACCTCCAACAAGTAGAGTAAATTCTTTCATGAAATTGAGGGAGATGCAGAGACATAGCATTTGCTGGAGACAGCTGCTTCAAAGGGAACCAGGGGACAGAACCACAAAATCACCAGGAGAGATAAAACGGACCTGAGAGGTGATGTAGCTCAACCTCTTCTGTTTGTGCATGAAGACTCTGAGGACCAGAATGATGAGATTATTTTTCTATGGTCATAGAGCTAGTTTTGGAGTAAAACCCAATGACCAGTTTATTCTAATACTATTAAAAATGAGCAGTCTAGATGAGAGAAAACCAATGCCTATAGCTGCTTGCCATCTCTGCCAGGTATAGGCATGACATTTGCCAAAACCTCTCCTTTTTGTCTAAAGATAGATATTCTATATTGTCAGGTTTTCAAGACCTAACAAGTGGCAACAAACCACCCATGTAAAAATAATAATCAGTATTTATAGACTTGGAGAAAATGCTAGAATCCAGGCAGCAACCTAGTAAGAGGGAAAAATCCTGTTTCTTATTAACAGGGACACTCTATCCTGGGGTGCAGGTCTCAGTATCCTCCTCCCTGTGGCTGCCCATAAAACGACTCCAGATCAGAGACAGAGCCTTGATTTTGATCTTGGTTTGTAAACAGTACTCTTCAAAGTTTACTTCTGATCATTGATTTGTTTTGCTGATCTTTTTTTTCTAGAAGCCCTGCAGTTCTAAAGCAAAAAAGAGAATGAATAATCATGAATTAAAATTTTTTTTAAGAACAACAACAAAAAAGGCAAGGCAGACTCTGCTCTTTTGGAAAGCCCTCTCTTTCATTTTCTTCTCTAGAGCCTTGTAGTTTACAGCCAAAGACAGGCGCCCACGTGTGTGTGCAATTGTGTGTGTGTGTGTGTCTCTACATGCCTGTGCTCCAGGACCAGAAGACAGGAAAGGGGGCTCTTGAGCACAGAAGATGCCTAATTTCTATCTTCACCTCATCAAGTTTATAAATTTCCCCTTTTGTGTTTTTTTTTTTTTTTTATCCTTTCTCCTCTCCTTTCTTCCTCCCTCATACCATTGTAAACTCTTCTCTGTAATGTCCTATCCCTGTTCCTCCTGAGAAGGCCCTGCTGTAGCTCTTCCTGTCACTCACAAGGTACCTCTCCACAGCAGAAGCTGCCAGCCCTGGGTGCCCAGGGCAGTAGAAAGGGCAGTGAAAGACAGTGCTACCTGTTGGTTAAGCCAACAACCGTGGGGCAGTGTCCTTGGAATTTAATCATGGCTCTACCTCAATTCCCTCATCTGGAAAATAGAATTTAACTCAAAGGTCAGCCACGAGATTTAAATAAGATCATGAATATCAAGTATTTAGCAGAATTTCTTTACCCGCGGTAACCATGTTAGCTATTAATGTGTTTGGCCATAAGATACACTTACTAAAATGTACCTACACCAAGGAGATTTTCAGTCGGAGCAAAAGTGTGAGTATGCCAGGTTGGCAGAGGGAGGTCCTCAGTGCCTGAGTTTATACACCTCACTGGTTTTTTGTTTTTTCCCAGTAGCCTCATCTCGATCTTTCGTAGGGGACACCTTAAAGTCTATTATGGCCCATGGAGGAAAGAGGGACATGGGAAAGAATATAAAGAGAGGGCAATCATATTTACTGAATTCTCACTGCATGCCAGATGCTGTGCTGGGCATTTCACATTTGTTATCTCTGCTAATCCTCAAAACATCCCTGTGGGTGGTTACCACTTTTCCCTCTGGACAGACGGAGCAACTGAGGTTCACAGAAGTGAAGGAACCTGCCCCGGGTCACGCAGCCTCTCAGTGGTATTTGGACAATTAAGACCTTTCAGGCTCCAGAGACCCATGTGGTTTCTGAAACTTTCCATGGACAGGGCAAAAACCCAGGCAGCCACAGAGTCTGGGGGTGGCTACCAGGCCACAGAAGAAAGCTGTAGGAGGAGATGTCTTGGATGAGAGAAAAATACAGAAAGGGGAAGAAAAAAAAAAACCCTTTCTGAATTTCTGTGGGTTTCAGCATGTAATAATCCCTGTGGGTTGGAGAGGGGAAAAGATGAGGAAGTGAGCTCCCCAGAGCCTGAAAATTGTTTCCTGAATTCTCTGGGTAGGCATGGTCAGCTGAAGAGGGCAAAAATCGAAGCCAAAAAATACACAGAGAAAAGCCAAAGGGAACTGGGTTTTGAGGGGAGGTATTTGGGGAGGCAGAAGCTTCCCCTGGGCATGGCTCTCCTCACAGGTAGACCCAGTGTCCACTGGGTGTTTGCTTTGGTGATGGGCCTGAGGTTGTACTCCTGGCTTTGGACCTCCTTCCAGTTCTAGGAATGGGTTTGTCCGGGTCAGTGTCTGTGTGAACATTATTTCCAGGATTCCAGGCTGTGCTTGGCTCTGCTGCCTACTCCTGGGACCCAGAAAGATCGCATCACAAGAATGTTCACGGAAACTTTGGTTTGGTCCTCTGTAAAATGGCTACAATCACATCTTCTCGGGGGTTTCTATGTGAGGATTAAGCCTTATAAATTGCAAAGAACTGTACAGTTGTCAAGTCTTAGTATTATTTAATAAAAGGAACTAGAAAGCAAAGATTTAAGAAAATGTTAAAAATCAAAACTGAAAGGGGGACATATTCCAATCTGGGAAACCATTCTCCCTCAATTCCTTGGAAGTCAGCTATGGTGCTATCACTCTCCTTGAATTAAACCAAATTACTCTTCTACAACCCTGGGTCCTATAACTGAAATGAAACAACAATTGGTCCTAGCAAGTCACAACTTAACCACAGATAACCACATTCTCCATCCTAAGGGCTTGGCTCAGACATGAATTCTAAGCACTGAGTTTTCCTAAATAAGGAATTCAAGAAGAACCATTGATGAACAAGATAGTTAACTGTTTCTGGGTTTCTCTTTTGTTTTCTTCTTCACAGCCATGGGCTCTCCAAAGGAAGTCATTTTCTCGGACATCACTGAAAATTCGGCTACTGTCAGCTGGAGGGCACCCACTGCCCAGGTGGAGAGCTTCCGGATTACCTATGTGCCCATTACAGGAGGTAGGAGACTCAGAAAGTGGAGAGAGAGGAGGAGTGTTGTGGGTTTGGATGGATCCATGAAAGAGACCCTGATAATTTTCATCACCCCAATATCATGATCGAAGAAAATGAATTCTTTATTTGTGAGACCATCTGGAGAGAAGAGATCTCATTTATAAAGTGCTATGAGATTCTTAGAAGAAACTATCTTGTGAAGGGTCATTTGAACAAGACCTTTTTTAGTCTTGAAATTATAAAATTCCATGAGAAATACATCTCTAGTATTGTTTGCACACAATGACAAAAGACTCTAAATATATTGACATTTCTCTCCCTGAGCACACTCATCTGAAAAGCTAGTCTTGGATGTATGTGAATTTTTCCTTTAGGTACCAAATCTGTCTGTCTCAAAGTTGTGCCTTAGAAAATTTGTGAATTCTAATTCAAAGCACATGGGCTATAATAGAGACCACAGGGAGGAGGCCCAGTCAAATCTGCCTAAAGACACTCTGGCAGGTAGTAAGTTACCTGTTGCTGGAAGTGTGTAAAGAGAGGATGGTTGATAACTTCTTCACAGGAATGCTGTTTCATCTCTATGGGAAGTCTGACCAGCTGATGTGCAAGCTCTTCACTAGCCCCCAAACTCTAAGAAATACAATTTCTGTGTTTATTAATAAAAACTGCAGCACAAACTTGACTATGATCAACTTTCTTTTCTGAAGTAGAATTTCCTCCAGTAAGGGAGTCTGTATAATCCTAAGCCAAGATAATGGGTGAAATAGATCTGATAAATGTTACATAGTAAGCTTCCCATATTCTTTGTGGGGAAAAATAATAAAATAAAATTTGCACAACGTGCCAGCTCTCTACTGAATGGAAACTTGCCATTTTTAGTACGTTGTGACTTCATATTTTTTTTCCCACCTCCTGGCTTTGTTTTTGGCATCTGCACCAATTGAAAAAGCATGAGGTTCATTATTCCTCATCTTGCTTTTACTGTGTTCCAGGTACACCCTCCATGGTAACTGTGGATGGAACCAAGACTCAGACCAGGCTGGTGAAACTCGTACCTGGGGTGGAGTACCTTGTCAACATCATTGCCATGAAGGGCTTTGAGGAAAGTGAACCTGTCTCAGGGTCGTTCACCACAGGTGAGTTGGTGGGGTTGTGTGTATGTGTGTGTGTGTTAGTGTTTTTCAGAGGTCACTTGTGCATCCTACGTCATTTCTCACCTTCAACCTTGTAGCTCATGACTCAGCAGCTGGAAAAAAAGGGGGGGTTTGTTTATGAGATCCTAGTGGAAAGTGAACTGGATTTGGAATGCCAGATTCCTCTCTTCTGGCCCATCCCAGCCTCTGGTGAGCTGGGTAACCTTAACCTTGTTGGGCCTCCATTTCCTGGACTATTGTGAAAGAAAAAGTCCAAGTTTGGGCGTCATACTTACCTGAATTAATATCCAAATTCTACCAACTACATGAGCTATCAGTCCATTTTACTAGGGTCCACTTTCCTCCTCTATAAAACAGACACAATTCTGCTTCCCTCACAGGGTATGGTAAGGATCACATGAAGCTGTATTTGTAAAGCATCTGTAAATGCAATTGTTCACATTAGCCCACCACCTCCTTCCCCTCTCCGCCTATTACCTGGAACCCTTGTGAGGGTCCTTCAAAGCAGGTGCTTCACATGAGCATGTGATGGTGACAGCCACAAAGTAGCTCCTGTCTATTTGGTGGCTCCTGCATTCCAGGCACTGTTACTAAACCCTTCACATTTAATCCCCACAGCTATTATCATCCCCATTTTACAGAGGAGACAACTGAGACTTGGGGAAATGAAATACCTTGGCCAAGCCTACATAATTAGTAAAGGCTGGAACCAAATTTGAACATAGGTCGGTCTGACTCTAAACTCTCTATCCTTCTAGAATAAAGAGTTCCTTTCCTAGGATAACCTGATTTGTACAGTACACTGTAAAGAGGGGAAAATAATGAATTGCATTGAAGGAGAATGAAGTGGAAAATTTCTCTTCAGACAGCCATGTCTCTAAACAATTTATCCTTTGATATATGAGCAATTATCCAGTCCAACTCATTAAGGGATACAAAGAATGGGCCTCATAGGAAATTTTAAAAATATCCTCATAGCCTAAAAGAGTTGACAACACACAATTAAAACATCCCATCTGAACCCAGAGTCCTGTCCACCCTGCCTCACAGGCCCTTATTTCCCCAAAGAAATCTTTCATCAATGGATTCTCCACGGCAACAGATGGCAAAAGCTGGACGTAGTTCCTCCCAATGCCCCATTGTCATCACCAGTTAAAGGAGATTCTATCCATGCACAGTGAAGCAGGAAGGAACTCAGAGTGGACAATGTGGGCTCCCCAATTGCCCTGCCACATCCTGGCTCTGGCCAGTCATTTCATCCCTCGAGGCTCAGGTGCCTCTCTGTGAAATGAGCTGAGGATAGCTTCCCTCCACCCCCGCCAGGGCTGCTGGCATGGGCATAATTCAGTAGTAAGTGCAAAAGCAAGAGGAAATGGTCAGATTCAGGTTGGCTTCTGAGAAAGTGATGTTGGGTAGTAGGAGAGGTCAGTTAAAAGAGACCAGGGATAAATACCCTTTGAATATCCATCCTTTCTCACCACAAGTCATTTGAAAACCATACTTAAGACTTCAAATACCTTTAATAGAGATCTTAATAACAACTCAATTATTGAGAGCTTTCCCTGGTACATTTTACACACCACACATTGCTTAGCTAGTCTTTATTAACTAAACAGTCACCCTTTGGCAACTAAAGAAAGTGAAGTTGGAGAAGGGAAATGAATTTTCCCAAGGCACAGAGGCACCAGGCAGAGAAGCCGTGGTAGAACCCGGGACCACTGGCCTCCAGAGCCTGGCTTTATGTTCTCTGCAAGCCATCTAATGAGAAATACCACTCAAAGCTCAGAAAAGGCTCGGGGCCAGGCGTGGTGGCTCACACCATCTCAGCACTTTGGGAGTCCAAGGCAGGTGGATCACCTGAGGTCAGGTGTTTGAGACCAGCCTAGCCAACATGGTGAAACCCATCTCTCCTGAAAATACAAAAGTTAGCTCAGCTTGGTAGCGCACACCTGTAATCTCAGCTACTTGGTAGGCTGATGCAGGAGAACTGCTTGAACCTGAGAGGCAGAGGTTGCAGTGAGCGGAGATTACACCACTGCACTCCAGCCTGGGAGACAGAGTGAGACTGTGTTTAAAAAAAAAAAAAAAAAAAAAAAAAAAAAAGGAAAGAAGGAAGGAAGGGAAGGGAAGAAAAAGGCACAGGCAGTCTTAACTATGCAAGTCCCCTCTGTTTGTGTAAGTTCTTCCCCTGAGGAAAGTAATATAAACTATAACAATTCTTGTCATGTGTTCAGCCCTGTTCAGTTTACATAGCTTCTTTCCACCAATAATATAATGGAAAAATCAAAATAACACGGAGCATGAAGCCAGCCAGAATTACTATCCCTATTTTACACATGAGGACATAGAGGCCCAAAGTAACTGAGCCAGCAAGGGAGGGAGTCATTACTCAAAGCCAGGTCAGCCTGGCTGCAGGCTCAGGTCTCTGAACCATTCCATGCAGCTGACACTGTCCTAACATCAGGACTCCATAAGCAGTGTGGACAGCTGAGCAGCTGGGGTCTGATGTCCCAACCAATGACTTCCTTCCTGTCCACCATCTTTCTTTGCAGCTCTGGATGGCCCATCTGGCCTGGTGACAGCCAATATCACTGACTCGGAAGCCTTGGCCAGGTGGCAGCCGGCCATTGCCACTGTGGACAGTTATGTCATCTCCTACACAGGGGAGAAAGGTAAGGTTTTGTCCAAGTCTCTCCTCACTCTAAGGAGGAGTGTCTTTCCTGCTGTAAACTCTTCCCGTTCACTCTTCTCCCTGCCACACTTGGTACAGGATGATAAAAATGCATGAGTAGGTTGAAAAGTCCAGTAATGTTCTTGTGGCTCCCAATTGAAACCTCAAGGGAGTCTGGTAGGCCATTTAAAATAAAAATAAAAATACATGTCCAGCCTGTACATGTTTTCCTGGGCCATTCCTCCTCTCCTGTTAGTCTCTCTGCCCACCAGTGTGAGACACCCCATTTAGGAAGCAGCTGTCATCTTTTACAAAGAAGAAAACCAGAATCTAAAATCTTAACCAGACCACTTCAGGCCATACTGAGGAGTCTCAACTTTTCAGAGATCACCAAAGTAGCTAGTTTTAGCAGATTCTATTAAAAAGTCTGAAATTTTAGGCCAGGTACAGTGGCTTACATCTGTAATTCAGCACTTTGGGAGGCCGAGGCAGGTGGATCACTTGAGGCCAGGAGTTTGAGACCAACCTGGCCACTATGGTGAAACCCCGTTTCTTCTAAAAATAAAAAAATTAGCTGGGTGTGGTGGTGCATGCCTGTAGTCCCAGCTACTCGGCAGGCTGAGGCAAGAGAGCTGCTTGAACCTGGGAGGCGGAGGCTGCAGTGAGCTGAGATCGCACCACCGCACTCCAGCCTGGGCGACAGAGGGAGGTTCTGTCTCACAAAAAAAAAAAAAAAAAAAAAAATCAGAAATGTTTTCTTGTTTGGCAACCACCAGTGCTAATTTACCCAGTTGGCAGATTAAACACTTGTTTTGAGCACCAGCAAACTACAGCCGCCAGAAAGTAAAATCAAATGTAAGTAAGAGACAGGAGAAAGAGAGAGTCCTTTTCAATGAACCCGTCCATCATTTTGTAATGATCTACTCTAGAAAGAATTGTATAATTTTAATTTCCAGGTATAGGTAAGTTTCATATTTTATGGTTTGGTATTGTTTTGCTCTCAGTGACGATATGAGCAGCCACCAGCATCTGTGCCTGGAGCTCTGAAAATTTTAATTCAGTTCTGGTAACCAACTAAGAGAGGTCTTTTTGAGGACAGAGCACGGGTGGGGGTGGGTAACTGACAGGGAGGAAGGATGCTGGGTTTATTCTTTTTACTCTTTAATTCTTAAATAGTCCCTGTGAGCAAACTCTTCTGAGTCAGGAAAGATGGTGTTATACCCAAAATGAATCAGGTATGGTTCATGGGAACCATGGAGATTGCAGATTCAGGGCAAACAAGGGGCTTGGTTCAGAAGAGGGGGGGGTGTTCACAAATCATGAGGTAAGGTGACCAACCTGTCCCCACTTGCCTGGTACTGTCTCAGTTTTAGCACCGGAAGTTCCACACCTAGGAAACCCCTCAGTCCCTGGCAAACCAGGATAGTTGGTCACCTGTGAATAGGAAATAAACACATGCCCCTGGGCACAGCGATCGGTATTGCTTTCCACCATTGGACATGACCCAGCAGGCCCGAGACATAGTGGGCAGGCTCTGTTGCAGCTACCGCTGTCCAATTTTTTTTCTTTTTTTTTTTTTTTTTTGAGATGGAGTCTCGCTCTGTCACCCAGGCTGTAGCTCAGTGATGTGATCTCGGCTCACTGCAACCTCCACCTCCTGGGTTCATGCCATTCTCCTGCCTCAGCCTCCCGAGTAGCTGGGACTACAGGTGCCTGCCAACACGCCTGGCTAATTTTTTGTATTTTTAGTAGAGACGGGGTTTCACCATGTTAGCCAGGATGGTCTCCATCTCCTGACTTCGTGATCCGCCTGCCTTGGCCTCCCAAAGTGCTGGGATTACAGGCATGAACCATCGTGCCCAGCCTGCTGTCCAATTTTTGTGGCCCCTCAGTCTAATGACTTGATAACATTTAGTAAATTATAAAAAGGCATGTGAAAAAGTGACAAAGAGAGGAGAGCATGCACCAGGACAAATTAAGCTTGGGCAGCACAAGGCTTGGGAATGTCCCTCCGACCGTCCTCTACCTTGGTCTCAGTGGCAAAGTGATTCCAGCCAGTACCATGTGGGAAAAAAATCTCCTGACCCCCAGTTCCCCTTCCTTCTGATTTGGAGCCTGGAAAAATTAAGTCTCCATATGATAAATCCTTTACACATAAGGTGAGTGCTCAAGAGAGAGAAAGAGAGTGTGAGTCATTTCAGAAATCAGACCCGCTTTTCCGCAGGGTCACTGAAAGTTTTGATGTTCGAAGGAGGTGTGTATGTGGTTTTCCAAGCCCACTCATGGCTCAGACAGTGAGAGGTGACTGCCTTGGTATGTGTATTTCATGTTTAGTGCCAGAAATTACACGCACGGTGTCCGGGAACACAGTGGAGTATGCTCTGACCGACCTCGAGCCTGCCACGGAATACACACTGAGAATCTTTGCAGAGAAAGGGCCCCAGAAGAGCTCAACCGTCACTGCCAAGTTCACAACAGGTACAAAGACACTGAGAGCTGGAAGCTCTCCCTTCTGAGATGCCCACCCACAGCCTGCATCTTAAACGGGAACTGCTAGCCAGTTCTTTCTTAAGTCAGGGCCTTGCAATGTGATTACATCAGCATCACTTAAATTCACCAGTGCCCACTCAGTCAAGGCCTGAAGAAACACACCATTTCCTTTTGAACTGAAATGACCTTGGTTTCCCCACGGGCAAGGAAAAGATTTTAAGAGGAGGGCTTTGTAAGTGGAAAAACAGTTCCCACTGGCCCTAAACCTAGTATTTAATGATCCATGTTCCAGGCAGGAAAATATTTTTGGAGAGGCAGATTTTTTTTAGGCAGTTTTTCCTAGATGTTTGTTAGGTTTCTATACATTGAGAGCTTTTTACAAACTATAGCAAACAGGGAAACAGAGGAACCATCCTGTCTGTCGGGGTATTGATATTAGCATTCATCTGTCCTCTTATTTAGAAACAAGGGGCTTGATAATGATGTTCACAGCTGTATATTTCTCTCTAAATCCAACCAAGGCCAGCTAGAAACATCCAGCCCTTAGGACGAGATAAACCATAGAGAATACATCTTTGGAGGTCATCTGGCTCAACCACCTTATTTATACAAAGAGGAGGTTCTTGCCAAAGGTCACATAGTTCAGTAGTAGGGAAAGGACTTGAACCCAGTCTTCTTGATACCTAGCCCGAATTTCTGCCTTACATTTGCTGACCTTATCCGATATTAATTGTCCTATCTTCTCCAGACCTCGATTCTCCAAGAGACTTGACTGCTACTGAGGTTCAGTCAGAAACTGCCCTCCTTACCTGGCGACCCCCCCGGGCATCAGTCACCGGTTACCTGCTGGTCTATGAATCGGTGGATGGCACAGTCAAGGTATTTTAAGTATACAACAACTCCTCAATGCTAGTTGAAGCATTTTCATGATCTTTAAAGTACAGAAGAATTACCTGATGCTGTTTTTCTACCCCAGTGCATCTGGGGAGCTGGAAAAAAAAAAAAAAAAACAAAAATCAGTAGAGACTGGACGGCATGCCAGACCTTCTGAATCATACTCTCCAGTCTCTTTCATTTTAACCAGACTCCAGTTCTGATAGCCAGCCAAGATCAAGAACCACTGCTTACAAGACTTGAGGACATTTTAGGAGCTGGAATCTTGATCCTTTAATATTTTGTTGAACAAAGGCCAAAAGGTTCTTCTGCATGTTTTCCATATGTATTATCTTGCAGATGGTATCTTTATGTTATGTATTGTAATATGTTTCACCATGTTCTTTTTATATCAACTATTAATACTGTTTTTATCCAGTGTTTATATTATTTACATTCTCTATCCAAGAATTTTCTTTCTTTTACCTTTTAATTTGAAATAACTTTAGATCTTCAGACAAGTGAAGGAGATTTCCTAAACTTTGCCTTCCAAACTTGTTATTGAATTTTTTATTTTGGTTATCTTACTTTATATTTCCAATATCTTTTGCTTATTCTCCACACATTGATGTTTTTCTGGCATTTTGTTTGTGCTTCATATATCATCATCTCTTTATCTCTAAGAATATTTTGCTGGTATTTTATTTTATATCCTGCACAGTGTTTGTTCCAAGTTCCTTTGCTTTGCTGCTGTTGTTAGGTTTGGTTTGGTTTGGGTGTCTGTCTTTCACGTTGGAGACATCCACCCAGCGTCTGTTGATCATGGTCTGTCTTTTTGTATTTGAAATAGGAATGAAAGAGCTAACTTGGAGTTCCACCTGCACAGGCAGGGCTTGTAAACTTTGTGGCTCCCTGCAGAATGGTTGGGCAAGTACCCAACAGTTTTCTTGGGGAACCCCCAAATAACAGTGTCATAAAGCCTGGGCTTTCACTGTGTACAAACTTTCATCTCACTATGTTTCTAGTGTAGCACCTTGGCCTCCTTGAAGGCTGAGCCTAGTGGATTTGAATCTGGAGCTTCCTCTCTGTCTCATCCTCTCCAGAGAGTAAACCTCAGCCTACCATCTGAATGGGAAAGGGCAGTCATTTAGACTGTTGGAGGGAATGGGGAGATCTCAGAGTCTATTTGTTACAAAAAATCAAACAAACCAAACTTTTGTTCAACCATACTCCACATTGGCCTTTAAAGACATCTCTGCTTTTATACACATTCCTTTCCTAAACTTGCTGGACTCTGTGACTTGCACCAAGCAGCCTCTGACTAGCTCTGCCCATGCTCCTTAGTTAACCTCAGCCTTCTTCATTCATTCCCCTCCACGGTCTCTCTACCACTCATTTTCTATCTACCAAGATTCTGTTGACACGGGACACCTGGTGCTGTCTCCTTTCCCATTCCCCTCATCTCTGTGGATTTATACCTCACATTCTTCTGCTCTCTTTTTAGTGGGTTTCAGAAGCAAGTAGAGATGAGTGGCTATATCCAATCTGTCATATTTAACAAGAACTGGACACATTGCTAATTACTATCATGCCCCTTTCTGGAGTTGATATAACAATGAACTATCTCACTGTGTGAGCTAAAGCAAGTCCTTTATCTTCTCTGGGTGTCAGTGTTCCCATCTGTAAAATGAATGTCTTGAACTTACCCATCTTTGAGGTCTTCTCCTGGTCAGGCATTCTAGGATTCTGTGTTTACCTGAATCATGAATCTCGTTTTGATCTAGAGTACCCTAATTGCCTAGAAAATGGCTTTGCACAGAAGCCTAGAGAGCTGACAGGTAATTGCATTCCTAAGTAATGCAATGAGTCCAGCTTTATCCCTGACAGTTGATCTTTCTCCCAGGGAGTAGAACTGGGGGGCTGCACAAAGGCCTCTGGGTATTAAACAAGCACTCATCCCAGTTTACTTTTCTGCAGGTCCATTCACCAGCTTTATATGTCTTAGAAAAAAAAAAAATCAACCTGGTATAGGAGAAAAGAGTCCTGGACAGGGTGTTAGGAAACCAGGATGGAAGAGCATCCTCTGCCTCCAACAATTTATGGAATGAGAGCAAGTGTTTTAGCTTCTCTGAAGCTCAATTCTCCCATTGAAAAAAACAGGATAAGGTACCTTACCAGTTCCCAGGATACAGGAGAAACTTTCTAGGCACCCGCACTGATTCATAACTGCCCAAACTCAGCTGACTGTTTGCAGATTGTAGAGAATAGCGTTGTGTTTGGTTTACTAGGAGTGTAGGTTGAATTCCAATCCCAGACACTAAGGTCATTTGCTGAAAAGAATTGGAAGCTAGCAAGAGGATGTGGAAAGAGGACCTCCTGTAAACTGAAACCAATCACCTCCTCTGTACGGCAGCCCAGAGACCAGCCACAGACTATAAGTGTAGTTAGAGTTGGTCAACATCTGTCTCTCATGGATATCCCTGTTCTAGAAGAGAGACACGTGGGGTCAGCTTAAGTTTTCATCATACCACGTCTATGGGGCTATTCTAATCATCTCCTAACACAAGAGATCCCCAAACTGACTGCACATTCGAATCACTTGGGAAGTTTCTTAAATATAGTCAGGCCCAACTTCTGGCTCTGACGATTCAGTCAGTCTGAGATGAGGCCCAGGCATCATATTGTTTTAAAGCTTCTCAGAGTGATAAAGAACTATATTTAGCGACCACTGACCTAACTGACCTCAAAGTCCTTTACCCTGTGTGATTCATCTTGCCACCAGATTAAGCTTCTTAAAGCACAGCTTGGTTTATGTCATTGGCATGTCCAAACATCTTTCAAGACTCCCCATTCCTTATAATAATAAACTTCAAGTTCCAAAGCTTAGCATTTATACCTTACGGGGATCCTCACTCCCTTTAATGATAAACTTTAAGTTTCAAAGCTTGTCATTTAAAGGCCCTTCATAATCTAGTAACATTTTCCACTGTTCTAACACCTGAAGTAAGTATGGTTGAGGTCACTTATTGCCTCCTTATATTATTTCATTTTATGTTTTAAATCTGCTTTATTCAAAGTTTACTGATTTAAATATTAATCTCATCCGAAAAAAAGAAAAAAACACCTTCACAGAAACATAGAATAATATTTGACCAAATATCTGGGCCCCATGGCTAGCCAATTTAACATATAAAATTAACCATTACAATCCCATTCTCCTAACGTAGTTTGGCAGGGCCTTGGGCAGGTGGTAGCCTCAGCCCTGGAGTCTACGGCAGTGCTCTCATGCTTACCAGATGCAGTCCCTCCCTCCTCATTTATTTTAACTTGCTCTGCACCTTCTGGCCCAAGGACCTTTGCTTGTGCTGCACTCTCCCCATCTCTGATATCTCAGCAGTGCACATGGAGCCTGGCACAGAGTGGGTACTCAATGAATTCTTGTCGAGTAAATAAGTGAATGGATGGGTAAATGAACTTATAAACAGAATGACTTGTTATCTATACCCTGATAATTTCTGTGACCAAAAGCTATTATATTCTTTCTTCTGCTCTTAGGAAGTCATTGTGGGTCCAGACACCACCTCCTACAGCCTGGTAGACCTAAGCCCATCCTCCCACTACACCGCCAAGATCCAGGCACTCAATGGGCCCCTAAGGAGCAATATGATCCAGACCATCTTCACCACAAGTAAGGAGGCCCTGGGTGCAACCCAGCCTTGAGATCTAACTTTGACTGAATCAACCCTCGACCTCCCCTTTGACTTCTACCTTAAAATTTTCAAACAAACTTCTGAAAAGAATTGATTCACTGTTACTAATTGGAAGCCTGATGAAAGCAACTATGGGAGGGTAATGAGCATCCCAGAGAAAGGAAAGGAGGGAGCCCATCTGGATTCAATCCCCATTTCTATCACTTGCTAGGTGTGCTTTAAGAACGCTACTTCCATCCTATAATCTTTACCTTCTTCATTTATACAGGGCGATTAATAATAATCCCTCTGTCACCAGGACCTTGCAAGGGTTTGTGAGGTGTTGCATTTGAACTCCTAGCCCAGCATGTGGCCCATATAATTGTGTGGTCCTTTTATTGTCAGAGTCCAACATGAGCTCAAAGTCTCTTTCTTTCTCCTTCATCATGCCAGTGTTTACAAAGCCCATCCACATTCGAAATCACAAATGGTCTTCCCACCAAGCTGGTATAGTGGGCCCTATGCTCAAAGTCCTAGTAGGGAAGCAGAGGCTTTCAGAGACGAAATGACCTGTTCAAGACTATCTTGTGATTTACAGTCAGAGTTGGGCTCAGATATTCCATGCCCAGGGAGCCTCCCCCTGCACCTGCCACAAAGTATCTTCTGCAGATAGCAAACCTGCAAGTTGTTCCTTTCGTAAGTCCGAGTAGCATCCATTCCCAAGGATCAGAGGAGCTGGTCTTTGGAAGCCCTGCCTTTTACAATTCATGGAACAGTCACTCTGCACACTCTTTGTGTGCAGAATGCAGAAGGTGCTTCCTCTTTGCCAGATCTTATGCCAGATGCTATGACTGTATCCTAAAGATGCTCTTATACTAGGGTTGTGAAATAAATAAGAAAACAGCTCATGATACAACTTCAGATGAGTGTCCTCAGATCAGAAAAAAGAACTGCTATGAGCATCAGCTCGAAGACATCTACTAGGCATAGTTCCAAAATTGTCCATTTCTACGAGATTTTAATTGTTTGCATCACATAATTGCACTTGGAAATTCCCCAGGCATTCTAGTCCATAGAGTTAAGCTGAGAATTAAGCTCCAGCTCAGTCGTCCTGCTCTGACAGCATCACCATTTCTCCTTATTCCACAGTTGGACTCCTGTACCCCTTCCCCAAGGACTGCTCCCAAGCAATGCTGAATGGAGACACGACCTCTGGCCTCTACACCATTTATCTGAATGGTGATAAGGCCCAGGCGCTGGAAGTCTTCTGTGACATGACCTCTGATGGGGGTGGATGGATTGTGAGTACCACCAGGGACTGCAGAGCCCTCAGGCCTAGGGGAGGAGGGAGAGGGCAAAGCGGGGGAGGAGAAGAGAGTGATCTCCTCCTGGTGCACTCTGATACCCACATGTGTGAGGCCTTGCAAGATAGTGCCTGTCACACAGAGGCACTCAGGAATTCTCTCTTAAACAAAAGAATGGGAAACACGCTGGGTACTTTTTGAAACCGGGAGATAAGTTTCTTGTAGTTTATCTCATCAGATCCTCATCAAATAACTCTGTGATGTATAAATGACAGTTGATCATTGAACCCATTGCTTACATTAATTAGCACTGACTAAGCTTTTATTATCTACCAGGCACTATGCTAAGAGTTCTAGATGAATTATTCCAATCCCATTACCATGGAAGCTGGGTAGTATATTTTTGAATTAATAAACTTTATTTTTTTAGAACAGTTTTAGGTTCATGGCACAATTAAGTGAACAGAAAGTTTTCATATACACCCCACACCCATCCACGCAACCTCCTCATTATCAATATCCTGCACCAGAGTGGTACATTTTTTACAATCAATGAACCTACTTTGACACATCATTATCACCCAAAACTGGGTGGTATTTTTAATCCCTGTTTTTCAGGTGAGAACACCAAGGGTTAGAGAGGGGGAGGTGACCACCCAAAGTCACATGGCAATTTAGGGATGGACTGAGCAGAGCCTGATGCTCTCTCCACAGTGCCACATTCCTTCCTCTCAGAATGATGCCCTCTTTCCTGCAATAGCTTAAGTACACCCAGATTCATTGATATGTTTATAGGTGTTCCTGAGACGCAAAAACGGACATGAGAACTTCTACCAAAACTGGAAGGCCTATGCTGCTGGATTTGGGGACCGCAGAGAAGAATTCTGGCTTGGTAATGCAGCTCTGCATGTTTGTATCTAAAATGCCCATTTCTGCCCTCCTTGTCATTTTTCCTAACCCCCAGGGACCTATGGGAGAGAAAGAGATGAGGAAGAAGCACTAGTTCTGGTGGCAGACACAGAATATCGAATTCTTAATGAAAACGACTATTATTTAAATGCTCTGAATCATTAAAATGTAAACCAAAAATTATCTGAGACAGATCTCAATCAGTTTAGAGGTTTACTTAGCCAACGTTAAAGGCATGCCCAGAAAAGAAGAACACAAAGCCACAGGAACAACCTGTGGTCCGTGCCTTTTTTTTTTTTTTTTCCCCAGAGGTAGTATTGAGAACGTTAGTATTTAAAGGGGAAAAGCCACAGGAACAACCTGTGGTCCATGCTTTTTTTTTTTTTTTCCAGAGATAGTATTGAGAACTTTAGTATTTAAAGGGGAAAAGCCACAGGAACAACCTGTGGTCCATGCCTTTTTTTTTTCTTTGAAAGATGATAATGAGACCTTTAGTATTTAAAGGGGAAAAGTGGGCTGGAGGAGAAAGAGGGAGGGTATGGTCACATTACTGAAACCACATGTTGCAAGATAAAAAAAAAAAAAAAGCAGAATGATTTAAAAAAGCAGAATGACAAAAAGGAGAATGGTCAATTATGTATTCATCTCACACTCAATAAATCGGCACTTTACATAAGATACAGTGAAGACCTGTAGAGATATCTGGCCTTTTATCTGTAGCATCTGCTTAGGGACAAAAGGAGAGGCAGTTTCTTGCATGACTCGGCTTTCAGTTTATTTTTTTCCTTTTGCCAGAGTTAAATTGGGGTCCCAAGATTTTATTTTCCTTTCACATAAAAATAAAAATCTGGTTAAGGAAGAGCCAAAACTTACGTGTTAGCCTTAAGTCATTCTCTGGACCAGTCATAGAACCCTCCTCACTGATATCATTGACCGTTTCCCTCCTGTGCCCCAGGTTGTGCTCCAGGTGCTAAGATGGATTTTTTAGAGCCATAACCTTTAACCCCCAGAGCACCCCTACAAAGTACTCAATTGCCACCTGGTGGGCAAGGTGTCAGGTGTCAGAAGTGGTTGACTAGCAGGTTGGAAAGATGAATTTACCAACAACAGTATAGGTTTGAAAAAGGAAAGTTTATTAGAAAGAAAGAATGCTGCAAAAAGACTTAGAGCTCTGCAGTGGATTTTTCCTTAGGAGTATTTGTGGACCTTAAGGCAGGAGCTTAAGTGTAATTTGGACCTTATTAGCCATGTAGAACATGATAAATGATTACATTAGTGGACATTTTGGTGACTTAATGTCAGCAAGGGTTGCAAAATGAGTTTCGATATACATGTATTCCAGAGATGTATAGAAATTCTACTTATCTATACATTTTAAGGAAATAAACCTGGAACCAGATGCTTCCTTGAGATATAGGGAAGCCTAATTACCTCTAAATTGCTCAGTTAAGGAGTTTTTGTCTCCGAGGCCTACTTGATGGTCACCAGGTGATTTTTGCTCTCCTCACCACCTCCCATGGATGAAATCATAGCCTCAAAAAGGCTGAGTGGTTTGCGCATAGGAGTCTAACCAATGAACAGCTGAGCTGAAATTTGGCACCTCCCAAGTCAACACTATAATCCTATCACCCATCCATTCATCCATGCAACCCACACTTTCCAACCACCTAACTGCAGAGAACATTGTTCTATGCACCACTGCCTAGGTCAGAAAATGTTTATCATACTATAATAAACATTTATCCATATTATTCATTGCCCTTCATTTGTAAGGCACTTTATTTTATTTTATTTTTTATTTGTTTGTTTGTTTGTTTAGACAGAGTCTCACTCTGTCACTGAGGCTGGAGTGCAGTGGTGTGATCTCAGCTCACTGCAACCTCTGCCTCCTGGGTTCAAGCAATTCACCTGCCTCAGCCTCCCAAGTAGCTGAGATTACAGGCACCCTCTCCCTGCCCTCCTAATTTTTGTATTTTCGGTAGAGACGGGGTTTCACCATGTTGGACAGGCTGGTCTCAAACTCCTGGCCTCAGGTGATCCACCCACCTCAGCTACCCAAAGTGCGGGGATTACAGGTGTGAGCCACTGCGCCTGGCCTGTAAGGCACTTTAGAGTTTAAAAAGTACTTTCACCACCTTATCTCCTTGGATCATCACTAATGCACTGGGAGGTTGGAAGTGGGGCAAAAATGTCAACCCAATTTTACCTGAGACTTAGAAATATCACATATTTGGCCTAGTATTACTCCAGCAAGCATAAGACTGAGCTTCCAGCCCAGGCCTGTATGATACGCATCCCCCCCGCCCTTTTTTTTTTTTTTCTGAGATGAAGTCTTGCTCCGTCACCCAGGCTGGAGTGCAGTGGCACAATCTTGGCTCACTGCAACCTCTGCCTCTCAGGTTCAAGTGATTCTCCTGCCTCTGCCCCCCAAGTAGCTGGGACTACAGGCACCCACCACCACACCCAGCTAATTTTTGTATTTTTAGTAAAGACAGGGTTTTGCCATGTTGGCCAGGCTGATAATGAACTCCTGCTCTCAAGTGATTCCCACCACCCCCACCCCACCCCCTTCCACCCCACCTCTGCCTCACGGAGTGCTGAGATTACAGGCATGAGCCACCAGGCCCGGTTGGCCCCCTTTTAAGTGTACCCAGCTGCTGCTTTTACAGAGTGAAATAGAAATGAGGGCCTCCGTCACCTGTGCTTCTTAGCAACCCTTGCCTGTCATCCGCAGGGCTGGACAACCTGAACAAAATCACAGCCCAAGGGCAGTACGAGCTCCGGGTGGACCTGCGGGACCATGGGGAGACAGCCTTTGCTGTCTATGACAAGTTCAGCGTGGGAGATGCCAAGACTCGCTACAAGTTGAAGGTGGAGGGGTACAGCGGGACAGCAGGTACAGTAGTGGCTGCACTTAGAGCCTACAAAGTCATGGAGACCTTGGCATTTACAGCTTATTTCTCTAACTTTCAATCCTTCCTCATTAATCCAGCCATTTATTAAATCAACAAATATTTGAATACCTACTGAGTGCCAATCCAGAAACATTGCAATTCAAAAGTGTTGGGTAGATATTTGGATCCTGAAACATTGAGTAGGTTGGGAATCAGGAAAATCAGGATTGATTTCTAATGACCATCTTTCAAAAAAAGTGTGTCTTCCTTACCCAGTTTTAGATATCAGTTGTAAACTGATTTAAAAAAAAAAAATCCCCCAAAGGCCTTAATATCCATCCAATCCAGCACTTCTCAATATACTCTGGGCATATGGACCCACTGGCGATCTTGTGAATGTCCAGATGCTGACACAGGTTGTCTGGGATACGACTGAGATTCTGCATCTTCTCCAAGTTCCCTGATGATGCCGATGTAGCTGGTGTTGCTGGTCTGTGGACCACACTTTGAGTAGCAAACCACCCACTCCATCACCTAACTGCTTGAATCTCTTCCAAGACATTCCTGCCATGTGATCCTCTAGTCTCAGCCTGCATCCTCATGAATAGAAGGTCACTGCCTCTCAAGTGACCCCTTCGTTCCTTGTCTGGCTCATACCCTTCATTCCGGTTTTGAAGATTTCTTGGACTTGAAGTGGTTTTGTGTGGTTTCCTGGCTCCACATAAGAGGAGAAATAAATAAGGAAACAACATGTATTAAGGCCTACTAGGTACCATTCTCTTTTGTAGACATTCCACCTGCATTCATCTCATTTATTCCTCATAAATCCATTTTATGAAGATGTTATTTTTATACAGAAGAGGAAAGAAGTTCAGAAGAGCTCAGTGATTTGCCCAAGGTAAAACAGCTTGTAGAACGTGGATGCAAGCCCAGCTGCAGAAAACTGCATCTGACGGTGTTCTTGGTGACAAAGAAGGGTCAGGACTGAGAGTGTGGACCACCCTCATGCAACCCATGCCCACTTTCGGTGGCTTTCTGTTATGTTTGTGAGAGCAGAAGAGACACATGCTTGGCACGTTTCCAACCTTCCTGAGCCCTGAAAGAAAACAACCATAAAGTGAAAAGGTTGCCAGATAAAAGTTTGCCAAAAGCCAGGCTGAGCCGAAGGAGGCACAAAGCTCTTTTGAGATGGCAATTTAGTGATAATAAAGAGAGACACCCAGGGGCAAACACTGCTTTAGTTCTTGAATCCTTCAAAGAATGTTGGCATTTTATTACCTGGAAATAAATACCTCTTTGGTTGAGATAGCTTCAGGCAAGAAGAATAATGTTATAGGGCAAGCAAATTCGTTAAGCAGCAGGAATGTGACCTCTGTTCCTCTTTGTACTTCCATTGAGGAATGAGCCATAATATTTCCCTTTACTGAGATAACGTTTGTAAGGCTGCATTTTCTTGCATGATTTGGCTGCACCCACGCCCTCTGCAGGAGAGCATCCTGTTTCATTAATATCTACGTGCTGTCCTCATGCTCTGGGTAGCATCATCATTTAAAAAGGTATCTGGGTCCCTTCGACAACTTGCTCCAAATTATCACAGTAGAATGCCTCAGAGTCTTGAAATGTTTGTGCACAACAAAACATTTGGATTGCTGGATTGGGAGTGAGGAGACCCACAAAGCAATGGCACTGAAATGCTTCAGAAGTTCAATATATTAAATTACAAATTAGATTTCCAAATAGTACTACATGTAAATGGGCTTCTTTTCTAAGAATCACGAAACATTGGTCTGATAAACACTTTAGAAAGTAACTATGTGATACAGAGGTTATTTAGGGACATCTAATGTCTGCAGGGCTTAATTATGACGAATAAATATTTGTCTGTGGGAGAAAAGCATACCATTATTAAATGCATACTTCTCACCTTACTCTCTGAAATCTTTTATGTAAAGGGAATGCAGAAAAGTCATAAAAATAACAACAATCAAAGTAAGTATTTGTATGCCATGCCACCTGTTTAGCATACGCCTTTGTATCCATTGTCACAATGGCACTGCTCAGTATATAGAATCAAAGTGCTAGTTTCATTGTGTAGATAAGAAAACTGAGGTTCAACAAGAGGCTTGACTTGTGCAAGGTCACAGCCAAAAAGTGAAAAGGTGGGACTCTCCAAAGCCAGCTACAGCCCTCTTCCCACCACATGAAGCTGCTTCTGTTGGAAATAAATAGGGGGGATGACACTCATGTCCCATTCAGTTCCACATTCAATGCTGACTCTGCATTCAATGTTCAAGGCCAGTCCCACCCCCAGAATCTTTCAGTTGTCACCTCTGGTTCTGCCCTTTACAGTCCAGGAGGGAAATTTCAGCTGGGATTTCTCAGGTACATATTTTCTGTCTCTCCCAGGTGACTCCATGGCCTACCACAACGGCAGGTCCTTCTCCACCTTTGACAAGGACACGGATTCAGCCATCACCAACTGTGCTCTGTCCTACAAGGGGGCTTTCTGGTACAGGAACTGTCACCGTGTCAACCTGATGGGGAGATATGGGGACAATAACCACAGTCAGGTGAGTGGACCATGAGGGCCCAGAGCAGGCCAGGCTTGGGAAGCAGGAGGGGGCCGATGAAAGCACAATTTAACCCCCTATCCTAGCAGAGACTAGGAGGCAGGAACCCTACTTACATGACAACATGTTTTTCCCAAGACAATGAGCACTCTCAAGGACACTGCAGGCCAGGTAAAATAGAAACAGCACAGGCTAACCCTTGGTGATCCCAAGGACAAACACCGGTCAAATGGATTCCAAAAACAGAACGCTTTGCTCAGACAAAATCTCTGTCTGAACCCCAAAAGTAAAGCAGATAAAAGTGGAGGCCGTTTAGACGAAGCAGGGTTGATGACACAGAACCCCTGGCCTGGGGCACCTTTGGAATCCCAAGAATACCTTGAAATGAAGTCCACAGACTTTAAATCTCCACCTTTTGTGAAGAAACCAAGGCCCAGAAAAAGCTGATTTTTCTGAGGTCACAGAGTGAAGTTGGCAGCAGAGCCAGCTCTCCCCACTTCCAGCCCCTGGCATTTTCCCTGCACCACACACACCTCTAGCATTTGTTCTGCAATCATAGAAACAGATTTTTTTCGATCCCCTTTAGAAACAGGCGAACGGATCAAATTCAGTAATCTCCCTTACTCTGAGCCCTGCCTACACTGGCACATTCCTGAAAAGTATAAAGCTGCTTGGGACTAACCACTTAATCATAACCAAACTCCTGCCCAGGTTCCTCTACAGAACTTAGTCACCATCCCAGGGAGGAGGGATGGGTCTTCCCTCAAGGCCACACCACACTGATCCCTGGACCGCAAGGATTCTTATGAGGTCTGCTCACTGGAATCCCGGGGACTTTATAAAAATGCAAAGGGCCAAATTCCACTTTATGATAACCTCAGGGATTCTGATTCAATGATCTCAGGCAAGACACAGCATCTCTTTTTTTTTTTTTTTTTTGCATATTTGCATTTTTGTTGTTGTGCTTTTGCAGCGGGAATGGGGGGTTGATATACTCCACAAGTGATTCCTGACATACAGCAGATGTTGGGACGTATTGCTTTTCAATATTAGTAACTTTGATACATGTGTTTATGCTCTAGTTAACTGCTAACAAATGACACCTGCGACCTTAAGTGTAGACCTTACCTTACATAATTTCTGGCACTTTTCAAAGCACTCTTACCTTCTGTACCTCAAGTGCTTATCACTTTTACCCTGTGCAGGAATTAGGATGTGGTTTTTCATACCTGTGTTACAGAGCAAGTAAGAGTCACAGGACATTTCTTGACAGCAGTCCTGTGTTGTTTCCATCTTATTATGTTACTTCATCAATATTTCCATTCTGAGCACTATTTTATCATCTTTATTGCCTTGTCTCAAAATACTTGTATAATACAAAGTTCTTCTGGGAAAAAAAACAAAAACAAAAACAGCAAGCTACATGTCAGAAAGCAAGCCTCTCTTTCCATCCTTCCATTCAATTATGGAAGAAGAAAGAGATGACATGGAAAGGAGCCACAGGAGCAGAGCCCCAGCTCCGACTCTGCTCCCGCTGCTGTGTGGCCTCTGTGAAGTCACTCTCCCTCTCTGGCTTTAGTGCCTGCCACAGTACAAGAAGGTGTGGCTTCCATCCCTGAACTGTCAGAGGAAAGAACCGGGGCAAAGGCAGGCAGTGTGTGCACCAAGCTGTTGGACTACCATACTCACTGTAACTGAGTGATTACAAGCGGATTTGCCCATGAGATGAATGAGTCATTCTTTTTTTATTATTTTATTTATTTATTTATTTTTATTTATTTATTTATTTTTGACACGGAGTCTCGCTCTGTTGCCCAGGCTGGAGTGCAGTGGCGCGATCTCGGCTCACTGCAAGCTCTGCCTCCCAGGTTCACACCATTCTCCTATGTCAGCCTCCCAAGTAGCTGGGACTACAGGCACCCGCCACCACAGAGGGCTAATTTTTTGTATTTTTAGTAGAGATGGGGTTTCACTGTATTAGCCAGGATTGTCTCTATCTCCTGACCTCGTGATCCGACCGCCTCGGCCTCCCAAAGTGCTGGGATTACGGGTGTGAGCCACCACGCCTGGCCGAATGAGCCATTCTTAAACCTCACATAACTGTAAGACTCAGAAACTGCCCATGTCAGTGAATGCCAAACAATTAGAAGCAAATAAAGTGTCTCTATTTTTCTCCCATCTCACTAGCCATTAACTTCCCCACAGTGGGGCAAGGGGCCATGTGGGGTTTCATGGGTGGACTCTACCATCTGCAGACTTCGCTAAAGAGTCAAACTTGGAACCTGGATGCCAAGACGCAAATACAGTTTTTTCTTGTAGAAAGCCTTGGCCAAAATTTCAAGGATATTTCCCCCTACTTAAGACTAGGGAAGTAATACTTACCAAGTACCTATGATGTGCCCAGGTCTGTGATAGCTCCTTTACAAACTCATTTAATCTTCGTCTCATCTTTCAAGGCCAGCATTGTCAGATCTTAGGAAAGAAAGAAAAAAACAAAACAAAACATAGTAAAACCGAGGCTCAGAAAATATTGAGAACTTGTTTAATACTATTTATCTCTCAAGTAAGAGCACTAACATTTAACCCTGTACGTCAAGTTGTAAAACTGTGTTTTGTTGATGTTCTTTCTGCTATTCCATACCAAACCCCTATTAAAATACTCCATAGGAATCTTGTGAATTACAGACACACACATACACCCTGTATATAGCTATTCAATTCTAGAACTTCTGATCATGATCTGAATTCCTTCATAACCTATTCTGAAGGATGGCAGGTTTCATCAGCTACCATTTTGCTTCAAGAGGGAAAACCAAAGCTCCATGCAAACTCAGGCAACTCGACTCAGGTGAAAACTTGGGTCAGATTCAGCCAGTTCCTCTGAAAGTTTTCACAACCCAGACCAACAGAGAGATAGGCAAGAGGCAGCTGTGATATACCAAATGGTCAAATTGAAGCAGAACTCGTTTAGTTTGACTAAATAGCAATCATCAGTGAATACCTTGCCTAACAGTAACCAACCTGGAGGCCTTCTTATTTATTTATTTATTTATTTATTTATTTATTTATTTTTTACAGGGCGTTAACTGGTTCCACTGGAAGGGCCATGAACACTCAATCCAGTTTGCTGAGATGAAACTGAGACCAAGCAACTTCAGAAATCTTGAAGGCAGGCGCAAACGGGCATAAATTCCAGGGACCACTGGGTGAGAGAGGAATAAGGCCCAGAGCGAGGAAAGGATTTTACCAAAGCATCAATACAACCAGCCCAACCATTGGTCCACACCTAGGCATTTGGTGAGAGTCAAAGCTGACCATGGATCCCTGGGGCCAACGGCGACAGCACGGGCCTCGCCTCCTCTGTGATTTCTTTCTTTGCACCAAAGACATCAGTCTCCAACATATTTCTGTTTTGTTGTTTGATTCAGCAAAAATCTTCCAGTGACAACATCGCAATAGTTTTTTACTTCTCTTGGGTGGCTCTGGGAATGGGAGAGGGGTAGGATGTACAGGGGTAGTTTGTTTTAGAACCAGCCATATTTTACATGAAGCTATATAATTAATTGTCATTATTTTTGTTAGCAAAGATTAAATGTGTCATTGGAAGCTGTCCCTTTTTTTACATTTCATACAACAGAAACCAGAAAAGCAATACTGTTTTCATTTTAAGGATATGATTAATATTATTAATATAATAATGATGATGGTGATGAAAACTAAGGGTTTTTCAAGAGATCTTTCTTTCCAAAACATTTCTGGACAGTACCTGATTGTATTTTTTTTTTTTTTTAATAAAAGCACAAGTACTTTTGAGTTTGTTATTTTGCTTTTAATTTGTTGAGTCTGAATTTCACCAAAGCCAATCATTTGAACAAAGCGGGGAATGTTAGGATAGGAAAGGTAAGTAGAGGTGGTGGTCAAGCAGGAGGGGTGGAAAGGAGACTAAAGACTGGAAGGGAGGAAAGCACTTTTATAGACAAAATTGAACACGCTTGTGAAAAGCTTACAGGCCAGGCATGGTGGCTCATGCCTGTAATCCCAACACTTTGGGAGGCCGAAGTGGGAGATAGCTTGACCCCAGGAGTTTGAGACCAGCCTGAGCAACATAGTGAGACCTTGTCTCTACAAAATAGTAATAATAATAATTAAATTAGCCAAGTGTGGTAGTGCATACCTGTAGTCCCAGCTACTCAGGAGGCTGAGGTAGGAAAATCGCTGGAGCCCAGGAGTTCGAGGTTACAGTGAGTTATGATCGCACCACTGCACTCCAGCCTGGGCAACAGGGGGAAACCCTGTCTCTAAAAAAAAAAAAAAAAAAGGAAAAAAAAAAAACTTACAACTTGAGATTCAGCATCTTACTCAGTATTTCTAACACTAATAGATTATGGTTTAAAAGATGCTTTTATACTCATTTTCTAATGCAACCTCCTAGAAATTCAATGATATAGTTGAGGTAAGGATTGTTACCACACATGGACTAAGACCCCCAGAGGCAGACTACCTGAGTTCAATTCTTGGCTCCACCATTCCCAAGTTCCCTAACCTCTCTATGCCTCAGTTTCTCTTCTGTAAAGTGGGGATACTCATACTTCTTATTTCAGAACATGTTTGTGAAGAATCAATTATGTCATCCATTTGAGGCCCTTAGAATGGTGCCTGGAGTATATTAAGTGCTAGTACGTGTTAGCTATCACCATTATCACTTTACATGAGATGAACTGGGATTCATAGAAACTCAATGACTTGATAGTGGTTACTACTCAATAAATAATAGAATTTGGATTTAAACCCAGGTCTTCTGGCTCCAATGTTCCTGCTCTCTCCCAGTCCCTTAAATCTCTCCTTCTTTGGAGAAATGTGTGCTGTGGCAAGAGAGTGAAGGTTGCAGAATGGGATATGGGGGGAAGTTCAACTGGATGCTTCCTCAGGCTTCTACAATCCTGAACTCTTAGAACTAGGAAGAATGTCTGTTAGGAATATTGCCTTCTCCCCTACATTGCAGTCCCCAAAAAGGGAACAAGCCCATATTCCCCCAACCTCAGACTGAACACATCTAGTGATGGGGAACCCATTGTCGGGATGGCAGGTGTGTTAGTCCTCAGCAAATATAGTGAGTCAGAACTGCTCAACACATAGCATTTCTCTTTTGAAACAAGGGTATATGGGGGGAGAGTAATTCCCAGTTTACTCTCTTAGGGATTTTCAGAAAATTGACTTATTTAATAAAATAAGTCAAGTTTGGGCTGATAGGCCTCATTCAAATGGAATGTGATGGCTCTGGAGCAAGGATCAGAGGAATTTATGGCTTCAGTCATATCCTTTGTTGCTGAGTTTATCTTGCTTTAATAAATGCTGTCATGTTATATACACAATGTGCTGTTCCAGATCATAAGAACTGTTGAATGCAGTTCAGCCATAGCAACGCTCTTCTGGCTGTGTAAATCCAAACAAACGGGCTCCCTGTAGCAACCAGGCCTCTAATTGGAGGCGTACCTCTCCACTGGCTGCTGACTTGTAAGTCTCTAAACCCAAGCCCTATCCCCTCTACAGAACTGTGGATGTACCTAAGCTTGAAGGTATTCCCCACAAGCCACACAAGAATCACATTCAGATTGGTGAAGAAGCCACATCAAACAGGAGTCAGTAATAACCCAAATGGGGACAGGGCAGGCAACAGGGTCTGAGGCCATGGCATTCAAAGACCACAGTCTCTAGTGTAAGCTAATCATTTCTCAAACGTGTCCTTCAACCTCTGGCTCTGTGGCTTGGCTCAGGAAACCTCCTCCATCTTGAAAGTTCTCTTAAAATTCCACTTCACCCTCAAGGCTGGGCCCTACCCCTGCCCCCACGAAACAGTCTAAATACCTCTATTAGGAAGTAATTTCCAGGGTGTTCGACCTTCCCTTTGTTCCTTCTCTCATCTGCTCCCCTTCTCCCTGCTCTGTGCACTTCCAGACCACCCTATTTGGATTGCATCCATGATTCCCAGCTTCCAGGTGGATGTCAAAATGGGAGGAGCCAGCAGGACATTGAAGGGAGGAGGCCAGGAGTGGGGGTGGGTCAGGACACTTGTTGCCCAGCTCCATCTATACAGCATCACAGTGGGCTGTCAGCATCTATATAAGAGAGCCATAGCCACTGTCAACTGGCTGTCTCCATGCAACTCTCTCTTCAGGTTTAGAAAACTGCTCTCTCACTTGCTCCCTCTAGCCTAGGAGTGGTCACGGCACCCTAGCTGCTGCTAGACTTGCGGACGTGTGCTAGCCTCTGAGGCTCTACTCCACCCTGCCCACACCTTTTGGAAAAGCCCCTCTCCTTTAACTCTCCTCAGGGACCCCGGCAGGCTCTCCCATCCCTGGAAGCACTGAGTGCCACCGTTAGAGCTGCCTGCTGGCCTTATCCATTACGATTTCTACTTCCTGCCTCTCTTCCTATAGTAATTATTGGTCATTTAATAGCTTCCCAGCATCCAAACACTTTTTCAGTTTTAGGAGATTTGAGAACCTTACCTCCCAGCAAGGAAGCCATAGAGGAAAATACTCTTTTCCTCCTCTCCTTGATAGCCAGGGCATGGGCACGTAACTTGGGCTTTGCTAATTGGATGCCCACAGAGGGACTTCTAACCTTTAGCAAGGAATGCAAAACAAACAGTGTAGGAGACTGGCTCCCCCATAGAATCTAGCAATGGGGCCATCTATCCATGGGATCTGTGGCCCAGCACCATGCAGGGTACAGCCATGTCTCTCTCTAATGGTGACAGCTATTTCCAGCAGTGACAAAGGCAGACTGGTTGATGGTTCCTGCTACCTGGCTTCCTTTGGTTCCTGATAATTTTCTGTGCCTGCTTCTTCAAACTTTCTGTCAATTTTATGAGCGTCCTGATATCCTTCCAGAAAATTCCTTTTCTGCTTAGGTAGTCCTAGATTATTTCAGGTGCTTGAAGCCAGATACCTTGGCTGACACTTTCCTCCCTAGACCATGAGCCCATGACATTTACTGACCCTCTTGTAGTCCCAGCACTGTGTTTGACACTTTAAATATCCAAAGTCTTCTAAACATCACAGTCACCTGTGAGGCAAATCAAACTATTCCATGTCATGTAGAAAACTAGGCCTCAGAGGGGTCAGGTGGCTTCTCGCAGCCACGCCACTGGCGTCAGACCAAGATTCACAGCCAGGCTGCCTGATTCCAAAATCCAAGTTCTTTTCAGTGAAGATATCGTATTCATTTCAAACAAGCCACACTATATGGAAAACAGTACTTTATTCATTTCACAAATGCTTGTGGAGCACCTCCCGTGTGGATTTGTCAGTGAAAAAAAGACGAAGAGGTCCCTGCGGTCACAGCATTTATATTCTAACAAAAAACAATTAACGATGAATGTAATAAATGCCCAAATTAAATGGTATATTCAAGGGTAGCAAGCCCTGTGGGAAAAAAGGACAAAGGGGACCAGGGTAAGGAGACAGGGTTGCAGTATTGAAGTAGGGTGGTCACACAGGGTGGGCCTGTGAGAAACCCTAAGGAGGCACAGAAGATGTGCTCAATGAATATTTGTTGCATTGAATTCGTGCTCATTTATTTCCTTCTGAGGAAGCAGCAGTCCAGAGGAGGTTGGGGATTGCCCCAAGCACCACAGCAACCGGGCAGGAGATTCTGATGAAAACCCAGGCTACATACTCCTCTGCAGTGTGGCATGACTGTCTGTTCTCCAGAAGGAGACACACCTTGCAGATTCTTCCTCACTGAGCCTCCTATGACCTGTATGGTCTCAAAACTGCTGGCTACACAGCCCATTCCTTCCCCATTCTCATCTTGCCCCACCCCAGCTGGTCTTCCCACCATGCCTTGCCTAAGCCTGGAAAATCCGAGAGCTCCTTGTGGGCTGTGCTCATCGGTCCCCCTCTCCTAAGATTCTCAGTTCTCTTTTCACTTAAAAATCAGTGTTGAGCACCTCCCCGCTTATGCTCAGCACTATGTGAGCAAAATAACCACATTACTTGCCTCCGTGCAGCCTCTGTGCCCCGGAGAGGTCAGTGACAAACACATGATCGGACAAGCAAATGTGTGATTACAAACTGAGGGCTGTGCTTTGGAAGCAAATGTAAAAAGCTATGAAGACGTCTAAAGGGGATCTGATGAGGAAGGCTCTCTGAGGAAAAGGCATTTGAACCCAGATCCAAAGAGCTAGTAGGAGTTAACCAGGTGAAGGAAGCAGGAGAGGCAGAAGGCAGAAGGCAAGTATCTCTACAGTCCTGTGGCTGTCATGCTGTGCACAGAGAAAGCCAGAGGCGTAGGTGCAAAAGATGCATCGTGGAAGATGAGGTTTCAGGAGTCAGTAGGAACCCAGCCATGCAGATCTTCCTGGTCCAGAATAAAAATTTTGCTCTTTTTCTCCAATACAATGGAAAGCTACCGAGAAGTTTTCAGGAGGAGAGCATTGTGATCACGTCTGTTTTTTTAAGTCACCTTTTTTGTTGCATTTGGATTTTGGCTGGGAGGTGCAAAGTGGGAAGAGACCTGTGAGGAGGCTACTGTAGGAATCCAGGCAAAAGGTGACGGAACTTGGCTAAGTGTGGTGTCATGTAGACAGAGCTATGGTTCTGAGAGATATTTAGAAAGTAAAACTCATGGGACTTACAACCTCAGAGAGCTCTCTATGTCCCCACCCTTGTTCCTGAGCAGCCCTCAACTCCTATAGTTAATTTTTCCTGGATGTGGGTGTCAGTTTTAATTGAGGCGGGCTAGTTAGGGATATGGGAAACTGGAGTCAGGGGCCCATTAACTCCTGGAGCTGTAGTTTAGGGTGGGGAAGGAATCAGGAAGCCTCCTTCAAGGTGACTGCAGCTAGAAACGAAGAACGGTGGTAAGGCCAAGGGGAGGCTTGTGGCTGGACACAGGGGATGAAGGCATGGGGAGCAGAGGTGAGGGTGGAGGTAGGCCCTTGCCTTGAAGGCTTGGGGTCCTGGAGCCCAGCTGAGAGTTGCCAAGAGTTTTCAGCCCCAGATGGCATCACCAAAATTGCTCCTTAGAAAGCCTGCTTCATCAGTAGAAATGCATCTGCCCCCGGCCACCTGTGCCCCCCGGCCTCCGTGGGGTACCAGGGGTGCCCTGCATGTGCCTGCTGCCCAGGTTTGGGCTGGCAGGACATATTAGCAACCAGCAGAGGGCTCACTCCCCTCATCCTCTTCCCTCCCTAGGGAGCTCCCAAAGGAATAACAATCTCTGGAAAGTAAGTAGAAAAAGGCTTTCTTGAGAGTTGTTTCAATCCCACCAGGATGTAACATAGATTTCAATATTTTACAGGAAAATAAAACCACACACATGCAGTCAAAATAAGCAGCTCCGGCTGGGTGCTGTGGCTCACGCCTGTAATCCCAACACTTTGGGAGGCCAGGGTGGATCATTTGAGGTCAGGAGTTGGAGACCAGCCTGGCCAACATGGTGAAAGCCCATCTCTACTAAAAATACAAAAATTAGCCAGGCATGGTGGTGCATGCCTGTAATCCCAGCTACTTGAGAGGGTGAGGCAGGAGAATAGCTTGAACCCAAGAGGCAGAGGATGCAGTGAGCCGAGGTTGTACCACTGCACTCCAACCTGAGAAACAGAGCGAGACTCAGTCAAAAAAAAAAAGCTCCCACATTTGCCCGCACATTTGCAACTACAGGTTAAGAAATAGTTTCTCAGAGTAGTGAAATGACTTCCCCCAAGTTCACTCAGCCTCCAAGTGTCAAAGTTGGGTTCTCCGACTCCTTAAGTCACAATGCCTTGAGGAACATCCATCTGCACATTTATTCTTTTCTCCACTCTTCCATTTAGGACACTCAGAGCACCTTCCATTTACTGGTTCCTTCATAACACTTTACAGTTTGCAAAGCCAGTGTGATTATAACAATTTATTTACAGTCACCATCTTTGTAGGGAGAGCTGAGCTCAAATTCCATGTTTTCCAGTTACGGAATCATCTTGGTCTAATTGATTAATTCTTCTGAGCATCCGTCAAAATGATCATGAAGAGTACCCACCCTGATAAGAATCTGTGATAGTTTAAAAGAGAAAACGGACAGCATCTTGTCTTGAGAAAATGCTGTCAACACAGATTTCCCTAAAAATTGAAAGACAAACTAAACATTTGGGTAAAAAAATCCTCAAGTTAACCAGCAGATGGCAGCCTCCACCCGGCTTCGGGAGGGCACTAACTGGGCACTCCTGGTAGATGTCTTGAAGTGGATGGGGCAGTTGACTACTGGACTTCTTTGGCTCATAGACACCTTTAGGTAAACAACTTTGCCTTCATGCTAATTCTTCTCTCCATAAGAGGCTAGAACCCTTCCCAGAAGTGGGAAGGAACTTGGCAGGCCTCCTCTTATGTTCTTGACTCCCCATCTGCTACACAAAAGTGAGCACTCCCACCCCACCGCCTCACTGATCACCTCTTGCAGATGTACACTGGGGTGAGGGCACAGGAACCTGAGACACAGGGAATTTCTGGCCTTTCTAAAGTTTCAGTCCCACCAGGATGTAACGTAGATTTCAATATTTTACAGGAAAATAAAACCACACACATGCAGTCAAAGTAAGCAACTCTGGCTGGGTGCGGTGGCTCACGCCTATAATCCCAGCACTGTTCTAAAGTTCTAACGTTGGCCTGTTCTAAAGTTCAAGGACTACCAGCCTTTGTCTAACATGTTTAAGGCCTCCATCGTATCCATGCCCCGTCACTCATTAACCTGATTTGCCAGCCCCTCATGGTTGGTTGTGAAGGCCCAGCATGCACATTTTTTGTTGTTCTGTGCTTGTTCCTTTGGCTTGTTTCTGGCCACTTAGCAAGAAGACTTTGATCCTCCCTCCCTGCCACTTAACTCCCTAGCACAGGGTGAGGCACATCTAAAAATGTGCACTTGCTCCTGTTGCTATTGCTTCTGTCTTCCTTTTCATCTCTGAAGTCTGGTTTAAGTGGTGATCCTTGTGGATTATTCTAAGCAGCTTGTGCAACATTGAGAATAAAGTCAAGGGCCTTATGTCCCTAGCACTTGCCTCCTAGAGCCAGTCTATGCCCCCTAAGAGCTGTAGAGTGATCCTGTAGGAACGCTGAGCTGTGATCTACCACTCCGCTGCTGACCCCCTCCAATGCCGGCCTTATGGCTCAGAGGAAAGTGGCCTGAGACATCACAGTAGCCTCCAAGGCCTATAGTCCCTGACCTCAACCCCTCTCTCATGATACTCTAGGCACACTGCCTCCCTGCTGTTTCAAACCCAGCAAGCACACTCCCACAGCAAACCCTTCTCCTGGAATACTCTTTCCTGTAACACATGCATGGCTCACTCTCTCATTTCTTTCAGGCATCTCCAACGTCATCTCCTCAGTGAGACCATCCTCATCATCCTACATAAACACACACACATCACACCTATACGTGTAAAATCACACTCACATATGCACACACACACAACCCTCCCCATTCCCAGTACTCATAGGGCATTTTCCACCTGACACACTACTGGCTTACCTATTTATGTGCATGCTTTCTAGGAGTCAAGCTGCATGAGAGCTGGCATTTTGTGTGTTTCACCTCTGTCGTGTCCCCAGCGCCCAGAACAGAGCCTGTTCTATTATTTCTTAATCATTACGTGTTGACTGAATATATGACCTAAGAGGAGAGTGCGACCTTCTGTAGCCTCACTTATTGTCTATTGAATTTGTTGAGTGCCAACTATATTCCCAGATCATCATTTTAAAGCTGAAACAAACTCAGAAAGGAAGTGATTTTCCTGAAGCCACCAGGTAATCATTGTAGATTCGAATTCAGTTCCCACTCACCCACACCATGAACTCAACAGATAGGAGCCTAAGAATGTAATTTAAAGAAACAGCAAAGGAATTGTCCTACCAAGAACTGACAGAGGCAGCCTCTGCTAAGGAAGGACAAGTTAATGGGCAGAGATTGTTTGACAACTGAGAGATCCAGTAGGCTATTTAGAGAAAAAAAATACCATAAATATCAGTCTTTTCAAAAACAGAACCTGTTATATTTCCAACCAGAATAACTTCTCCAGGGACTTCATACGTGGTCTCTTGGGGAGCATTCTTCCAATTTAGGACAGAGGTCCCTACCAGCCAGCTACACCGAGAATCACCATTTCTCATGGATCAGTGGGAAAGGGGGCAAAATTAATTAACCTTTCAAGGCTTTGATTTACCATCTTTAACTAAAATAGATTACTCAGATGATGCGGGGGAGAGAGCAAGGGGGAATTCCCCAGGTACGGTAGGAGCATAGCTACACTGGATTCACTTGATTATGTTCTCAAGAGCTTCTCCAATAAAGGCCTCTGTTTCCTAGTGTAAAATGAAGCTTTGATTATCGCCAGAGGCATCAGCTTTTCATGTATTTTTCTACCAGGGCCTTCTGAGCAGCCAGCAAAGAACAAGGCAGAGCAGATCTTCTGGGTATGAAAGTGGTTTGGGAAAGAGACACAGTAGACCCAGCTCAGCAGGAGCTGAGGACCACTCTCCACCTGGACACCCTTCAGGTGAGCATCAGAGTCAGATTTGAAAAATGTGTCTCCACCAAAAAGCCACATTCAAAGGTATCAAAGAGGCTTCAACTCAGTGCTCATCTTTCTTTTGTAAGTCTTGGTTAGCTCCAGAACAGGCTGCAGTGTTCAGCACTCCATCTCCAATGCTGCATCCCCAGTACATAGCACTTGAACATAGTAGTTGCACAAATAAGATCTCTTTGTTAAGAAATAAATGTACAGTAACTGCCTGGAAGTTATTGGAAAGGATTCGGGGATCACAACCAGGCCTACCAGGAAAGAAGTTTCCACTCAATTAATATATGTGTCTTACTAATATATTTGTCATCCTAGAATGGAGCATATTTAGACCATCAGGATAGTGAGAAACCAGAAACTCCACCTCTTTAGAAAGAAAAATGGAATAATAAGTAGGGACATAGTCTCTGTCTTAAAATCTCTGAACATCTGTCATGGAAAGGAGAGAACAGACATACTCTACTATGTGACAGAGAAGAACTAGGATCTGATGGTGAAATCTATAAGGGAACAAACTGCATTCCAATAAGAAAAGAACTTTGGGCCGGGCGCGGTGGCTCATGCCTGTAATCCCAGCACTTTGGGATGCCGAGGCGGGTGGATCACAAGGTCAGGAGATTGAGACCATCCTGGCTAACATGATGAAACCCCATCTCTACTAAAAATACAGAAAATTAGCCGGGCATGTTGGCGGATGCCTATAGTCCCAGCTACTTGGGAGGCTGAGGCAGGAGAATGGCATGAACCCGGAAAGTGGAGATTGCAGTGAGCTGAGATTGCATCACTGCACTCCAGCCTGGGCGAAAAAGCAAGACTCCATCTCAATAATAATAATAATAATAATAATAATAATAATGAAAAAAGAAAAGAACTCTGAATAACCAAAGCCAAGCAAAGAACAAACAAGCTGTTATAGAAGTGATACTGGAAGATATTGGAAGAACTCTAGGTCTTGGGGGTGGTTCAGACATTGAATAAAGTGGTATTGTAATGTTCCCTCCAGCCCTTAAGTGTGCTTACCTCTTGTTGAGTTAGTTGCTGCATGCAAGCTGTCAAAAACGTTTCTATTCCAGGTTTTCAGTCTCCAGCCTGAGTTTCAAATGCAACAAAAGGAAGGACAATCATGGAAGAGTCAAGACACCACAAAACACAGATGTTATTCTTAAGAAGATGACTCCTGGGGGAGACAGAAAGGGGAATAAACACAGAAGTGTCGACTGTTCCTCTGCACAGTCAGAGTCCTTCCCTCAGGGAACATGCTGGGAAGGATCCATAATTGCAAGTTGACAAAATCCTAAACCTTCTAGAAATTCAGGGTTTAATTAGTTTCTCCAAAGCAAGTACCTTACTGGAAAAGAAATTTGCAGCCTTGGCCATGTTCTATTGCAGGAGAATCTCACTGCCTCTTTGGTCAGGATAATTTCTGCAAGAGATTGTTCCAGGCAAAACTTCACTTTTAGATGAGCCTGTCTAAACTTGACTTAGAGAGTTACAAGAGTCTTGCTCAAAGACTTCATCCCTGTAAAGGAGACCTTTAGTGTAAAAAGAGATATGATGTTACGATAGCATCTAGCCCCCAGCCTCAGTCACCACTGAATCCTTTTCTTTTTCCCCACATAATTCCCAAGGGCATTCAAATGAAATTTAAATGGCTGGATGTATATCATGTAATACACGTCTTCAAAACTAAGGCTTGAGATTGGGTTATACCCAAGACTTCTGGGCATGGAGTCAGGAAAATGCCTCTTTGACCAGATTGAGGGTGTGTTGGAGGCAGGAATCATTCCTTAGCCATTCTTTGTATCAGCAGTACCTGGCAAAGATGATAGCAATATGCAAAGTCAATGAATGAATTAATTGATGGGTGGTTTGAAGTCCTGGTTCTGCTATGAAAGTAGCCATGTGACTTTGGTCACGTTACACAATGTCTCTGAGATACAATTTTTTTTCATATATAAATCAGAAATAAGAATAACAATTTCATATGACTGCAACAAATGCAGTGGTGTATATAAAGTGTCTCAGTCTGTGTCTGGCATATAATCGGTGCCCAGTAAATTGTATCTCCCTTGACTCTCTACAAACATCCTTCACACAACATAAATGATCAATAACCATTTGACTGGCTGCTTAATAAGTGGAACTAGTACGAATGCTCTCAGTTAATTTAGGAGGAAGAGCAGACAGATTAGGTCAAGTGCCTTGGGTCATGCAGTTGCTTTATGGAGGAGTTTGAGGACAGAGGGAAGGAAGCAAATGTAAGATTTAAGTATATCTCTGCTAAGTATGAGATAGCACTTTGCAGCCAACACTTGTATTTGTGTTTCATTTATACTACGATTTCTACTTTGGTTATTTGCATTCCATAAGGCAAAGTCCTTGATCTTCCAGAGGTTCACATCTTTAACAGCTATTCATAGTAAAACTAAACGAGGAGATACAATAAACTGTACTCAAAGTCATTTATACTTAAGGGAACCACATGGTAGATTCCTACAGTATCTGCCCCACCAAGCCCCCAAAGAATTTATTTCTGCAAATGAATGTATATTTGATGCTGTAATCAGGGAGTGAAATATGTGTCAACCAGCTCCTTAGCTGCAGGGAAAGTAAGGACAAACTCACTGGCCACTTATTCCAATCATCACATCTATGTCTATGGCATAATTTGTTCTAGTTTCTCCCACTGGTCTCTGTTCTCTTTTTCATCCCAATGATTGAAGTTTGCTTTCTCTTTAATCCATAAACCGTTGCAAATCCTTCTGCAAAAACATACTATAGAAGAATATTAAAAACATGAAATTGCTTACAGATTACCACTTTTAAAAAGATATGTGACTTCTTTTCCTAAGATTCACCATCTTTAAATGCATGATGATGCTAATAGTAATAACATCAAACACTTATCACAGTTCCTGACATATGCCAGCACTTTTGTAAGTGTTTCTCATGTAAAAACTCACTTAATCCTCACGAAAATCCTATCAGGCAAGTAGTATTATTATCTCCATTATACAAAGAAGGAAACTGTGACACAGAGAGGTTAATTTTAAAACTACACCATTGAGGACATGCACCACTTAATACAATTAGGATTAAAATGGAGTGCTTTCATTTAGAGCCCCATCATCTCGGAGCTGTGAAGATGGCTATGAACATAATCAATACACTGTTAATGGTGCAAAAAAGTCAGCCCACACAGTTCGGATACAAATGGTAATGATAAGGAGTAAATCCCATTTTCCTTCTACCATGGAAATTCCACCATCAGAAACTGCAGAACCTGACCGCAGCAAGGGAAAAAGCTGAGAAGAGAGGTCACTTCATGCTGCAATTCTGCTTGAAGGAGAAACAAACCTACAGGATGCAAGGACAAGCACCCAAATGTCTTCTCTGCCTGCAAGTCAGGCACATCATTCTGCAGGCTCCTCCTGAAGAATGGAGATTTTTTTTTTTTCTGCAGCATGGGGGAATTGAGACAGGGATTATGAGGTCACTGTAAAGGGAAACCTGCAGCCTCAGCTCCTGACCACAGTCTGGAGGGTGACTCACACTGTATTCAGACAAGCAGGTCTTGCTGAGCTGGCCTAATGGAGAAATGGCTCTCGCCAGCAGCTTGGAAACTGTAGTCCACAGAAGGCATACACTGCTGTTCTCCAGTTCGGTGTCTCCTGAATCCCAGGGGCCACTGAAAGCTGCATACGAAGTGTCTACCGAAGCCATTTTTCTTTGCAGCAACACTCAGAAGAACCTATTTCCCGGTCTGAGAGTCTCGTTGCCTTCAGAGTTTGGAAACAAACTGCAACCAGATGGACATATATCTTCACTGAGTTGTGTAAGGAAGTGGTCAGTTCTCCCACCCTTCCATGGCCACACTGAGGGAACAAAACCCCATACAGAGAAGTGCTGTTACATAGGCCTAAACCAGGACCAGAAGATGCATCTTTTCCATTCCCAAGAGAGCTTCCTATCAGCCCAACATTGTCTGCAAATAACACCAAGCTGTCTGGTCGCCTCCTGATTTGCTCCCCTCACCTCTTGACATCTTCTACTCTAACATCTGATAATCAACTAAAGCTTTAGCACTCCTTTTGCACCTGCTAACTGGACTGGCATTGGCATCTTACGCCTCTTTTTTCTTTTTCTTTTTTTTTTTTTTTTTTTTTTTGAGATAGAGTTTCGCTCTGTCACCCAGGCTGGAGTGCAATGGGGACATCTCTGCTCACTGCAACCTCCACCTCCCCGGTTGAAGGGATTATCCTGCCTCAGCCTCCTGAGTAGCTGGGATTACAGGTGCCTGCCACCACGTCAGGGTAATTTTTTTTTTTAGTAGAGACGGGGTTTCACCATGTTGGTCAGGCTAGTCTTGAACTCCTGACCTCAGGTGATCCACCCAACTTGGCCTCCCAAAGTGCAAGGATTACAAACCTGAGCCACTGTACTCGGCACCTCTTTTTACATAATGACCCCAGTCCAAGTCTGGTGTATGTCTTGTTTAAACCTGTCCCAAGACCTAGATACACTTGTGGGCTGATAGATTTTAAGCATCACTAGCTAGGCTGCTAGAAAAGGGTTGCAGGAAGGAAATTGCATGGGATGGAGTAACCACAGGTTGGCACCTACAAATAGTAGGTCAAGAAAGAACTCTCTGAAAAGGTAACATGAACCTAGACCTTCAATGTGGTCCGTGGCATAGTTAATGCACAAAGCCTGGGGAGGAAGCATCTTGCTAAGTAAAATGGCTTCTGCCAACACTTTTATGTGCATATCATCTCTGGTTTCAGAGCCGATGCAGTGGTCAGGTTCTCCTTCAAGCACGTGCCTCTAAGGCTCTCCACTTCTCTGCCTTAGGGCTTTCTCAAGAGTATGGGAAGCCCACTCAGATCTGAGCCAGAAATATTTTCAAAGTGGAACATCAGCTAGTGAGGGAGAAGACCAGTGGACGAATGTCCCAGGCTTCTACAGGACAATTCAGATGGGGCCTCATGGGGATCCATGGTTGCACAGAGCAGGAACTAATTGAGCATATCACATATTGGCTTTTCCTCCATCCCTGTCTTACCCTCACTCCTGGTCCCTCGCCCCTATATCCTGGGGCACCTCCTAAGCCCTTGTCTCAGGCTCTGCCTTAGGCCTGATAAGCTGAGGCAGAAGCTCACTGTGGTTACACAGTGAGAACCAGGAGCTCCATAGGAGACCAAATCAGCGAGGTCTATGTGGGCCAAACAGTGAACAGCCTCAGTAAAAGCTTTACATTTCAATCCTTAGTACCCAGGTGGTCAAGGTGATGCAGCCCACCATGGGAATCCAGCAGACAGGGTTGGAGAGTGCTGTAGCGGGGCATAGGATCTGGCCTCACCAGGGCTACATAGTCTTTAGGTCTCAACTAAGATGACTAAGGCTTAGGGCAGGAATTGGGACTGGCAGGAAAGGGACACTGAGCCAGAAGGCTGCTCATAGAAACAGGGCCAACAGGGAAGCCACAAGATGCAGGTCTGACTCAACCATTATGCAAGAACCCAGAACTCATCTCTAGCACATTGGATATGGCATGAAAATAACCGCAACTTTCCTGAATGCTGCCTATTTACAGTCAGTCTGCTAAGCAGTTTTCATAATGAGCTCACTTAGACTTCAAAACTACCTTATAAGTTATTCTCCCCATTTATAGATGAAGAAATTGAGGCCACTAAACTCTAGAATGAAGGTTTAATCCAGAGTTACTGGATTCCAAATTCCATGCTCAAGACAACCAACTACTCTGCCAGGGTCTGATGGTGCTGCAGCAAGGTTCAAGGTTAGTGACTGGCCACCAAGATATAAGCTTGATGGCTGAAGGTGGGAAGGCCTGGGAAAGGTAGGAACTGACCCTCAGTGTCAAAGTGCACACACAACATAGGTCCACTGGCACCGCCTGAAAGGAGATATTTCCTTTGCCACAGACTAAGTCCTGACAGGACACAACACAACTATCTTCCCATTTACGAAGGAATGTTTCTCAAATTTGTCTTCTACTTTCAAAGCCATAAGGGAAAGGACACCAGGTAGGGGCGAGCAGGATGCTTGGCTACATGTCATGTAAAAAAGAAACCACAGCCATCCTTATATTTGCACAATATGCACCCATTTACAAAAACAATTCTAGCATCTGAACTCACAGCCCTAGGGGTGGGCAGAGCAGGCTATATAATTCCCACTTCAGAGAGGAGCAATCTGAGGAGCAGAGATGTTGAGAGGCAGAACGGTGTGGTAGAAATACCAGTCACTGGACATGAAACCAGGAATGCCTGCTCTAGTCTAAGCTCTACCCCAGACTCGCCGGGACTCACCATGGGCTTCCTATACTTGCTGGTGCTGACTTTATGGACTGCGTGTTGGAAAGGGAAGAGTCCAAAGATAGAAAGAGCATTCCTGAACAGTTGCACAGAGCAGAGATCAAACACAACAGAAGCAATGAGCAAACAATACATTTTTATAGTGTTATGCCATTGAGCTTATGGAACTGTTTGCAGTTAGCCTACCCTGACTAATATATTCCTTCTGCAGTCAAGCCTGCTTTCTCCTCTGACTTTAGTCCAGCAAATTTAGCATCCTTTGGAGATTCTATCCAGTGCTTTCTAAGTTGGATTTCACTGATAGAATGTTCCTTGGTTCCTGGACCCTGATCCTTGTTCAGTCTCTTCTCTATTACTCCGAATATCAGTAAGAAGGCAAACCCATACATTACCCAGCTCTCCTCCCTGGCGGAGGAGAGCCAGTTCCATCAGATAATCTAAAAGACTAATCACAGGGCACCAGATCCAGTCCCAGGAGACCTGGGGCTGACTCAGCTTCTAATGCACTTTGTCTCCTTATCCATGTGTCATTCACTCCATCTCTAAAATGAAGAGGTTGACCTCACTCATACCAAAGTATCCTGCTAACATTTTAGGATTCTAACACATAGACTCAAAGCACAAGAGAGAAGGATGTGAGTTAATTAGTCAAAGCTGTGAGATAATTAATGAAGGTAATTTCCCCAGACTCTGAGGGGAAAAAAATTATATCGAAGGGGAGAGAATTGTTCAAGCTGATGTCATGTTTATGAAGGCAAAAGATCAGAATGTTTCCACGGCACATGTCCAGTGGTTTGAGAGGTAGCAAATGAGAATGGAGAGGCCGTAGGTGCTGGATTTGGGCAGGTCTGGGTTCAGTTCTCACCCTTACTCCTTACTGGCCGTGTCTCACTCTGTCACCTAGGCTGGAGTGCAGTGGCGTGATCTTGGCTCACTGCAACCTCCGCCTACCGGGTTCAAGTGATTCTCCTGAGTCAGCCTCCTGAGTAGCTGGAACTACAAGTGCACACCACCATGTCCACCAAATTGTTTTGTTGTTGTTGTTGTTGTTTTTGTTTGTTCGTGTGGTTTTTGTATTTTTAGTAGAAACGGGGTTTCACCATGTTGGCCAGGCTGGTCTTGACCTCCTGACCTCAAGTGATCCATCTGCCTCAGTTTCCCAAATGTTTCACCTTTCTAAGCCTCAGTTTCCTCACTTGTAAAGTGGTACATCTCAGAAAGTTGTGGTCATTAAATGCAACCCTGTGAGTAATGCACATAGTAAGTTGCAGAAGGGAATTCCCTTTACTCTCATCATGCCAGGGTGAGGATGAAGCTGTTTTGTAAAATCAGAGAGGGATACAGGCATTTCATTTTTGCCTGTATTTATTCATTTATTTCAAAATCATATGTCAGACACTGGCAATACAGAGATGAATAAAGCATGGCCCCTGACCTCAAGGAACTCTAGGTGGACAGACAGGGACATACACAAATTATTGAGCTCCTAGTGTGATAACTACCGCATACAAGTATGAGAAAGCCAGGCTTTCCCATTCCAGAAGCATACCAAAGGTAGACACATACAGATGTTCATAGAAACATATACAGAGACGTCCACCGTAATTACAGCTATAAATTTTAAGCAATTGAAAAAAATCAAATGTCCATCAATAGGAGATCAAATAAAATGTAGCAGATGAATAACTAGAATCATTAACATGTAGTCTTTAAAGCTAAGATTAAGTGAAAAATGCAGTGACCAATGCAAATGCAGTTGGATGCCATTTAATTAAATTTTGAAACACACAAAATGTTTTGTATTTTTCATAGATGCATGCATGTGTGTGATTTGTGTGCATAAAACCATATATTTTTAATGAACTAGAATCCACGTCAAATTATGAACCTGGTTGTTTCTGGGAAAGGTAGAAGGAAAATAAGTCCAGGGATCATGGTCAAAAGAAACAGTATTTTCATCTGCAATGTTTTCCTGATGTTTTTAAACATCAGAGGAAAATATGATAAGGCTAGAAGGAAATACGATAAGATCTTAGCATTTGTTAATTTGGATAGTGGCAATATGTGTGAATGATCGTATTATGAGTGCTTTTCTGTATTTTTTATAAGTTTCTCAAAATAAAAGTTATGAAGTATAGCAGTGGGTCATACAAAGAAGTGATGAAAGTGTTCTTTATCTGTTAGCCTAAGTTGACTTTAAGGAAACCTCAGAAGGCCCTGGCTAGAGAACATGATCGAGGCAGGTTAGCCAGTGGTGATGAAGGCTCTTGGGGACTGTCAGTTTACCACAATGACACTGTACAGGAGACAGCACAAAGAGTTCGGTTTGAAGTTACAAAGACCTGGTTTTCAAACTTCTGTATTTACCACTTAACAGCGCGACAAGTTCACAAATGTACCCACACTTCAACTCTGATATGTATTGCTTTGTCTAATGAATCTAAGCCTTCATTTCAGTTAGCAGATAAAAGTGTGGACTTTAAATTCTATATGGTTTAGCCAGGTGCGATGGCTGACACCTATAATCCCAGCACTTTAGGAGTCCAAGTGGGAGGACTGCCCAAGCCCAGGAGTTTGAGAGCAGCCTGAGCAAGACCTCCTCTCTACTGAAAATAAAAAAATAAAAAATAGCTGGACTTGGTGGTGTGCATCTCCTTTCCCAGCTATTTGGGAGGCTGAGGTGGGAGGATCACTTGTAGTGAGCTGTGATAATGCCCTGCACTCCAGCCTAGGTGAAAGAGTGAGACCCTGTCTCAGAAATAAAAAGTAAAAAAAATAAAAATGAATTCTATATAGTTTATTCTTAGTTTGAGCCAATAATTTTAAATAGTTCCTTTAAGAACTTTTTATTCTCTCTAAAAAAAAAAAATAATGAAGTCCAATCTATGGTTTTTCTTCCAGCCATCACCAACTCCTCTCCTTGGTGCCTTCTGTAGGTTGGAGCCCTGAGTCACAGAGCCTGTTGAATGCTGGTGTCAGAAGGAACATTGTTGAGCTAATTGCATCTGCCCTGCTAGTGTTTGCAACTGAACTCTTTAGCAGATGAAACTTAGAGTCTGCTGTCTCTTTTTGGGCAAAGTGTAGGTGCTCCCTGGCTACCTCAGCCACACTACTTCCAGACCTTTCTGGGGACTTTCCATGAATCCATTCAGCCTCAGGTCAGATGGTTTGTTGTCTGTGCAGCCTTTACTACAGAGCCACTTTGGCCCTGCTATGGTGAGACCCTCTAATGAGCATCATACCCCTAGAAGCTCTCAGCTGCTTCTAGGTCTTGTCCACGGCACACAGGAACCAAGAGCAGTTTGAGAAAGCTAAACTTGAGCCTTTCTTGGTGTGGCAGGCACTACACTGCCATGTTCTTTGGGGGAGCTGCCTGATATTACTGCAGCATCCTGTGAAGTGGCTTTGCCTGGCAGCTCCCCAAGCAGAGTAGAAGCAAGAACCACCCTCTGTTCTGGATGCCTGTTTCATTTATCTTAAGCTCTTTTCCTTTGTTGTTCAAATGCCCAGGCAGTTACAAACTAGAACACAGGATGGTTCCGTCCTCTCTTTCCTCCTGCTCTGCCTTCTCCTTTCCGTAAAACCCTAGGCTGCTGTGATGGCTAATTTTATGTGTCAATGTAACTAGGCCACAGTACCTAGATATTCGGTCAAACGTGTCTGGATGTTGCCGTGAAGCTATTTTCTAGATAAGATTGATATTAAATCAGTAGATTTTGAGTAAAACAGATGACCCTCCATAATGTGGGTGATCCAATCAGTTGAAAGCCTTAAGAAAAACTTTGCCTTCTCTTGAGGAAGGAGGAATTCTGCCAGCAAATGGCCTCCAGACTTGAGGTACACCATCAACTCTTCTCTGGGTCTCTAGTGGGCCGAGATTTGGGATTTGCCAGCCTTCATAATCATGTGAGTCAGTTATTAAACACCTCCTGAACTTTCCCTCCCTTTCTCTCTCTCTCTCTCTCTCTCTCTCTCTCTCTGAATATTCTCTTAATATTCAATGCATTCTATTTCCATTGTGTGTGTGTGTGTGTGTGTGTGTGTGTGTGTGTGTGTGTGTGTGTATACTGGTTCTGTTTCTCTGGAGAACCCTGACTAATACCACTTAAGCCAACCTCATGCTGAGCCTTAATGGTATACAGAGGTAAATGTCGAGGAGTCCTCTGGGCTTAGCATTTGATGTGATAAATGAAAGATAAATGAATTCAGCAACTTATTTTCTTCTCCATAAGAACCAGCTTGAGGCCAGGCGTGGTGGCTCACGCCTGTAATCCCAGCATTTTGGGAGGCCGAGGGGGAAGGATCACGAGGTCAGGAGATCGAGATCATACTGGCTAACATGGTGAAACCCCGTCTCTACTAAAAATACAAAAAAATTAACCAGGCGTGGTGGAACGCACCTGTGGTCCCAGCTACTCAGGAGGCTGAGGCAGGAGAATGGCATGAACCCGGGAGGCAGACTTTGCAGTGAGCCAAGATCACACCACTGAACTCCAGCCTGGGCAACAGAATGAAACTCCGTCTCACCAAAAAAAAAAAAAAAAAAAAAAAAAAAAAAAAAAAAAAAACCGTTTGCAAGGATATGGTTTTGCTAAGGAGGTCAATACCTGTTCTCTGGAATAATGAACTTGAAGGAGGTAGGAGGTTGCCAGGAAACTATGACTAAAAGAGAAAAATTCTAATTTATTATTACAATTTTTACCACCATTACATTATGTTATCTTGGACACATCTTTTCATCTCTGAGCTTCTATTTGTTTCACACAGTTGTGAGAATGTGCTTATAAAAGATGTGGCTTCCTCAAAGATCTAGAACCAGAAATACCATTTGACCCAGCAATTCCATTACTGGGTATATACCCAAAGGAATACAAATCATCATATTACAAATTACATTCATGCGTATGTTCATTGCAGCACTATTCACAATAGCAAAGACATGGAATCAACACACATGCCCATCAACGATAGACTGGATAAAGAATATGTGACACATATACACCATGGAATACTATGCAGCCATAAAAAGGAATGAGATCATGTCCTTTGCAGGGACATGGATGGAGCTGGAAGCCATTATCCTCAGCAAACTAACACAGAAACAGAAAACCAGACACCACATGTTCTCATTCATAAGTGGGAGCTGAACAATGAGAACACATGGGCACAGGGAGTGGAATAACACACACTGGAGCTTGTCAGGGGGTGGGGTGCAGGGAGGAAGAGCATTAGGAAAAATATCTAATGCATGCTGGGCTTAATACCTAGGTAATGGGTTGATAGGTGCAGCAAACCACCATGACACATGTTTACCTACGCAACAAACCTGCATGATCTGCACATTTACCCCAGAACTAAAAATAAAAATTTTTTTAAAAGATATGGCATACTGCCTGATGCACAATTAGAGGTATAATTAGTCCTCAATTAGTCAGAGGTATAATTATAACCACTAGCATTAATGCTTATGTTTTTGATATTTTGCCATGTGCCAGTCACAATGCTAAGTTTAATTGGGATCATGGGTCTAGGGTCTAAGGTTTGGAAGGGGTGATGTGGTCAGAGTTCAGTGGCCACAGGTGAGGTCATATGGGGTGCATATGCACAACGATACAGTTTAGACGGCCAGACCTTGGCTGAGTTATAAGATCCAGGTAGGTGGTAAAGTAGGGATTAGCATGTAGTCAACTATGATGGGACAGGTGATTTGGGGTCATTGGAATCAGAGTTGAGAAATGGAGAGTAATGACTACTACTCCTTCCCACATCTCTTTTCTCGAATTATATGATTCTGCTAAACTTGCCTTCGATCCCAAAAGACATTTGTGCTGGCACCAGCTTTACCATCTGCCCTGCTGAGTAAGGAGCGAACGTTCAAGCAGCTTCACCCATGGAGTCCAAGGAGGATGGGAAATTCCCCTGGAAGCCCAAAGTGAACCGAGGCCAAACTCTGGGCTTTTTCTGAGCAAACATTTTGAGAGAAACCAAAGTGATGATGATATAGAACAACTGGGGCTGTCCCCTTGCACCGAAGCAAGACTGATGAAAACACAGGGATTAGTACAGATGATTCATTGCCAGTCCTTTCCCTGAGAGTGTTTGCTAGTGGCGACCCAATAAATACCGGATCTCCAAAAGCGCTGACAATTCGCAGACCGGGCTTGGGAGTTACAGAAATCACTTCCGAAATTGGTGGGAGGAAAAAGCGAGGTATGGAGACACGGGGGCGTATCCCTCTTCCAGAATTCATGTTCCTTCCTTTGGTAAGATACTTTCCTCCTCTTAAGTGTGGGTGACTCTAGAATCTAGATGAATGGTGCCTGAGATCCCAACCTTGCATCCCTCCTGCGTGGGTGGGAATTCATGTTCCTCTGTGAGTTCCGTCTCTGACACCGATGAGGAGGGGTGGGAAGCTGTGGAGGCAAGAGGGGTAGCTGCCTCACCTCTGATAATTAATAGTGAGGAAAAACTAAAGGTCTCTGGAGTGCTGCTTCAAACAGAACCCACAGTGAACAGAGCTTAAGGCAGTATTCTGTTCAGTATCTTGACTGTCATGGTGGATCCACAAATCTACATGTGTGATAAAATGTATAGAAGTAAACACAGAAAAAGAGAGACAGAGGAAAGAGAACGAGTTAAACAGGGGACATCTACATAAGACCAGTGGATTGCATCGATCTCAATATCCTGGTCTTAATTTCCTATTGTGCTATAGTTTGGCAAGATAGTACCATTGGGGGAAAAAGGGCAAGGAGTACACAGATTTTTTCTGTATTATTTCTATCTTTAAAAACAGTTTTATTGTTTTTTATTGATTCAAATACCATACAATTCACTCGTTCAAAGTCTCAATGCAATGGCTTTTAGTGTATTCACAGAGTTGTGTGTCTATCACCCCGATCAATTGTAGAGCATTTTCATTATCACAAAAAGAAACCCCTTACTCCTTAGCCATTACTTTCCGACCCCACCATATCCCAAGCCCTAGGCCACTGCTAATCTACTTTCTGTCTCTGCAGATTTGCCTATTGTGTAAATTTCATACAAGAAGAGTCATGAAATATGTGGTCCTTTATAACTGACTTATTTTACTGAGCATTTATTGTACCATGTGTCAAAGTTTCATTTCTTTTTATTGCTAAATTATTATCCATTGTATTTGTTTATTCCTCATTCGACAGACATTTTTGGGTTTTTCCAATTTTTGGCTACTATGGATAATGCTACTATGAATATTCATGTACAGGTCTTTGAGTGGACATATGTTTTCAGTTGCCTTATGTATATACTTCGGAGTGAAATTGCTGAATCTATGGTAACTAACTCTACATTTAACCTTTTGACAAACTGTCAGACTGTTTTCCAAAACATCTGCATCATTTTACATACCCATTATTGGAATGAGGATTCCAATTTCTCCATATTCTCATCAACATTTGTTATTAATAGTCTTTTTTATTATAACCACCCAATTGGTGTGAAGTGGTATCTTATTGTGGTTTTAATTTGCATTTCTCTGATGGCTAATGAGGCTGAGCATGTTTTCATGTGCTTATTGTCCACTTGTGTATTTTCTTTGGAAGAATATCTATTCCAACTCGTTGCCCACCTTTTAATTAGGTTATTCATCTTTTCATTATTTCTTATAATTGCATGTGAATTTATAATTAACTCAATAAAAATTTCCATTTTAAAAAAAAGAGTGTTGGGGGAAAATGGAAGGGAATTCAGAAGAAAAAAGTACAGTCATGCATCACACTCAACTCTGAAAAATCCATCATTCGGCAATTTTGTTATTGTACAAACATCATAGAGTGCACTCACACTAACCTAGATGATATAACCTACTACAAACCTAGGCTATATGGTCTAGCCTTTTGCTCCTAGACTACAAACCCGTATAGCATGTTACTCAGCTGAATACTGTAGGTCATTGTAACATGATGGTAAGTACTTATGTATCTAAGCAAAGAAAAAGTACAGTAAAAATAAAGTACAAAAGATTTAAAAATGGTACACTTGTATAGGGCGCTTACCATGAATGGAGCTTGCAGGACTGGGAGTTGCTCTGTTGGTGAATGAGGGGTGAGTGAACATGAATGTCTAGCACATTACCGTACATGACTGCAGATTTTATGAATACTGTACACTTAGGCTATGCTAAATTTATGTTTTAAACTTTTTCTTTCTTTAGTAAGTTAACCTTAACTTACTATAACATTTTCACATTATAAACTTTGTAATTTTTTTAAAACTTTTTGAGTCTTTTGTAAAATACTTAATGTAAAACAAACACATTGTACAGTTGTACAAAAATAGTTGATTTCTTTATATCCTTATTCTATAAACTTTTTCTATTTTTTATTTTTTTACTTTTAAAACTTTTTGTTAAAAACTAAGATACAAATACGCACATTAGGTTAGGCCTACACAGGGTCAGGATGATTAATATCACTGTCTTCTGCCTCCACGCCTTGTCCTGCTAGAAGGTCTTCAGGGGCGATAACATACATGAAGCTGTCTCTCCTATGATAAAAATGCCTCATTCTGGAATACCTCCTGAAGGACCTGCCTGAGGCTGTTTTACAGTTAACATTTTTTAAAAGAAGGAAGAGGAGTATACTCTAAAATAATGATAAAAACGTTAGCAAATGTGTCCACCAGCACCACAGTTGTTTTTTATAATTACCGCATATCAAGTGTTACATATATACCGAATATTTTTATACAGCTGGCAGTGAAGTGGGTTTGTTTACACCAGCATCACCATGAACACAAAAGTAATGCGTTCTGCTGCAAGGTTACAATGGCTAAGACATCACTAAGGAATAGAAATTTTTCAGCTCCGTTATGATCTTGTGGAACCATCATGTATGTGGTCCGTTGTTGACGGAAACATCATTAGGTGGTGCATGACTACATTTCACTGGAGAAGACAAACAGATGACAACTCAGCACATGAAAAGATGCTCAACATCATTAGCCAATAGGGAAATGTAAATTCAAACCACGATGAGGTCTAGCAACACACCTATCAAAACAGCTAAAATAAAAAGCAGTGAAAGGAAACAAAGGTTGGTGAGGCTGCAGAGGAACTGGGTCACTCATGACTGCTGATGGAGGTGTAAAATAGTACGGTCATTCTGGAAACAGTCTGGAAGTTTCTCATAAAACAAAATGTGGACTGCCATACAACCCAGTAATTGTGCCCTTAGGCATTCATCCCAGAGAAATGAAAAGTTATATTCACACAAAAACCTGTGCATGATTGTTCACAGCAGCTTTATTCATAATAGCCAAAAACTAGAAACAAATCAGGAGTCCTTCAACAGGTTACTGGTTAAACAAACTGTGATTCATTCATACCAGGGAATAGCACTCAGCAAGAAAAAGGGGCAAACCTTGCATCAGTCTTCAGAGAATTAAGCTGAGTGAGAAAAGGCCAAGTTCAAAAGGTTACATAATGTAGGATTCCATTTATGTAACACTTTTGAAATGACAAAATTATAGAAATGAAGAATAGATTCATTGTTGCCAGGAGTCAGGGTGGGAGAGGTTCAGGAGAGAGAGGCCAGGTGACAATAAAAGGGCAATATCAGATGACAGATCTATTAAAATGTTATGTATCTTGGTTGCATCAATACCCAGTACCCTGGTTATGCTATTGTACTATATTTGTTAGGATGTTACAACTGGGAGAAACTGGTAAAGCCAGTACTACACCAGCTCTCTCAGATCTGTCTGACATATTTCTTATAACAGCATGTGAATCTACAATTATCTCCAAATAAAAAGTTTAACTTTTAAAAAAGCAATAGGCAATGCCTTCATAGCTCCACGTACAACTGTACCAATTAGTAACTGTGTGATTTGGGGCAAGTTAGTACTGTCAAATTTTACATCTGTGAAATGTGGATAATGCCTACTCACATAATCGTGGTGAGGATCAAATAAAAATATAAGTGAAAGAGCGTGTAACTGGCTGGGTACAGTGGCTCACACCTGTAATTCCAGAGCTTTGGGAGGCCGATGCAGGTGGATTACTTGAGGCCAGGAGTTCAAGACCAGCCTGGCTAACATGGTAAAACCCTGTCTCTATTAAAAATACAAAAATTAGCCAGGCGTGGTGGCACATGCCTGTAATCCCAGCTACTCAGGAGATTGTGGCACAAGAATCGTTTGAGCCCAGAAGTCAGAGGTTGCAGTGAGTGGAGATTGTGCCAATGTGCTCCAACCTGGGTGACAGAAGGAAGCTCTTGGAGAAAAAAAAAAAAAAGGAAGAGACAATAACTAACAAAGAAATTACTACTACAACTGTTACCATTCTCTGTCCCAATTCTTTCCTGCAGTCCACAGTGGAGAAACGTCCATTCACCATCATTTGACTTCCCCATTTGATAATGATGTAGCCACTGTGAGAAAGGCACCCGAACACAAACACACTAAGTCACACTTGAGTGGGAGTGATAAGAGGTTGCCAACATGGGAGGGTTCAGGTGCTTTGAAGGGCTCAGGATTAGAGGGAAACAGGCCAGGCTTTGAGCACTTGTCATCACCTCTCAGAGAGAAGGTGCAGGAGACAGGCCATGCTGGAATCAGGTCACAAGGCTTACAGACTTTGGTACCTGGAAGTGGGCCTTCTGACCTGCCTGCCTGAGTTTAAATTTCCTCTTAACCTTGTGGTCTTGAGAAGGCCACTTCTCTCTGCCCCAGGTTTTTCTTGCCTGTTAAACAGAAATAACAATACCTCCCTTACATGGCTGAGGAGATGATCATCCCCATGACATAATGTCCTTTCTCAGACTGCAGACATTCCTCTGCCAGTGTCCTCCTTCCTGCCAAATTCAATTAATGCCCACAATGTCATTTTTTATTTTTTATTAAGCCAATCTTTTTCTTTTTACTTAAATAACTTTTTTTGTCAAAGAAAACAGACATAGATGTACATTTATTCACATTTTAACGTCTCTGAAAACAGCATGCTTCTTACAGGCAATGGTATATGATGGTTTAATTAACAGAATAATTTTTCTTTCTTAATGGAATATGTAATAGTGATTTTTATAATCAGTGGCATTTTAGATTCTATTAAATATGAAGTGTCACTTCTTTAAATAGAAAATCAGCTTTGCTTATTAAAATAGAAGAAACCTTTTAAATAAATACATTTTGTTAAATTACATCTTAATTAGATTTCCAACATGATTAAATTTCAGCTAAAGTGTGCTGCCTGAAAATAAGTTAACCTGAGGCCTGTTTCTGATCTACTAAAATAGGGAAGTTTAGGAAGCAAAGAGAGATAGTCATGACTTACCAATATGGAACTGATAGGATCTCCACAGGGCAAATACAATATATTTCCGTGTTACTAATAGCCACACTATGTAGCACATAAAACTATCTCTGTTAGTAGCAAATGGCTGCCTTTAAAGAACAGTGGGAGAAAGTTCATGCAGGACATACACAGAGCAGTTCTGCATCTCTGCTTCTGATCACTGGGTGCTGGAGGCAATGTATACACCATTCCCAGGAGAAGGAAAACGTGCAAGGTAGTGGCTGCACACTGAGAGATATTATGTACCAGTTAGAAATGTCAGATAAAAGTGTATCCATTGATGTGGATAGAGTCTTAAAATGTTAAGTGAAGGAATAAGAAACTGAATGAGATATACATCACACCATCATATATGTACATTAGGACATTATACATCCACCATAAACACTGCACATTTTAAAAAATATGTATATCCTTAGGATGGGGTCAAAGAGGGTAGGAAAGGTGATCAAGGGTATGGGGAAGAAAATAATATTAATAAAATAAAAATAAATCCAGAGATGTTACTTGTACCAATGATGATGCTGTGCCCTGACATAAAGTATGTGAGTAAACCAACTATCCATATGAAAAATATAAATACAAATGTAAAGTTCCTAACAACCACATGAGTGTACAGTAGATACTCAGTGTATGCTAACTACATGCCTTTAAGAAAATATGCAGAGGCTGCCTGCAATGTCTTCAAGAATTCCAAGTAGTACTGCATTCTCAGTTCCTGTCTCAAGATAGCCATCACATATCCCCTTGTCAGAACCCTGCACCAGTCCAATTCTCCTCGACCCCTACCCACACACACATTCCAGACTCGTATAGTTCAGGCTGACCTGCCACCAACAACCACCCCTCCTCCAACACCACGGGGCATCAGAAGCCAAGCTGACTCCCCTGAAACAGACTCATAGACCCCAATGAGTTGATCCAGGTGGAAGCTGCTTAGGGATTGAGTCACACCAACCCATTATACAGATGAGAAACTGAGGCTAGAGAGGGGGCAGAGACTTGATGGGATCTCACAGTGAGTTAAAGCCAATTCCATAACTAGGACTAGGTTGTTTCTCTTCCACACACGCATACATCCTCTCCCACTCCACGCAAGGTTTATAATGCCCCTTATTGGACCTACCAATAAAAGAAACCATTAGCAAAGCCATTGAAATAGAATTCCTATCCTCAGTGGAGCAGATATTCATGTCTAGGCTGCTGCCCACCAGCTACGGAGGGAATGGGACGTAGGAAATTGCTGTCAGGGCAATGAGCACCCTAGCAGATGAGACAGAAGCGATAAAGCCAAGGGTGTCATTTTCTAATGCTCTTATCCTGAAGATGATCTGTTCCCTGGCAGATACACGAAAGAAGGTCAGGCCTGTGGGCTGCCTAGCATCTTTGCCTCAGAAAAATGGTGGGTGGCAGATGTAACAAAAGCAGTGTCAGGGTCAGGGCAGGCATATGAGCCATCCTATTAGAATCATCTCATATTCCCAAAGTATATCCTTTTCACAGCTCATAAGAGACTTAGAAAAGCTAAGTAACTTGCCAACATTCACAAAGGCAGTAAGGGGTTGAAGAAGGATTTTAGCAGAGTGCATGTGTCTTTAAAGCCTTAGTCCCTGCCCTGCATGGCTTCCTGAGACCACAAAAAGAAAATCAGAAGTGCCATGGAGCTTTAGAGAAGACAGAGCTAAGGTTTGAAAATGGGGAGGTGGGCATGAATCCAGGAGAATTTCATGTACCTCCGTCATTCGACATAGGTCTTAAATGAAGGGTACGATTTCCCCAGGTGAGTTGGAGAAGAGGGTTTCAGGTAGACAGAGTGCATTGCAAAGGCGTCCGGCCAGGCAAGCACAGAGCATGCTGGTGTGACCAGCAGGTTGGTTCTGTTAGAACCTGGGTCATGTGAAGTGGAACAGAAACCAAACAACATGAAAGGCGGCTCGCTGCATATGGAGGAAAGCAGGGGCCATCAGGCCAGCAGTTGTGCACACCACAGTGGGCACTGTAGACCATGGAAGGAGTTCAAGTGGAGGTGGACATGGCCAGGGAGGTTCGCTATCCTCCCCAGAGTTCCCTGTCAGCACCTGTGACTAAGGGGGTGGGGGTCAAGAACACAGGTTTTGAGCCAAACTTACTAAAGTTTGAATCGAAACCCTGCCATAAATTAGCTGTAATCTTGGGCAAGAGGTTTATCCTCTTCGGTAATGCTTTGAACTTGCCTGACACATAGTAAGACACAGTGTTTGGTATGGGTTAACAGTGGTGATGATGAAGATTATGATAACAGCAAAGGAAGAGGAGGGGGTAGAAAGAGGAGAATGAAAAGCAAAAGGCCGGGCACAGTGGCTCACGCCTACACCTGTAATTCCAGCACTTTGGGAGGCAGAGGTGGACCGATCACCTGAGGTCGGGAGTTCAAGACCAGCCTGACCAACATGGAGAAACCCCATCTCTATTAAAAATACAAAATTAGCTGGACATAGTGGCGCATTCCTGTAATCCCAGTTACTCAGGAGGCTGAGGCAGGAGAATCACTTGAACCTGGGAGGCGGAGGTCACGGTGAGCCAAGATCACGCCGCTGCACTCCAGCCTGGGCAACAAGAGCAAAACTCTGTCCTTTTTTTTTAAAAAAAAAAAAAAGAGAGAGAGAGAGAGAAAATAAAAAAGAGACAGAGGAAGAAGAGGAGAGGGGAGGAGGAGGAAGAGAAGATGGAGGAGGAGAAGGAGGAGGAAGGGGAGGAAAAAAGCAGCAGCAGCATTTGTTGTAATATAGAGGGAGAGGTGGCTCCAGGAGTCAAAACCTCCTGAGGAATAAGGAGTCACTAACTCCGTCAGCTAGTAGGATTCTAAGGGAAGGTCTAGAGACATGGTCAGGAGCTCCTCCACGGCCAAGACACTCCTCTGCTTTTCTGTCCTATAATGGTGCCAGCACCCTGCTGGGCCTGCCAAAACCAACAACAATAAACATGTATTTAGAAACCACATGTGCTAATCACCATACTAGGTGCTAGAGACTTTAAAATGAATTAGACCCGGCCTCTGCTTTCAAGGATCTTATAGTCTAGTAGATGGGGGTGGGACGGGGGGACAGACTCATAGGTGACCATGGAAAAGGGAAAAGCCAACCGACCTGAGCACCAGGTTAAGCTTTCAGTGAAGAACTGGGTGCTCAGGGTAAAGACGCCACTTCTGACTGGAGGCATCTAGGAAGAGGGAGCAGAGGCTTTGGCTCCTTGGATCCGAGAGAAAGCTTAAAATAAATAAATAAATAAATAAATAAATAAATAAATAAATAAATAAATAAATAAATAAATAAAAAACCAAGTCTGCATCTGAAAAGAACAAGAATCAAGCAGTTCCAGGGTTCTAAGTAGCAGAAAATGAATGCATAATTCTGACTATGCCTTGGAATGAATGTACTCCCACTGTTTTGCCACCTTTGTCTCTTCTGCTTAGGATTCAAAATCCTGAAGGTTCATTCTTTGGGTTCGAGAAGGCAAACCATCAGGAATTTCCATCTGGGAGCAGGTTCATTTCCCAAAAGAAATTTCAGTTGGTGTTGCCAAGAGTAGGAACAAGATAAAGGTGATGAAAAGGAAATAAATATCAACGAGAGCCTGGGCAGACAGAGCTGGTTTCCACCCAGTCTCCTCTGATTTCATTCAAAAAGGCAAAATACTCAATTTAAAATTCCTCCTACCAACCCTGCGCGCGCACACACACGCACACACAAAACGTGGGCGCCCACACACCAACATCCTTGAAAATAGGAGTAGTTGTAAGATCCAGTTCTGCCCAATGAGATGTAGGTAATATTCAATGAGTGGAGGTCCTGGTTAACTTCTCTGAAAGAAAATGTCCCCTTTGGTTTTTTATCCTGCCCTTCTTTGCACCTGAAAATAATTGTGATGGCTGGAGGAGCAGCAGCCATCTTACAACCTGAGGCTGAAAGCTATACTCTAGGGTTGGGGTTGGGTAACTTTGTAAAAGAAGGAAGACTAAGTGCTCGATGACTTTGTAAAATTATTTACTTTTTAGTAGAGACATCGAAACTCAAGCAGCCTAATTCCAGAACCCATATTACAATTAGTTTGATGAGTGTTGGTGGCAGGAGGTTTGGGGGTCTCCTTCCATTGGTACTCAGATCAAATGGCCCTACGCAGGAAGCCTTGCCTAATTCCCGGGATAAATCAGGATTCTTTCATTTTATAAGTTCATGGCTCACTGTCATTTTCCCTCTGGAAAGTTACCACAGTTATTTGTGTCTCTATTTGTATGATGCCTGCATCTACTACAAGACTCTAAGCCTTGCAAGATATAAATATGGATCTAGTTTTAGATCCATATCTCCATCTCCATTGATCTATCTATCTATCTATCCCTATCTATCTACCAACCTACCTATATAGAGCCTTTGTATTCCTGATGCCCAGCACAGTGCCTTGCATAACATAGGCCCTCTTATGTTTGCCAAGAAAATAAATGAACAAATGAATGAAAGCCATGAATTGAAACCACATCTTCAGAATCCTCCATCACCTTTATTTCTACCAAGAAAAACAAGATGCGAACAAACAAATTTAGGAGTTCTCAGTTCTTTATAACAACATAGACACCTCTTGAAGATTCAAGGGCTGATTGTTCAACGTGTTGGCCCCCCAGGAACTTCCTCTGGGCATAGCATGGCTTCTCAGGATGCACACAGATTACAAAGGGCATGTCTGGTTTCCTCTTTAGGAGAGATTGGGTGAAAGAAGAATCTGGTCCTACCTGAAGTCTGGGGATCATGTGGGTGTGATTATCAAGATTCATGCTCTGTGCCACTCCCCTGAGAGACCCCCAGGCTGTCCCCCCAACACCTCCACCTCTGATCAGTCTCCAGGGTCAGTGGCAGAAAGCAGCAAGCCTTTCCACGGCTCTGAATTTGAGCTGCTTGTGCATTGAGCACTGTCAGAGCCACATCAAAGGCTAAGGTTGGGTTGCCAGGTCTACACTGAAAGTCCTCAGGAGCCACAGCTCAGGAGGCAGGGGCTCCGGAGGCGCCCCCAGCTCCCTGGGAGACCAGGTACTTTCCTGAAGAGAACACATCACTCAGCTCTTCCTGTGCTTTTACTGTAAACTCTTGGCTTATTATGCACTAAGAGGAAGGACAGAGGGGAAAGAGACAGACAGAGACAGAAAGACAGGGGAGGTTGACTTGAAAGATGCACAGCAAACAGCAACTGATTCTTACATGTTCAGACCTGTGAGTGACAGGCCCCACTGAGAGACAGAGACTGAGGCCCAGAGAGGGAAAGTGGCTTGCTCATGCCCAGGAAACTGAGAGAGCAGAGAGGAAAACCCAGGGCTCTTTAGCCAGTTCTCTTTCCACCACATCTACACAGTCACTCTTCCGGAAAACCCTCTAGGATCCAGAAATGAATTGAGCTCTCTTTGATAAGAGAGGCCCCCAAGAAGGAGCAGGGGGACAGCAATTATAGGCACTGAGAGCCAAGTATGCGCACGGCACAATGGCGGACTCAAGTGTCATCCCTTCCAGCATGTGACAGTCACTGCATCTCAGAAAGTACGTAAATGAAAAAAGCCAAGGCCTCTGCCCTCACTGAACTCCCAGTCTACTGGGAGAGTCAGACATGCACCCAGCTCCATCCAATACCTGGCATCCTTGGAGAAGGGTTAGCAGTGCACAGAGGAAGGATTTGATGGTCAAGGTGGGAGGGGTGCAATGGGAATCAGGAAAGGTGTTCTGTCCTTCTGGGTAAATATGTGTTCACTGGTGGAAGAAAGGTCACCACAAGCAGAGGGACATGGGCAGCAGAGGCCTCAAAGTGGGAAAGTACATGGTGTAATCCTGGTGAGTCACCCTGTGGCTGAGGCTTAGCTTGTTTGTAGGGGACAGTTGCAGAGAGCTGACTAGGAAGGTAATTTAAACCATTGATGAAAACCGCAAAGCTGGAAGCCTGGCTTTGTGAATGTCCGAGTGCCCAGTGCAGGGCTGAGCACCAAAGATCCATGCTCCACGTGAACGATAGTGGGGCCTGATCATTTCCTACCTGGGAGCTTAATGAAGTGTAAAACCATGTTCACATCTCCTACCATCTGGGAGTTTGTGCCAAAAAACTCCTAAAGACCACTTACAAAGCAGTACCTATCAAATACTGCATATTCTGAAGCACAGAAGTCCTGTGGTAGACATGAGGGTGAGTGGCCAACATAACCCCATCACCCATCTACAAGCTTTATGAAATGGCTTACAATTAATTCTTCCAGAGAATAAAGAGATAAGAGACCTGAGATGCAGAGACAAACACATGGCAAGATGGATGACATCTAAGTCTACCATTGTGCCTATGTATGCTTGGCTTTCTCTATTTATTTATTTATTTATTTATTTAGAGACAGACTCTCCCTCTGTTGCCCAGGCTGGAGTGCAGTGGTGTGATCTCGGCTCACCGCAACCTCCACCTCCCGGGTTCAAGCAATTCCCTTGCCTCAGCCTCCAAGGAGCTGGGACTACAGGTGCCTGCCACCATGCCTGGCTAATTTTTGTATTTTCAGTAGAGACTGGGTTTTGCCATGTTGGCCAGGCTGGTCTTGAACTCCTGACCTCAAGTGATCCACCCGCCTCAGCTTCCCAAAGTGCTGGAATTATAAGCGTGAGCCAGCACATCCGGCCTGGCTTTCTCTTTTAAAAGAAAGAATTTTCTGGGGTGCTTTGCTTTGCCTCATCCTCATCCCATCATAGCAGAGGATGCCTTTTTGCCACCTCAATCCACATTAAGGGTCTTTTAAGAGGGTACACAGAGAGTTAGACCAGAGGCCCCCAGAGTGAGACACTTTTGAACTCTGGCAAGTAAGGGGAATACTATCTACTGGACCTTTTAAACCTGGAGTCTTATTTTACTCTGTTGTATGCCCAAAACTGAACATAAATTGAATATTAGTAACCCACCTGCAACATGCTCTTCTCAGTCCTTGCAATGATTTGGAGATTTACCTTCACTACTACATATAGAGATGTACTTCATTCATCTTAACTGCTGTAAGGTGTACCCTCACCTTTTACTTACCCATTCCCATGCTTAACCTTTTTATAAATGTAAAAGAAATGCATGGTCAATACTGTGGAGTCCTAGTGAGGGAAAGGAAATCAGGCTGGTGGGGCCAGGGGAAAGAACAAAGAAGAAAGTAGATCAGCTATAAGTCTCTGCCTCTCTCCATGGTCCAGCACATACAGCCCTCCTGCGCCTAACTTATCACCAGACACCTGCGAGTTAGCTCACTGCAACCTTGGTGTTATCAGTACTGCACAAAGCCCTCTTCAGCATACAGCATGAACACCATTTTATAAAATCCCCAGCAAGCCTTTGTTTTCTTGCAGTCAGCTCCTCTCTTACCGGCTGCCTGTTGCAAACTCGCAACTTATTTTCATACTTTCTTTAATAAATCTGCCTTTCTTCATCTACAGCTGTCTTGGTAAATTCTTTCACCCCCATGCCACCAGCCCAAATAGTCATTTCTCACCCGTGACAAATCCAGAGAACTTGGAATATACAAAAGGGGAATACTTTAAAGCCTGTTACACAAAGGGATTATTTAGACAAATCACTCTGGCTGCAGGGTGGAGGTTAGGTAAGTGAAGATCAAATAGGAGGCAAGGAGAGACACATCCTTGTCTGAGAGAACAATGGTCTGGTCACAAGTGATGACTACAACCCAGACTTCAAAGTCCAAGTTGCTCTGGCTTCAAACCCCAACCTTTTATTCTTTTTTTCTCCATGATGACATATAATATACTCATAGCAGGGTGCTTGTCAAGACATCAAACAGGTTATCTGTTGAGATGAATTTAAAATATAAGTTAGCCATTCTTCTATTTAGATATATAGATTTTTAAAAAAAGAAATCACCTAGAAAAAAACACTTCTGTGATCCCCTTGAGTTACATAAATATAGGTGATACTTGCAGTGGGGCAAGGGGAGCCCAAGACAGAATCATGTATTATTGCATTAGAGCTGTCACTTCGGGAGACCAGGGGTACACAAAGTAAGGGGGTATACCCAGAGATGGACCAATTTATTTAAGGAGTACAGGGAATGGTTGCTTACTTTTGTGAAATGGCATGCATGTATTCTTAAGTTAACATTGTTTTATGACATTCTGGGAAACCAAAATGTGTATAGTTGCAGAGAAAACCAACAGAAAGCATTAATCCTGGGAATTAATTGATATTAATGTCACTCACTTCCATGATGTTTTGTATAGTTAAGCACTTTGCATAATCAAGCATAAATTTACTCTGCTCGGGGGGAACAAATAAGACCACTAAATATTAACATTCTCATTTCTTCTTGCCTCCTTTGCCCTCTGCTCTCTGGCCACCTGTAGTTGATAAGAAGAATAAAGTAGAGTAGAAAATCTAGTACTAATGTTGTGCTACTCCACTGTGGCTAATATACAAATCCCAAATGTCAGATAGGGTAAGGCAGAATGGAATTTACGCAATTGGGTGTGAGTTCTTGCTCTGCTGTTGATAAGCTCTGTGACCTAGGTCACGTTCATGGAGCTTGTAAATGGTTACAATCACGTAGACTTTACATTTGTGTTGCTCTGAGCATTAGTAAATGAGATAACATTTACTAGAAAATGGTGTGCACACAATAAATAAGTAATGGATGGAAGCAGGAGATGTGCTTATCTGTCTATCTGCTCCTCCTCATTCCTTTAATTCCTTGACTCCACCCGGGAAAATTCAATTTGAGGTTTACACACTAGGCATGAAATGTTAATGAGGGATGGTGGGCAGCTGTGGCAGGCATTCCTAAACATTCCTCCTAAGTATTGCACTCAGCCCTGGAGGAACCAGGCTCCAAGGTAGGGGCCTCTAGCCAGGTCCCTGGTGCCATGCCAGGGCAGGGTGCCCCAAGATAATGTGGAGATCCCCAAATACCTACACCTCTGCCTCAAGCACTCCACAGAGTTAAACAGCCCCAGCATTTAAATTGGACGTGGGCTGTTTGTCACAATCTTTGTTAATATCAGAGAGGTGCTTGAAAAATTGAGAGGCATTCCCATAATGCCATGCATTTGAACTACTTCCTAAGCATGTGTATATGGATCATCTCTTTTGGTCTTTGTAACAAACTCATGGGGTTCACTGGGCAGGTACAAGTCTCTTACCTTTGCAGGTGAAGAAACTGCAGTGAAAAGGTAATGCATTTTGCTCATGGTCACAAAATTAGCATGTGGTAGTGTCAAGGTGAAACCCAGAGGGTTCATCACTAGACTGACCTATTGTGTCAAGGACATACTCAGCTTAGACATCCATCGATGCCCATGAGCACACAACAGCACAACTAATTTTACTGCCTGGACATCATTTCCTATCATACACACCTTAGCTTACCCATCCCATGTCACTGCTGAGTGTATTTCTTAGTAACCATGAGATTCTTAAAGAAAACATAAGTTTAAAAAGACAGGTAATTATAATCTTTTCCATTCACACTTCAAATTAACACTTGGTACAAATGATGTACTCCCAACTCTGCAGCGGCTTTTGCTACTGGTCTCCTGAATCGTATAGAAAAAACGAAGACACCAAAGACTTAGCCTTCCACCTCTTTGGCACTTCCTCAAAGCCAATGTACTGGACCTCCCAATATATTCCAAGATAGGATTATATTAACATATTATTTTATCTAAGATTATAACTGTAATTATTAACAGGAAGACATGTTCATTAAGAAAAAATTTTAAATATGGAAAAATATGAAAATGAAATCATCCATAAGTCCACCCTATGTGCATGTGTGTATATCTGTGTGTGTGTATATATATGTTTATATATGTATGTATGTGTGTATTTGCGTGGGTGTTTCTATGCTTTTTTTCTTCCTATGCTTATGAAGCTTGTGGTCCCAACCCTCTTCCACACACACTCACACTCTGTGGGCAGGAGGAACACAAATCCTCATGTGGCTTCCTTTCTACTTATAGAGTGCAGTGTGGGGACACCATGCCTAGGAATCTTATGAGGCCTTAGATGCAGAAAAGTGGCTGTTTGAAAATTTCTTCCTGGTCTTTTTGTGGGCATCATGGGTTGAGGGCTTTATAATTGTGTCTCCTTCTTTAAAAGTGGAAAGGCGGCTGGGCACGGTGGCTCACGCCTGCAATCCCAGCACTTTGGGAGACGGAAGCGGGCAGACCACAAGGTCAGAAGTTCAAGACCAGCCTGGCCGACATGGCAAAACCCCATCTCTACTAAAAATACAAAAATTAGCTGGGCTTGGTGGCAGGTGCCTGTAATCCCAGCTACTCAGGAGGCTGAGGCAGGAGAATTGCTTGAACCTGGGAGGCGGAGGTTGCAGTGAGCCGAGATCATGCCATTGCACTCCAGCCTGAGCGACAAGAGCAAGACTCTGTCTCAAAAAACAAAAAAAAAATGGTGGAAAGGCTCTGGAGGACTGCCAGTTCCCCAGATAGAACACCATTTATCAGCAAAGGCCAGTTTTCACTGACCAAATATGGGAGAGTACTGCCTTGAACAAGTTTTAGCATGTCTTAGAAAAAGGAGGTCCAGGGTTTGGGGGTCTGGATTCCAGTGTTTCAGGCAGGTCTTTGTCATCTGATATCTTAGGGTTGGTGGACACTGAGAGGCTCGAGGCTTGGAGGCAGTCTTGCTAAGTAAATGGCTGTTTGATAAGCAAGAGGGTTTTTCCAGTTGAGCAATCTATTGTCTTAGGAGAGATGATGTCTACCCAGATGAGCATCCAATTGGCCTGGGCAGAATAAATGGGTTTTCATGAAATGCCTGAGGTTAACAATGAAGTTATTTACTAGTTTACAGCTTTATCTTCCTGGGCAAGAATTTTCTGGAACAAATGGTAAAGTCATATTGGGCCTTGGTTCTGAGTCCTGATTAGCAAACTTAAACCACCACCAAACTCAGTAGCAGCGTGGAGGAGTGATTGAGCCCCAACAAAACATTTGACAATGTCTGGGGACATTTTTTGTTATCTTCACTGGGAAAAGGTGCTTCTGACACCTAATTCACAAGTTAGGAGTGCTGTTCAACATCTTACATAGCACAGGACAGACCCCTACCCCTGCAACATGGAATTATCCAGGCTAAAATATCAAAATAGTCTTTTGATATTTTACTCTTAAGGTAAGAGACTCTGACCTATAAGAAAATGAAGATTCACTCTGAAGACATTTGAAGAGGGAAAAGAGAAACAGGGACCAGAGTGCAAGAAAGCAAAGTTAGAAAGATGAGGGGACCCCTGGGAAGGGGCCAACTTAAAAAGAAGTCTGGGACCGACCATATGACTGATTACATCATATTATTTGTGATGTTTTGTGGTCAACATTGTAGTAAAGCATTTGCCTACATCGTTAAATATTTTTTGAAAACATGGCTTTTAATGGTTTCATAATATCTTCATATATGCCTGTGTCATAACTTTTTAACTAAGTCCTTATTTTTTGCGGGCAGAGTGTTTCTGATTTTCTGATGTTGTCAGCCATAGAGCAATGAACACATATCAATACATCTTTGTGAACATCAGGTTGTTTCCTTAAACTCTTAGACAAAAAATTGTTACATGAAAGGACATACATGTTTTCGATCATTTGATATACGTTGCCAAATCAGTTTTCAGAAAGACTCTCCAATATAGATTTCCACAGAATTTATAGAGGGTTGTTGGGATTTTTTTTTTTAATGTTTCTGCTAAGGGACCAGTCTCTACCATAAAAGATTTTTCAACCTGATTCTTCCCACTCTTTCTTCCACAGAATGTATCAATTTAGAAATATTGTGCTACTATGGCTGCCTCAGCCTTCCAGATACCCATTCTCCCTTTTATGGAATTATTAGGAGTAGTTGAAAGTTGAGAAAGCAATTACCTCCCTAACGATGTCCTAGAAATGTGAACCTTTTAGTTTAACATCAAGTGATTCCATTTGAAAAGAGGGAAGAAGAATTGATAAGCACCTAACATACCACCTCACCTTTCAAAATGGAAGAAGTAAGATCTAAAGAGAAGATACTGTTAGCCTCACAGAACCAGGGGAAAGTTGAACCTAAAATCCAAATTCTTTATTCTTTATCCAGTGTTATTTCTGCTGAGTCCAGTCTCCAAAAATACAGATAAAAAAAGACTTTAACACATGATATTTTCATAGATAAAGAAAATTGGGCTCAGAAGAGTTAGGCAGCTTACTTCTGATGACAGAGCTGGTAAGTGGCAGAACTGGACTCCAACAGCTTCTATCCAACTTGACTAGTTGGTACGGGTATTTGGTTAGACTTCTGATGATCCAGAAAGCGAATGGTCCATAGTTAACTTATTCATAGGAAAGCCTCAGGTGAAAATATGATGCTCTCTTTCATATTAATGAATATTATAATATGGAGTTAAATCTAAATTAATTAACTAGCAGATTCCCTTTATAATAAAAAAACTTATGGTGTACACCATGGTGCTATCATTCTAGCCAACAGTCTACAAACGTACTGTCCTACAGGGTGGTCACTAGACATGTGGAGTTATCGAACACTGAAAATGCAGCTAGTTCAAGTTGAGATGTGCTGTAAATGTACACTACAAAATAAACTTCAAGGACTCAGTATGAAAAAATAAATGTAAAATAACTTGTTAATAGTGTTTACATGATTAGATAAAATAAATTATTAAAATTCATTTTCGCTGCCCCTTTTTCCTTTATTTACTGTGGCTACTAGAAATTTTTTTTTTTATTTCTGTGTGGCTTATATTATGTTCCCATTGGACAGCGCTGGTCTAAACTAATTCTTGCTAATTCTGTGATCAAGGCATCTCAACCATCACCCAGCAGACAGGGCCCTAAAGATGGAGAGTAACTTGATACCTGGTCATCAAAACTGTTGACAACACCCAGAATCTTAAACTGTTAGGTCTGGAAGGAACCTGCGGCAGAGATTTCTAATTGTTCTGCAATACCCATTATCCTCTTCTCTCGGAATAATGGAACCTCAGTTTTTAGCTGGCAACGTGTATCAGCTAAGAATATAGACTCTACTTCTGTATTTCCTAATCTACCCTGCAGGTTGGGTGAGCCCATGTGACAAACTTCAGGCCAAGGGAATGTGAGTTGAAGTACTATGTGCAGCTTCCAGGTTATATATTTAATCATTAGAGATTTTTCTTGGTTTTTTATGTCTTCCTGCTTTCAGGAAAAATATAAAGGATCCTGGACCCTGGAGGATTTCTTGGAGTAGAGACACCTATAGCCTACATTTAGGCCTCTACATAAGGAGGAAGGACGTTTCCATCTTCCTTTAATACAACTAATTTAGTCTTAATTAATGCAGATCCTAGAGGTCATTTTCATTTAACACTCCAATATTACAGGATAATTACACATCAGAGAAGACTACAATTACCTAAATTCACACAGCAGCTTAGCATGAGCTAGGTCTTCAACCTAAACCTTCTTATTATTTATCCTTCCGTACCATGCATTGCACTCAGCTAGCTTATCCAATTTACAGAGTCTATAAAAATACATTCCAGAAGATGTGATGAATAAATTAACTATTATCCTTTGGATCTTAGAGATAAGAATTTCAGTTTGCTCATACATTTGTTGTTTTGAACTGCATCCTTAAAACAATGATTTGTGTAAACTACCCATGATGCAATATTAGCTTGCTTAAGCGAGAGATGCACAGCCATAAAATAAACTTATTCATGACATCTTGCTGGAGGCACTAAAACAATAAAATGTAATCCTGATGTCACTTGCTGCCTCCCTGCCCTTTAAAATCCAGATAAGACTGACTCAAACGATCAACTCCATGCTTCATGGAAGACCAAAGCCCGCAAAATTCTGGGAAAGAAAAGGGGGTGATGGGGGAATGGGGGACTTGTATTCTGATGTCTCCAAACCTAGGTTTCTGATTCTGCAAATGCTGTTTTTTCCACGTCGCTGTAATCCAGACAAGAAACCCCACTCTTCTTCTATTTCTACACATCTATACACTCATCTTGCACCAAGAGCTAATCAGTGTAATGCATTTACTTGAAGATTTATTTAATAGCTAGAGAAAGGATTATTACATCACAACAACTTCAAATTGGACATTAGGCATCCCCGTTGTGAAATCCTCCTTTGGCCACTGTCTTAGTTTGGGCTGCCATAGCAAATTACCATAGACTGGATGGCATAAACAGCAAAAATTCATTTTCTTACAGTTATGGAGGCTGGGAAGTCCAAAATCAAGGAACCAGCAAAGCTGGTGTCTGATGAGGACACTCTTCCTGGTTTGCGGCTACTTTCTGATTGTGTCTTCATGTGCAGAGAGAGACAGAGATCTTGTGTTTCCTCCCTATTTTATAAGGGCACTCATCCCATCATAAGGGCCCCAACATCATGACCTCATCTAACCTTCTTTACCCCACAAAGATCCCACCACCAAATACCATCACGTGGGGAATTAGTATTTCAACACGTGAATTTGAGGTGGACATAAACATTCAATCCATAACAACCACCTTATCATAAGGTAATTCCATAAGATGCTTTTCTCAGGGTCACCACTAGGCCATAGAGACACTTTCTTCAAATGCAGACCCACAAAATATGAATTAGGGAGCAGGGCACTGGTTTAATTTCAACCCCAGCCAGCTGCCTCAGCCAGCCAGTTGAGCAAAGGCAACCTGCACAACCATGCATATTGTTGAAATGTTTACCCTGTGGAGTCCTCAGCCATAGACCATCTTTCTAGTCCCTCCTTCCCTCATCCCCTTATAAACCACTGATCTCTCCTATTCCCCATTGATACAGAGATGAGATATATCACTTAACTCCTCTTATATTCTCAGGCTGGACAGCTTAGCCATAGCTTTTCTTTTGCTTGAACTCCTGACAACCCCTTTGAGGTCTTACCTGCTACTCAAAGAGGCTTCACATATGATCTTTCCAAATAAGAAGGACTCCTTCTACTATAGGCTGGATGTTTGTGTCCCCTCCCCAAATTCATATGTTGAACCCAAATCTCCAGTGTGATAGTATTTGCATGTAGGGCCTTTGGAAGGTGATTATTAGGTCATTAGGGTAGAACCCTCATGCAAGAGAGTAGTATCCTTATAAAAGAGACCCCAGTGAACTCCCTTGCCACTTCCACCATGTGAGAATGCAGTGAGAAGACAGCAGTCCATGAATGAGGAAGCAGGCCCTCACCAGACACCAAATCTTCCAGCAGATTGATCCTGGGCTTCTTAGCCTCCAAAACTGTGAGAAATCACTGTTTGTTGTTTATGAGCTACCAGTTTTTATATTCTGTGATAACAGTCCAAGCAGACTTAGATACACTTCATAGATGAATTCTGGTATAAGCTGTTAAGATATTAAAAAGTTTTCTAACTTAGAAAGCAAAAATATATAGTACCTCCAGGCTCTGTCTTTCACAGAGGGAAATATGCAAAAATACCTCCTGAAAAGCTAAGGCTGGGTGGGACCTTTCCCAGAGGGTGGGTGAGATCACAAAGTCCAGACAAATGCCCTGTTATGTGGTTGTCTCTTCAGTCTATACCCAACAAAGGGCTTACCAGCCTCTATTTGGTGGACAGTCATTCTCTCTCAAGGCAATTTCTGTATCTTCTATCACTGGACCTAGTTCCATCACAGGATGGATACTTTCTATAGAATATATCCATAGCATAGGTCCAAATGTTTTAACATGGAATTCAAGACTCCTTACACTTTGGAGACCACCTAAATCTCCAGTCTTCTCTTCATCTTCTGCCCTTTGTAACCTCCTTTTCATGCCTCTCACTTTTGTATACGTTGCTCTTTCTGCCCTACCTAGAATTCTTTGTCACCTTTCTAAACCCAGAAAAGTTCTGTTATACCATAGAATGTACTGCAACTTCCCCAGGCAGAGTAGTTCATTTGCCCCTTTGTTTTCCTAGAGCTCCTCCTCCAAATCTTCATTATAGCCCACATTAGACCATATTGGAATGCTTCCTTAAATCCTCTGTTGCAGAAGAACTGCATCACCTATTTATCCAGCTCTCAGAACACAACCTAAAATGCAGTGCCTAAGATATATTGGTTTGGATTATTATACAACAACTGTATCCCCTCTTCTCCAAGATAGTCCTGAAACACACAAAAACAATGACCTTGCCCATCTTTAGTCATCTCTTCCCTGGCCAGCCCTTAGTACCTTCCACTGGTCTTTGTGTAGCATGGACTCCATCCTTGTCTTCTTTACCTGAATATGTTCCTATTTCCTAACTCACTCTGATAACTGGGATTCAATGTCATGTTCCAGAGAGAGCTCTGCAGGGCCCCAAGGACCACACCTGAAAGAGATACATGATTGTGCTTAAGTAATTGTTCAAGATTGCATTCCCCTACTGGAGCAGTAGATGGTAGCTCAGATCAGGACCAGCTAGATCACTAGACCTACCTCAACAGGTGTATCATATAAGGCCCTCGGGTACACCTGCCCTGCACCTAGCTTCCTCCTGAGTCCTCACAGCTCTGAGCTGTCCTGTGCACCCTACTTTCACAACTGCCAACTTTTTTCAACTGTTTCTCAGATTTTTTAAATTGACTATTTAAAATTATTGCACAAATTAATGCACATTTATTATAGAACCTATAAAATACAAACAGAGCTTAAGAAGAAAATAAATATCATCTAAAACCTCACCCTGAGAGATAACACTATTAACATTTTGATATTCTTCCAGATTCATTTTCTGCATAGAAAGCTATTTACATTTTTAATCAAATTCTATCATCCCATACATGCCATTTTGTAAACCGTATTTTTGTGCAAAAATTATGCTGTCACAAACACCTGTCCGAGTCATTAAAAATATATCTTACATAGGAATTCTTAGCATAGTGTCCCATGGACTGACTTCAGGAAAATTGAAGGACCTTCTGAAATTGTAAGTTGACATTTGTGTGCAAGTGCATAGCTTTTTCTGGGGACAAGCTCTATGGCTCTTGAAGCACCAAAAGGGTCCATGTGACTGGGTGCAGTGGCTCATGCCTGTAATCCCAAAACTTTGGAAGCACGAGGCAGGAAGATCACTTGAGGCCTGAAGTTTGAAACCGGCCTAGGAAGTAGGGCCAGACCTCATCTCTATGACAAAAAAATATTTAATTAGCTGGGCGTGGTGGTGCACACCCGTAGTCCTAGCTACTAGGGAAACTGAGGTGGGAAGATCGCTTGAGCCCACGAATTCAAGGTTTCAGTGAGCTATGATTGTATTACTATATTTCCAGCATGAGTGACAGAGCAAGATCCTATCTCTAAAAGCCGGAGAGGGATGTGTCTATGAACCAGAAATTATTAAGAACAAATGACCCATCATCATTTTTATTGACTATATAATATTTTATTTTGTAACTGTGCCATACTTTATTTTTTAATTTCCCATTAGACATTTAAGGTGTTTCCACTGCATCAAACTCACAAGAAATTCTGCTATAGCTATTCCCAGAAATACATGTGCTCAGACCCATTATGATCCCTTTCAGATTAAGCCCCAGACGAGGATTTACTTGCCTAATAGACATTAATTTTTTTAAGGTACTTCTTTGGTTCTTAATTGGTTTTATTTGGAGATTCTATTCTTTAGTCTTCTAAGTGTAACTTTGTAACCAAGTATCCCAAGTAGTCCCAAAAGCCAATTTTTTCCTATCTTGCTTTCAGCCTTGAAATATACTTTAAAACTCTTTGTTTCTCCCTTTTCCACCAGGTACGTTCCTGAAGAGTATTCACTTATCTAATTCTGTTCTTGCTTAGAAACTCCACAAGCCAATTGTGAAACAAACCAGGAGAAAGACCCAGCTGTAGAATCATCTTGCTTAAGGGGAGTTACAAACATTTGGCCCACTACTACCGGGCTAAAGTCAGGGTGACTCAAACCAGACCTCCAGATGGGTAATTACTGAAGACAGCCATTGGAACAACACGTGCAAACCTGCACCTGCACCTGCACCCTAGTGCACCACTCCCGCATGTTCCCCACACCTTTTCCTTCTTAAACCCCTTCACTCAGCCCAAAATGGTGGAATGGTCTTTTAAAGGCATGAGCCTGGCCATCCCTCAACTGCTAGCATTTGATTAATAACACTGCTTTCCTTTCACCACACCTCACTTCATGTCTTTGGTCTCTGAGCAGCAAGCAGCCAGACTTGAGCCACAACTCTGGACCATTTGGGGCTCTGCTCAGAAGCCCCTCCTAAACTCAGCAGGGTGTCATCCTGTCAGGTCTGCTCTCACCCAATCTCCTTCCACTGAACACTCAAATTAAGAGATTTCATAGCACATTTCTTCTGGCTTCTTTCGGGTGTAAGCAGCCTCATTGAATGGAACTGAGACAGAGCATTGGACTTTGTCTCAAAACACTTGGGTTCAAGCTATGTCTCTGTCAGATATGATCTGTGTGATCTTGGAAAATTCATTCAACTCCTCCAGGTGACTGGGAAGATCATTCTTGCCCTAAGTATGAGTACCCTATATTACAGGCAAAGAATTGACTCTGACTATGTGATTTAACCAAATAATGACACTCTTTTCACCAGGGACCTCATGGGGACAGGTGAGGACTTAGAAACAGAAATATTCCCTGGAATTTCCTTGTGAATGGTCTTGTCATTTCTCTACTTTCTACTAGAGGGATAATAGAAAGCTCCGATTTTCCCAAGAGGCATCTAATGGTGTGAAATGATTTGAGTGAGTCATACAACCACAAAATACTCAATTCTGGATTTATTGGCTGAGAAAAATTGAATTTTATTCAAATTTTCTCAAAAAAGAAAAAAAAGATCAAACATTTTCAAACTGAAACTTTTAGGGAAAAATATCCATGTGGCTTTTTTTCCATCCCCTTCTCCACATTGAGTTATATCTACCAAAGTACTAACCAAAACCCGTGGGGTGAGCTCTGATCCATATATACTTCATATGCTCAGAAATTTAACAGAAGAGACAGAAAAGAAATTCTGGGCAGAGCTTCACACATAATGGAGAGGCTCAAGCCTCAGCCTGGTCTCCTATAAACAATCCCAAGATATCCTAAGATGATAATGGGATTACCTATTTCATGATTTCACTAAATAGGCTATAGGTCTGGCTGATGAAACATGAATCCAAATGAACAATGAGTCAAAGTAGCATCTTATTTTTCTTTTTAGGGCTGGTATGGTGCTTCTATAATCATCCGGGAATCAGATTCCTTCTGCCTTGTTGTTCTGTCATCTTTAACACAAAGTTTCCATCTGGTGGCCGAGGATGGCTGCTCTGGCTCCCACCATCAAGCATGCATTCCAGTTAGCAGAGAATGAAAATGGGGAGGGCATGACTCTTCCTATAAAGTGCTCAACCTGGAAGTAGTGTATATCTTTCATTTTCCATTCCATTAGCTATACTGAATTTTATGGCTACATATACATGCAAGGAGACTGAGTAATATAGTTTTATTTGGGTAACCATATGCCCACCTAAAATTCCTACCTACATTTAATTTTATCTAGTAACATATGAAATTAAGCTTTACAAGTATTAAATTTATTGGTATCCTCACTGAGTCTTTATTCCAGATAGTCATGTGCTACTTAGAACAACAAATCTTTAATGTAGATATGAATCACCTGGAGTCCTTGTTAAAATGCAAAATTATTATTCAGTAGTACTGGGATGGGGCCTGGGATTCTACATTCTAACAAGGTCCTAGGAAATGCCACTGCTGCTGATGCTCACACCCCCTTGAATAGCAAGGAGTCTTAGAAAATGTGAGGTGCCTCAAGCAATGTGAGAACTCCACAGAGCAGAGGGGGATACAGCCAATGCCACCACCACCTCATTCACTTTCAGTGTACTAAAGCATGAAAGCATTTATTATGTCTAATTAAGGTGATTTATAGAGGTTAATATTTAGTTTTATCTAAACCAACTTTCACAAAGCAAGTAGCTTAAAATATTCCTGTAAAAAACAGTAGATTGAAGTGTTACCAATACTTGAAATACAAGTAACATGAGGACAGTGTCAGAATTGACATTTTTCCATTCCAAGTACCAATTCTTTATTAGCCACATTATAAGATAGAAACTGGGGCCTAATCAAACTGGAGAAGTCAGCCAAAAAATTGAAATTGACAAGACAGTTATTTGTAACAAAACTTCCTCCATCTTTAGCAAGGAACAAAAGTCAAAGCATATTTTGGTCCTTATGATATTTGCTAATTAAAGTATTTCATATAAATGATTCATGTAAAATGATCCCATATAATGGGATACATGCAAGAAACTTTTACATTTATTCTAGATGCTTCCAAGGTTTCTTCTTTCACTTTCAGCAATTTTAATACACTATGCCACCGTATAGTTTTCTTTATCTTTATTTTGCTGGAGTTCATAACAATTTTTGAATCTGTGGATTCATCTCTCCGATTGATTTTTGAAAATTCTCAGCCAAGATCTCCTTAATTGTTGCTTCTGACCCACTCTTTCTTATCTCCCCTTTGAAGATTCCAACGGCATACATATCAGAGCTTTTCACTGTGTCCGCATGTCTCTTACGTTCCCTTTTAGTATTTTCCATCCTTTTTGCCCTCCATACTTCAGCCCAGGTATTTTCTACTAAACTCTTACCCAGGTCACTAATCCTCTCTTCTGCTCTGTCCAATCTTCTGTTGGATATTTTGGTTCTAAACTTTCTGTTTTTTAATGCACATTCTAATTCTCAAGTGAAAACCTTTGTTTTGCATTTTATTTTCTTAAAGATATTAATCACAATTATTTCACAACCTGTATCACAAATCAACAGAGTCATTAGTGAGTCTGTTTCTATCGGGTTTTTTTTCTTATAGTCTTGTTTCTTGAGATATTTGGCAATTTTTTTTTGTTGTTGTTGAGCGTCATTGGCTACAAAGAAAAGTATAGAGTCTGAATGATGTGATCCTCCTCCAGAGAGGGTTTACTCTATTGCAAGCAGCCTAAATGGACTCAATCACATTCACTCATGCAGGGACTGAGCTCACAAAGTTGCTGCTCAAGATTAGGTTCCCCACCAGAAAAAAAGACTCTAAGAAAGAGGTTAACACAAAGAAGTTTACTAGGAAGTGATCTTAGGATAAGCACCAATGGAAAGTAAGGACTCAGGATTGAGCAGAAAGATAGGTTGGGCTCTCATGCACTCTCAACCAAGGCCTCAAGCTCTCTAAAACTGGAATGAACCCTCAAAGTTGTCCAGCATTGCAGCAAGGGGGCCATGACTTTAGATTCCCACCTTAACCAGTCATTGGATGCAATCTACTCCTGGGAAGGCAGTGTGATCTGGGGTAGGGCAGTTCTTTCCTGCTGAGAGCAATCTCTGGAGATGGCTGACTGGTGAGTTATGTCATTCAGCAGGATTCTTGGCTTCTGAGTAAATAAGTCCTTCCGTTCTGAAAGGAGAGCTGGGAAGCATATCACAGCACCCACCAGAGTCCGCTGCTTTTGCCTCTTGGATCCACATCTTCATATTAGTTTGGGAAGCATTTCTTCAGGATCTAGAAGGTTGTGGGAAAACCATACCCTACCACAATACAGTTTGTAGTGGGGCTTTACATGATATTCATGCCCAGTTTTCTATGCATTCTAGGTCTCCCTCATCCTCAGCTAGAATAGCGGCTAGTCTTGGTAGATAATCTGATGACATGACCCAGATTCTCATTCCTAAAGTCTGAGGCCATGGTCACCAGGCCCTGCGTAGATAGTGACTTCTACACTTGTCCCTTTCCTGTCAAGATAAGGCAAAGGAACACTAAGAGGATGCCAAAGTGGATTATCTGGATAGCAAACATTCCTTCTTACCTCCATTGAATAACAGCAGCCATACCTCTACCTTATGATCAGGATTAGTTACCACTATCAGGATGGTGACTCCTCATCTTGCCTGATGGTGCCTTGGTACAAGGAGTTCAACATGCCCTGGAAACTGTTGTAATATATAATTCAATGAGTCTTCCCCTATGTTTATTTGAAAGCATTCCCCTCTGGAAACCAAGACCTCTAAACAGTCACGATTCAGATTCACCAGAATGGGAAGCAAAATGCTCCAAGTGAAGATACTCCCAATTCCACTCCCTTAATTACCAATCCATGTATTCTACCTATTGAGGACACCGTGACATATAAAAGTAATTGATTTAGGGCACACACTGCATCTTGGAAGATGATAGTGCCTAAGCTA
>NW_012106164.1:458019-479779 GCF_000951045.1 Mandrillus leucophaeus
CCTGCCCTTCTGCATCCATAGGTGTAAACTAAGGGAGAGATGCTACTGCAATGAAGGTAGATGTATGGGGATCTGAGTCACATGTTTGTGTAGCTTATGTGTAGGTAGACTCAGGCCTTAGTACTTATTATCCCAGACTTACTATTTCTGCCTCACAATTGATTACTACTGGGTCCACACAACCTTATAACTTGATGAGTCTGACAGAAATCAGGACCTCATTTCATGATGACAGTGCTGGCCACAAGGTCACTTGACCCATGGTAAAGTACACTACCTCTACATGGGCTTCCAAGTAGAAAAACAGGAACTGTCTTTCTAGGAGTGTAATTCTCCATTGCAAATGGCATAGTTGTGCTACACCATGATTCTCCTATGAAGTTTGCCGAATAACTCCACTCAGTCTTTTCCTGCCATGTCTCCAATACTATAAAGCTTGCTGGGGTTTATGGTCCAAGCATCAGGGTCACTTGCACCAAAATCTAGACCTGCTATAGAGCACTTTCTAGCTGCAAGCTCCCCTCAAACCCAGAAACCTTTTGTATCAGTCAGCAGTAATATTCCCAGTGTGGAATATATTGCCTCCAAAACCCAAAGGGGGCAGATATGTTTTCTTCTTTGTGGTGGTAAGTATGAGATGCAATCATTCTAACTATATTTTGGAGGGAATGTCTCAAGCACACTCAAGAAATTAGACCTGCAAGAATTTTTTTGATGTAGTGGGACTGTGAATCCTCATGGGATTTATGTCCTACTCCCTGGAGTGCATGTCTTATCGCCCCTCTAGTGCACTTAACAGTTCTTGCTTATATTGCCCAATTATCATGACATCATAAATATAACAGTGCAATATTTTTTCTAATGTCCAGATGGTTCAGATTTCCTCAGACTTACATTATGACAGAGGTCAAAAGAGTTAACACAGCCCTGGGGCAAGACTAAACATATACTGTTTTATGTTCCAAGTGAATACAAACTGCATTTCATTCCTCTTCTAACAGGAATGGAAAAGAACGCGTTTGTCACACCAGGGGCTACATGCCATATATCGGACTTTGTTAATTTATTCTATTAAACATGCAACATCTTGCATAACAGCTGAAATAAAGTTTCCTACTATGCTGAGTTTGTAGTACTGTGTGTCATTCTCCAGAAACCACCTGGATTTTGTAGGGAACCACCTGATGAATTAATGTAGATATGATGGAGACCACCAAACCTGTGTCCTTTAGGTCTCTAAGGGTGACATTGATCTCTGTCACTCCCCACAACATGTAATATTGTTTCGATTATTCAATTGAAACTAGAACGCATTTTGAATGAAATGATAATGAAACACAACATATCAAAATTTAAGAGAAGCAGCAACCACAGTGCTTAAAGGTAGAAGCTTAGATTAATTTTTAATTTTTTTCTTTTCTAATGTTAACATTTATAGATAAAATTCTAAGTTACAAATCAAAATATTTTCTAGTTTCCTTTATATCATCTTTTGGGACCCATGGATTGTTTAGAAGTGTGCCGTTTAATTTCCAATTATTTGGGTATTATCATTTTGTTATTGATTTCTAATTTAAATCTACCACTGACACATAATATGCTCTTACACTGCCTGATTTTAGTTCTTTTAAATTTATTGAGAATTATTTCATTGTCCAACATACAGCCTACCTTAGAAAATGTTTCATGAGCTCTTCAAAGAATGTGAATTCCACAGTTGTTGGGTGGAGAGTTCTATTATTAATGTCAATTAGATTAATTTGGTTGATATTGTTCAATTCTATGTTTGGTGATTTTTTCTGTCTTTTTTTGTCAATTACTTGAAAAGGAATGTTGGAGACTACAAAAATAATTGTGAATTTGTCTAATTCTTCTTTGAGTTGTGTTCATTTTTGTTTCTGTATTTTAAAGCTCTGTTAATTGGGTACAAATTAGGTGGTTACGTTTTCTTGATGTTCACATCATTATAAAATATCCCTCTTTAGTCCGATAATATTCCTTCCTTTGAATTCTACATTATCTGATATTAATATATCCAGTCCACCTTTCTTATGATTGGTATGTGCATATTGTATCTTTTTCAATACTTTTCATTTTAACTTATCTGTATATTTATAAATAGTTTCCTTATAGGCAGCATATAGTTGGTCTTGCGTTTTATCCAGTTTGAAATCTCTGCTAAAAGGCAGAGATGGGAGTGTTTAGACTATTTATATTCAATATAATTATTGACATAATTGGGTTTACACTTATCTTTTTGTTATATGTTTGGAATTTGTACCATATGCTCTTTCTTCCCCTTTTTCTTCTTTCCTACCTTTTTTTGGGTTAATTGTGTATTTTCTATCTTTCTATTTTAAATCCACTATTGACTTATAAACTACACTTTTTTGTTTCTTTGTTTACTGGGGTTCATAACATGCAACTTAATTTCATCCAATCTACTTTTAATTAACATTATATCACTTCACATATAAATTTAAAACCTTGCAACGGTATTCACTCCCTAATAAACCTTGAGCTATTTTATTATACAACTTATTCTTTCATAGGCTAAAATTCTCAATATATTGGCATGCTTTTTTGCTTTAAACAATCAATTATTTTTAAGAAGTATATAAATCTAACAAATAAAAAATTACTTTATATTTATTTACCATGTCTGAAGCTTTTTATTTTTGTGTGTAGATCCAAGTTTTCATCACTTTTTTTCCTTCCATTTAAGGACTGACATTTTTAAAAAACATTTCTTGTTATGCAGGTCTCCTAGCCACAGATTTTCTGGGTTTTATTCCCCCCCCCCAGAAAAAAAATTTATTTTGCCTTTAATTCTGAATAATGTTTTGGTCAGATATACAATTTTAGGTTTATAATTTCTTTCTTTTAGCACTTTAAAGATGTTTCTCCATTCTTCTGAAATACATAGTTTCTAAGGGGAAATTAAATGTGTATATTTGTTCCTTTATACATATTTTTTCTATTTTTAAGATTTTTCTCTTCATCACTTGTTTTCAGGAATTTAATTAATATGGGTTTTTTGTGTGGCTTTCTTTGTGTTATTTTGGCTTGAGGTTTATTGAGTATCTTGGATCCGTGAATTTACATTTTTTATGAAATTCATAAAATTCCTAGCCATTGTCCTTCAAATATTAATGTTTATATAAGTAGTTAACATTTGATAAATGTATATTTTAAATCAGCAGCAAAAATCTGCATATACATGCTATAAATTAAATGGTTTGGAATAATGAGCTATCCCTTTTTTCAAAGAAAAAAAAATTAGATTTCATCCTCACTCCATTCACAAAAATAAATTGGTTTTATATTAACAACCTCATGTAAACAAATGGAAATATAAAAGTTTTCAGTGAAAATAAAAGGATTAGTTTAGACACTTAGTATAAAATATTCAAGTTATTGATCAAGCAAACCCTGTATTTATACAAAAATTAACTAATGGCCAACTAGGTAGGCACTCCCTGATCATCACCCAAAATCAAATCTACCGTATGTGATTGTGAAGTTTATGGTAGGCATGCTCAAAATATTTTTATTAGCTGTTCTTGAAAGAAAAATTATGAAAGCTGTGTACTCTTTTTTTTTTTTTTTTTTTTGTCTTTTTTGTTTTTAAGACTGTATCACTCTGTCACCCTGGCTGGCGTGCAGCAGTGCAATAATAGCTCACTGCAGCCTCAACCTCTTGGGCTCAAGTGATCCTCCTGCTTCAGCCTCCCAAGTAGCGAGATCTACAGGCATCCACAACCATGCTAGCTAATTTTTAAATCTTTTGTAGAGACAGGATTTCTCTATGTTGCCCAAGTTGGCCTCAAACTCCTGGCCTTAAACAATCATCCCACCTCTGTCTCCCAATGCTGGCATTACAGAAGTGAGCCACTGTGCCCAGCCCTCTTTTGAAAATGTTCCCATGTATTAAGTTCAGCTACAACAATTTGTAAACCAAAAATAGAGGTGTTTTAAACAAAATAGAAACATATCTGTCTCTCGTGCTTATGTTTACATACACAGTTAAAAGCTTGCATAGAGGCTTGACTATTGTCAGATAGCCTAGACACCATGCTTCTCATTGCACTGCTATTCTCAACATGTAATTCCATTTTATGATCCAAGTTCCAAATATCTTACCCATTTATCCATTTTATCTTAGCCAGAAGGGGAAATTGGAAGGAGAAAATTATGTCCTCTCACTCTAAGATTATTTCCTGGAAAAAAAAAAAGTCCACATTAATTCTATTTACATCCCATTGGTCAGAATTTAATAGCATGAGCACATCTAGCTGCAAGGAAGTCTGGGAAATGAAGTCTGTTCTGCACGACTGTATCCAGGTACATTATTGAGGAAGAAGCGAAGAACAAATTCTAGGGGACAAGCAGCCTTTCTGCATTATTTGTTCTTTCTTTCAACAAAACTCTTTGGGTCCCTACCTACAAGACACTAGTGATGGCCCCTAAGATGTAGGATGAACAAGCATACAGCCCACCCCTACCTGAATCTTACAGTCTAGTGCATAAAATGCATAAAAGTTGAGTAATTAAGAACACATATCTTCTGTGCCATTTCTACAGCCTATTTTCAACCAGTTCTTTGTGGACATTCTGTTTAATCCCTGTAAATGAGTAACGCTATCATTAAGCCTCTACCTAGAACTTCACGTTACATTAGGCACTCAGTATTATCCTTGAGTCTTAAAACAAAAGAAAACTTCAGAGAACATTTAATTGTTTGTGGTTAAGAAAATTGAGGTCCAGGGACAAAGGGACTTACCCAAGGTCTCTCCTTTAATCTCTTTGTTGTCAACGACGCAGATCTCTGTCTGCAATCACCACAGAGGGTCAGGACCTTAAATTTCAAGAAATAAAAGCTGAGCTTTCCTCAGGATTTCCCAACCGTGTATGAGTAATAGGGAAAAACCCCTGGGAACAGCCGTCAACCCATCTGCTGTTTCAACAATGCAGCTTGCTAAACATTCTATTATAACTTCTCATTATGCAATAGGAACAGAGCCCACCCAGACTGCTGAAATACCTCTTGAACCAACCTCTGTGTCTAGAAAGAAATCAGTTAGTTGAGCACGCTAGATTTAATTTCCTACTCTAACACTTATTAGCTGTGTGTCCTTGAACACATTGCTTAACTCAGTCGAGTTTCAAATTTCTTATCTCTAGCTTGGGGATTGTGGATGAAAACAGTCAAACTCTGTAAAACTTGAAGAGATTTATTCAGAGCCAAATATGAGTGACCATGGCCTCTGACACAGCCCTCAGGAGGTCCTGAGAATATGTGCCCAAGGTGGGTGGGGTGCAGCTTGGTTTTATACCAAGCAAGGTATAAAACCTCAGGGAAGCATGAGACATCAATCAAATACATTTAAGAAATACATTGGTTTGGTTCAGAAAGGCAGAACAAATCAAAGGTCAGGGGATGGGGGGCTTCCAGGCTACAGGTAAATTTAAACATTTTCTGATTGACAATTGGATGAACTTGTCTGAAGACCTGGGATCAATAGAAAGGAAATGTTCAGGTTAAGATAAAAGATTGTGGAGACCAAGGTTCTTTTGAAGTCATATAGTAGCTGCCCTTAGAGACAATAGATGACAAATGCTTTTTATTCAGACCTTTAAAAGGTGCTAGACTCTTACTTAATTGCTTCAGGATTGGGAGGGCCTGGAAGAAAAATATCTAGGTATGTTAACAGAGATTCTTTACAGATGCACATTTTCCCCTGCAAAGGACAGCTTTGCAGGACCATTTCAAAAAATGGCAAACAAAGTAAAATATGTTTACTTCCTTCTTCGTCACATAATGTTATGCCAGAGTCATATTGGAAAGTAAGTCACGATATACAGGATTAAATGAAAAACATCTGATGAGAATTTATGGTTTGTAGGGCATGACTCCACAGACTCCCTAGATAGGAATTTGGGCAAGATAAAAAAACCAGAGCCTAGTCCTTAGGATGATTACCCCTATGCTATAGTACGAAAAGGATCAAGTAAAATATCATAAATAATAAGTTTAGTACAATAGCTTACCTGTAAATGTTATTTTCATTCACTTATATTCATGCATCATTGCTTCCAAGTAAACTACCTTCTCAAAAACTATTTTGATTTATTCAACTACTTGTAATCCTTCAATGGCTCCCAATCACTTACAGGAGAAACTCCAAACCCACTGACATAATTTTCAATTTCTTCTCTACTTTTTTACCAAAAAAAAAAAAGTGGGCCGGGCGCAGTGGCTCACGCCTGTAATCCCAGCACTTTGGGAGGCTGAGGCAGGTGGATCATGAGGTCAAGAGATCGAAAATATCCTGGCCAACATGGTGAAACCTCATCTCTACTAAAACCACAAAAATTAACTGGGCATAGTGGTGCACACCTGTAATCCCAGCTACTTGGGAGATTGAGGCAGGAGAATCGCTCGAACCTGGGAGACGGAGGTTGCAGTGAGCCGAGATCGTGCCACTGCACTCCAGCCTGGTGACAGAGGGAGACTCCATCTCAAAAAAAAAGAAAAGAAAAAAAGAGATTTGGTAAGTCAAAGATGGAGCTAAAACATAAGTCAATTGACACCTGTTCTACTAATCCCTTAAAAATAACTATAGTAAAATGTAGAAAATTCTACAAGAGAGATTAATACAGAACACTGGGGTAAAAAGGGGAGTGTTGTTTGTCATAAGGTTGTTTATATTTTCTTAGCCATTCAGTTTCAGAGACTGAAATACATCCTGAAAGATTTACTGTAGTTATTTCTAGGTGCAGAGTTGTAAGAGATTTTTAATAATTTTGTTGTCATTTTGAGTATTTTCCAATTTTTCTCTTCCTTTCTTTCTTTCTTTTTTTAAATTTTTCTAGAGACAGGGTCTTGCTATGTTGCCCAGACTGATCTCAAACTCCTGGCCTCAAGCAGTCCTCCCACCTTGGCCTCCCAAAGTGCTGCGGTTACAGGCATGAGCCATCATATTTAGCCCCAATTTTTCAACAGTAAAACACTTATTTCTCATCTAATAAAATAAAATATAATAATAGTAATAACATGTGCTTATAACTGAAGGTTATCCCCAGCAGAAGAAATAATTAAGGGTGGGGTTTGTGAATGAAGTCAGACACTAGGAGATTTAATGACAAGATGACCCCAGTTGTCCATGGGGCCATAAGTGAGCATATATGACACACAGACTCACCACCAGGTTATGCCGTCTCAAGTCTCAAGGTCATTTTTCTTTTTCTGAGATTCGGTGGCTACCTCTTGAGGCAGGACCTGCAATTGAAAGGCAGTCTTCAGCTCTGATATAAGCAGTCATGCTCCAGCCAAATATGTCTCATTTAAACTGCAGTAGACCAATAATTGTTTGTTTTGTTTTGTTTTTGTTTGTTTACTTGTTTTCTTAAGAGCTTTATGGAAACATAACTCACATACCATACAATTCACCCATTTATTCTTACATTTCATATAAATGGATTCATACAATATGTGGTCCTTTGTGACTGGCTTCTTTCACTTAGCATAGTATAATATTGTTAACATTTGTTAAACATTAACATTAACATAATGTTTGGCCATTATAGAAAATGCTGCTAGGGACATTTATGTACAATTGTTTTTGTTGGATATATGTTTTCATTTCATTAAGAATGCACCTAGTTATGTATCTCCCCTCTTTTTCCTTTCCAATGGGAAGAGTTACTTTGGTTTTGTGGTCTCTGTATATTAGGTGTGTGAGGAGGGGAGCACAGAAAACCCTTCCTTTTAGTTTACAAATTACCAGAGTGAGAGAAGGCACATCCAGATCTAGTAAAGAGGCCACCTAGCATCCCCTAGTTTACTCTGGACTTTTAGCTGATTCCACAGACTGTATGAACTATTGTGTTTTCTCTCTGTCTTGGGGTGGCATGATTGTCTTTTGCATGTAAGAAGGTCAGTGAACTAAATATTTGCTGACCAGAATAGCAGATTTTGGTCACCATTAATGTTTTCCACTAACGATTTCCAATTCTCCTAGCAGAAATATTGCACTTCCTCATCTTCTTGAAACTGAGTGTGACTATGTGACTTACTTTGACTAGAAATGTGAGTGAAAGTGACCCTTTTCACTTCTGCGACAGTATACTATTTGTACTTCTTTTTTCTTCTGCTGCTACATACATAAGACTTCCATGAGGAAAACTTTAAAATAATAATAGATACAGAAGAACTGAAAAATGGAAATATTCTAAAGCCTTATATAGAGGAACAAAGGTCCATGAATATTTAAGTCAACTTAAAAAAAGAGGAGTAAAGAAAGGGGATTCCCCTACTAGATATGCCATGCTATCAAGCCATAGTAATTAAAAGAAAATAGAATTGGCGTCAGAACAGATAGACAAATCGAACAGAATAGAGTTTAGAAATAGACTCCAATTTAGAGTCTATAGATTAAGTCTTCAAATGTACACGAAGTCTATTTAGAGTCTATATCTAAATACAGACTAGACTCTAAATAGACTTCGTGTACATTTGAAGACTTAATCTATAACAAAGGTGACACCATAAATCAAAGGGAAAGACTAGTTTCTAGCAGATGATGTTGGGAAATAGCTCACTGTGCTGACCCTGGGCCTGTTTGACCCCAAATACGGTTCTTGCCCTCCTCTGCTTTATATCACAGGCTGCGGGCTACATTCCCAGTCTCTCCTGTCACCTGCCCTTCATCCAGTGAGGCCAATGGAGAGGCAATGGAACAGATTGCAAAGAAAGAGGAAGAAATAATCCAGGCTATTCTCTCCTACTCTTCATGCATTTGAGGACATTTACGGCAGCAGCGGCATCTCTTTTTTCATTCCCATTCCCTCCAAAAACTCCTGCATGGATTCCAATTCCACCAAGTAGTCCCGAGTTCCAATAACATTGCCACCTCCTGTTCTTTATTATTAAGCCTAAGAGTGATAGCGGCTTCTTGCTGCTGCTAAGGTCTGGGTTGCCTCAGCATCTCCTGGTTAACTCACCAGATCTACCATCATTCATGTAATGAAGTACCTGCATTAAATTTCTTTTGTTTTAAACACTAAAAATGGCACGCATTTTTCTGGATAGATCTGACTGATATACTTACTATGTGGAGACAAATACATGTGAATCCCCACCTAACATCACATGCAAAAGGTGGACTCTAAAAGAATTCAAAATCTAAATATGAAGGCTAAAACTATAGTTGGTAGGAGAAAATATGGAAAAATGTCTTTGTAACCTAGGGATGGAAAAGCTAAAATTCCAAAAGCACAAACCATAAAAAAATTGACAAACTTGATTATATTGTAACAAGGACTTTTGCTTAATGAAGAAGATAATTAAAGTTGAAGAAGACAAAGTTAACAAATAGATGAGTGATTGAAAAAATACATCTTTAAGGTCTAAAGTCAACAAGAGCTTAATATCTAAAATATATGAGAAACTCTTGCAAATCAGGAAGAAACAGATAGCTGCCCCAATATTAATAGAAATATGGTATAACAGGATATAAACAGTGAATTTACAGATGAGAAAGCCTCAAAAGCTAACAAGTTTATGAAGAGGTGTTCAAAATCATTAGCAATTAGAGAAGTGCAAATGATATTTTGGACCCAGAGAAAATGACATTTGCACTAGCCAAAAATCTAAAACTGTGTGAAAAAACTAGATTAGCAGCAATGTGGAATATCGTGGCCACCATTTCCATGATGGACTACCCGGAAGGCAGCCATCCTAGAGGACAAACCGTCAATATTTAGTCTCATTCCATATGCACATAGCAGCAATCTTTCTCCAGGGTATATAACACAAGCAATTCTCACGTAGGTTTATCAGAGGACATTCCTGGGGATGTCAATTGCTGTATTTCTTTTTTTGGAGTGAGTGGTGGAGGAGTCAGGGGAGGGATGGAAAATAACTTTGATAACCATGCCTAGAAGAATGAGTAGGTAAAAATCAGTAAAGCTGCATCATAAAATACCATAAAATACCAGGCATGAGTTCAAAGAAATGGCTTAGATTACTTTCATAGCAACATACACGGACCTTTAAAAAAAATTTCCCTTGGCCGGGCATGGTGGCTCATGCCTGTAATCCCAGCACTTTGGGAGGTCAAGGCAAGCAGATCACCTGAGGTCAGGAGTGACCAGCCTGGCCAACATGATGAAATCCTATCTCTTTGTATTTAACCAAAAATCCAAAAAAAAATTAGCTGAAAAATTAACTGGGCCTGGTGACAGGCACCTGTAATCCCAGCTACTGGGGAGGCCGAGGTGGGAGAATCACTTGAATCCGGGAGGCGGATGTTGCAGTGAACGCATCATTGCACTCCAGCCTGGGAAAAAAAAAAAAAAAAAAGCCGTTGATGAAAAAAAATTAAAAATGAGACAAAACACATGCAAAGAAAGAGAGTGACATAAGCAAAGCAGCATCTTTCAGGCCTCCCTCCCTCCCTCCCATGCTCCCTACACATCTATACTTTCCACGCCAACAATACTGAACTGTTTGTGGTTCCGCAAACTCAGCATGTTTTTTCTCTACCATCTGCGTCTGTATGTGCTGTACCTTCCTCCAGCCTTCCCATCTAGTTCAATGAGGGATGGGCACACTGAATCTTTCTCACTGGGGAATCATCTGAGCTCACAGCTTATTTGGAACAGAGTAGTTGCTCAGTAAATATTACTGACTTTAAACTCGGTTTGGACATACTCTGCAGGCCTCTCTTGCACCACAAACCCCTTCCATTCTCCCTCAATCTTTTTGTGAAAATAGCTACAGATTGTTAGAAGATTATACCTTCTAAAATCTCAGCATTATGCTACTAATCTGGAAGGCACACACTTGGAGGTCAACATTCTGGGAGCTCAAGAAGGGAAAGAAGACTAAAATGTAAAGTTTCCATATGTTGACTTTCATTTAATCGCCCAACCATTTTCTATAAAGTACCCCTTCTTCCAACTCTGCCTGGTGTCCACTATTCCAGAGCTCTTTTGATTCACTGCCTTCTGAGGGTAAACCTCCAGCTACATGCCAGGGCAAAGGAGAAGACATCACCTGATGTAGTGGGTAGGGTGGACCTAGAAGTTCTCTTGCTTTTTATACAGATTCTCAATCACTCCTCTTTTTAGGCCCTATTTTACTTCATTCAGAAGTTCCAGAATTCAGAACCTGTCTGGGGTTCTGGCGTGCAAATCCCCTTGCTCTCCAGCTTCTGCTGCTTATAGCTCAGAATTCTCAGGTCTATGGAAGCCAATTGGAACAGTTGCCTATCTGCTTTCTTATTTTCAATATTCTTATCATCCCTTCTACCCTTCTTTTTGTCCTTGAGGGTTTATGCTTCACATTATGCCAAAACTTTAGTTGCTTGCATTGTGTTGTTATTTAAGAGGGAGCAAGGATAAATTAATTTGTTCAATATATCATCTTTAAAAAAAAAAAAAAAACACCTGCCTATTTTCAGACATTTTAAAATTGTTAAAAATGTCTTCCTTTGAGGGAGGCAAAATTGGCAGGTTGAAAAGATCTACTTCCTATTCTTGTTTTGACACACAGGCTTCTGATATTGTAGAACACCTTGCTGTCCCTCTCACACTTTGATTCCTTTCTTCTCCAGGCTGTAGACAACCTCCCCTCCAGTACTTATTAAAATTATTGTATTTGTGACCAGTGGAAAGTATACCTGGAAAACATGTGAAAAGTGGGGTTGGGATGAGGATGGGAGGAGGTGGATGCATTGGAAGAATACAGAGAGCTCAGTTACCTTCTCCTAGGTCAGTGTTTCTCAATTCGCACTCCCTAGATAAGCAGCATCAGCATTACCTGGGAACTTATTGAAATGAAACTTCTCAAGCTCCACCCTAGACCTGCTGGGTCAGACACACTGGTAATGGGATCTAGAACTCTGTTTTAACAAGGAGACTCTGATGCACACTGCTGTTTGAGAACAACTGCCTTAGAATCAACTGTGGCCATGGGCACAAGGAGATAATGAGGAAATCTGGCCACTGTGTTACAGGGGCCATTACCTGAGAAGAAACAACTATAAACTGGAGAGCCAATGAGTTGGTATGAATTACACTTCTATCCCGTAGTAATTAATGGTATTCCTATGGAAGAAACAGCTAACTTCAGGGTGGTCTTTGTTAAAAAATGATTACTCTCCATTTATATTTTAGTCTTAGGGTTTTACTTGCTTTCTCTACATCCTGTATATGAGTGTCTGTGCTAAGAGAGTGAAACCAGATCTAGAATATCCTCACAATTTGGTACCCTTGGTGCTACTCATACTTACAGGCTTGACAACAGCTTTGTGCTACAGGTGTTGCTGATGGCCTTCCAAAGAGCTTTGGAAGTTAATACTTTAGAGTTGACCTCAGGAGTTAATGCTTTAGGGTTTTTTAACCAAGAGGTAATCTACAACAAAGATAGTCAATCTCCCACCCTTGGTTTGATTTCATTCCAACCTTAGGAAATACAGAGGGGAATGCACCCCAAAGAAAAGTTTTGACATTGTTACTTAAGCTACTGTGATTCAGAAAAGTTTTTGAAAAGTTTCAACAGAAGGGTTGAAAAGTTAGGAATAGTACATAACCCATTTTTTTCCACAGAGACACATTCTCTTAACCTCATCCAACTTTCCCAGAGTACCTCTAAGACTCTAATAAACTAAAGATGCAATATCTTGAAATGAAAATCGTGGTTTCAATTTTAGGGTCTACCATGTGCCCAGCAATGTACAAAGCTTTTATGTGTATTATCACAATTCACCTAACGTTTATGTTTCTGTGTTTTATCCTCCTTTGAAATATGAAGTGAGGACTCAGGTTAAACAGCTTGACCAAGGCCACACAACTAGCAAATCAGGATTAAACCCATATCTATCTGCCTGTAACTTCCATGATCTTAACCACCCACCACACTGTCTTAGCATAGAATTGTTTCCTCTATGAAGCCCTTCCGCCACCCCAAATCCAAGTCAGTTACTTATTATTCTCTTCTGATATTTGTTTACTTGTCTTTCTCTCCTGCAAGACTTTGAGCTCTGGGAAAGCAAGGTTGGCTTGATTTCTTGCCTTGCTAGCACCTAGGAAAGGGCCAAACACAAAGGATATATTAAGTGGTTGTTTATTAAATCAAACAATAAATGAAAGGGTGGGCAGATAAATGAAAGGGTGGGCAGATAAATGAATGGATGAATAGATGGGTTTCAAGGAGAAGTTACAGCAGCGAATACATAACTCTAGTACCCATAGATCAAGTGTTAATTAGAGGAAAACCAAAAATATTCATCTGCAAACAATGGCACCTACATCCACTGTATCTTACCTTTGCCATGTCTTTCATATCTCTGCTAATTTTGTGTGTTTGCTATCTCCCCTTTTTTCCTTCCCTTCCTTTTCCCTCTCTCCCTTCCCTTTAAATACCTATAATATAGAACTGAAATCACACGTATAATATTTTCGTTTGTTGTAATTTATGATTCAGATATAAATAATGTTTCCTCATTCTTAATTTCAAAATCCAGTTCATGGAACATTTTTGTAATGTCTAAAAATAAGATCCAAAACACAAACACCCACAAGTGTCCCTCTTGATTTAACAACATACAGTAAATTGATTTTTTTTTCTTTTTTCTTTGGTGAGTCAGTGACCGCCAATAGGAAAAAAAAAATTATCCAATCTTGTTCAATGATAGGAAGTAAGAAGATTTCAGCACCTACTAAGTGCCAGTGGTGTGTGTGTGTGTGTGTGCACGCGCGTGTGTCCTCCATCTTCTTATTTGCATTTATAGGGAGACAATTAAGGCTCAGAGGTTATGTAACTGTCTCACTGTTACCCAGGAAGGAAGAAGAGAAAGTGGGATTCAAACTCAGGACCCATGATTAGTTCTCTCGCATGAAATTAAAGACATCATCATATGGTAGAAGAAGCAAAGAGAAAATGTGCCTAGTTGAAAACAAAACCCTAGGATCAAGGAACGCTTTTTCAAGGAGAGCACCAAGGCTACCAGAACACGGTTTTGTAATCATGGGTGTAAAGCTTGCATGCTGAAATTTCCTATGATTCAGCTCTGCCGTACTACTCGGCTCTTTACGAAATTAAACCACATTTTAGAAAAGGAAACAATATCAGACTGATAATAATTTCTGTTTAAAATCAGATAATTTAAAACAAAGATGAAAACCAGTGGAATGACATAGATTTTTATCTCACCAGCTAGTCACAGAAATGTTGAGTGTGAAAAACTTTGAATTCCAAATTCCAAAAATAAAACTTTCTTTGCTGGCTCTGGAGGTTTCTCATATTGTTTCACAACCTACATGCCCACGCCCCTACTCTCATGGTGTCTGCTTCCTCTTCCTCCCCCAGCCCATGCCATGAACCTGAAGGCATGCGACAGGGAGGGGGTCTAGGGGAGAGAAGAGCCCAGGAGCCCTTCCCTGCAAGGGCACTTCTGAAAATCCCCAAACACCACTTCACCAAAATTCTCTTAGGCTGCTCTGGGCTGAGCAAGAGTGGAGGAAACCAGGCAGGATGTCAGCCTTGCTTATGTTCTCAGAATTGCTACTTGGCCACAGTTTTCTCTGGCTTGAACCATAGCAGTAGGCAGAATGGAAAGTGTATGAAAAGAAAGTGCAACTGATGGTCTTGGAGAAGTCCTCAGAATGAAAGCAGGAGGCGCCTGTGGGAGACTTCAGCTCTCGCTAAAGCCAAATGGGCCTAGCCAAGCTGCCTGGCCCAAGGTACCAGGTCCTACCCTCCTGTCCAGATTTTGGAGGATTCTTGGAGCATCAGTATTCTCCCCTCATACCTCATTAGCTTTCTATTGCATTTTGCGCCTTCATTCTTAAGAAGTCACTTGCCTTGTTAAATGTGAGTATTCCCCAAGGCCAATACTAAGTCTCTGTTCTTCTGGCTGCATCTCAACAAAGTTGTAGAATCAGAACACTATTGTGGTTGAACATGAGGCATGAGTTTAGCCAGATCTGACTTCCAGTGTGGGGCCTGCAAATTATCAGCTTTATGACCTTGAGCAAGTAATCATCTTTCTTCATGTCATTCTCTTCTTGAACTTCTCTGTGAGAACAACTCTCTAACCTGTTTTCATTTCCTACCTCTAATATAGCCAACTGCTTGCTAAACATTTCCACTTGGATGTTGCTTTATTGCCTCAAATATGACAAACGAAAACCATTATCTACTCTTCCCCATCCCACCAAAATCTTTCGTATTCTTTCTGCTAAGACAACCATCAGGTTTTGTTCTATTTTGTTTTTGAGACTGGGTTCACTCTGCTGTCCAGGCTGGAGTGCAGTGGTGTGATCACTGCTCACTGTAGCCTCCACCTCCCCAGGCTCAAGTGACTCTGCCACCTCAGCCTCCCAAGTAGTTGGGACTAGAGGCATGTGCCACCATGTCCTTAACTGGTATTTTTGTAGAGATAGGATTTCACTATGTTGCCCAGGGTGGTCTCTAACTCCTGGGCTCAAACAATCTGCCCACTTTGGCCTCCCTAAGAGCTGGGAATACAGGTGTCAGCCACCATGCCCGGATGGAAGCGTTTTTGGGAACCACCTTTAACCTCCTATATTAAATCAGAACCAAAGTCCTATTGATTTTTCCTCTCTAAACTCTCTGCAATCCCACTCTTCCTTTCTCAAAAACTCTTGTCATTTCGTAGCATCTTATTCCCTACATGTATACCCTTTTCAAACTAGCCTTCGTACCACAACCAGAGAAATTCTTTCTGAAATCCCTTTGATCAAAATACCCTACCATCATCACCTCTCCCACCATTGAAAAATTACTAACAAGCTCCCAACCAGGAAAAAATTCACTCTCCTTGCCCTGAGTACTCAAGGCTCTTCATAAACCAGGATCAGTATCTCCCACCATCATCTCCTTGGACTCCCACCTGAGGCCTCTTCCTCAAACCATTTCACTCAATGTGTAGTCACTCATTTATCAAATATATATGGAATACTCACTTTGAGCCAGGTGTGACGGATACAGTGGGTGAATAAACAGACACAGCCTCTTCCTAGTAGGAAAGCAGACAAGTTTTAGACCACTAAACACATACATAGGCTGGGTGTGGTGACTCATGCCTGTAATCCCAGCATTCTGGGAGGCTCAGGCAGGCCAGATTACTTGAGGTCAGGAGTTTGAGACCAGCCTGGCCAACATGGCAAAGTCCCATTTCTACTAAAAATACAAAAATTATTCAGGTGTGGTGGTGGGCGCCTGTAATCTCAGCTACTTGGGAGGCTGAGGCATGAGAACTCCTTGAACCTGGGAAGTGGAGGTTGCAGTGAACCAAGATTGCACTACTGCACTCCAGCCAGGGTGACAGAGTGAGACTTTATTTCAAAAAAAAAGAAAAAACACATACATATAAACAAATTGTGAGGTTAAACACAACAGATAGGTCATAAGCATTTATATATTTTTTCTTCTCCCAATAAAATGAACCAAAAAAAATATTTTAAGGTATAAATGAACAACAAATTTTAATCAAATTTTGAAAGATGGGGAAGAGATACATGAGTAATAACCAACTTTATTGAAAAGTTGAGAAAACTTCAACTTAATGAACCTGGAGAGGAGAAAGTTGAACATAATCATTCTCATGCACCCTACACACACCTGCAAGGTGTGGCCCTTGGAGACCTGATGCCCACAGAAGCAAGGAGCAAGATATAAGGCTGCACATCTGAATGCAGGAAGAGTTAAACCCGTAGATTCCTTCCCTTGGCCCCACAGAGCCTGATGGCCACCCGACAGAAGATAGGAGAGCTAGCATCTGGAGAAATTGTTTGAAGAAATTCCAGACTCATGTACATCAGACCCAGACTGGGACACAAGTGAGACATGAGACTGAAAATGATCACGCCAGGGTACATCATCATGCATTTCAGAACTCCAGGGATAAAGACATGTTCCTAAAACCTCTCAGACAAAAGGTTGGGGGCAAGCAGAGAAGAAGATCAAGATCATATACAAACAGGAATCAGAATGGTAATCAGTCATCTACCAGAAATGCTAGAAATCAGAAAATAACTGAAGAAAGCCTTCAAAATTCTGACAAAATATTTTATCTGGAATACATTACTTAGCTGAGCTATCAAAAGACATAAGAGGAACATATAGACATTTCCAGACATAGAAAGACTCGGAAAATTTACCTCCCATTTACACCCTCTTTTTTAGGAAGTTACTTGAGAATATCCTCCAGCTAAACCAAGGAATGAAACAAGAAAGAGGAAGTGCGGAGGCCCAAGAAATAAGGGGTCTAAAACAGGAAAACAGTGGGAGGAAGTTCCAGGATGCCAGCAGGGCAGGACACAAAGAGAACCACCAGTACAGACAGAGCAACGCAGGCAAGGTCTCCAGGACAGGGCTTCGGAAAAGTAAAGTATTACAAAAAATAATATCTGGTCTATTTTATCACTTTGATTAGGGGTTGGCAAACTGCAGTCCATGGACCAAATCCTGCCTATCACCTGTTTTTGTAAATAAAGGCTTTTTGGAACATGGCCAGCCGCCCGCATTCACTTACATACTGTCTGCAGCTTAGTTGCATATTGCCCATGACTTTAACAGCTGAGTTGAGTAGTTACAACAGAGGCTGTCTGAACCAAAAAGTCTAAAAATATTTACTATATGATCTTTTATAGAAAGAGTTTGCCAGCGCCTGATTTAAAAGAAAAAACTAGTGATCTGATGGAATGGGTGAAAAAAAGATAAGAAAAAATATAGGACAAACAACGCCAACTGGAGGTAAACAGGCAATCATTAACTCAGGAAGTATAAAGTTAGACAAGAAAAAATATGTTCCTAGTATACTACTTGGACTCTGCAAAGAATTTTTGTATGATCATAAAAACATAAACACTGATTCGGATTAATCTAAAAATTGTGAAATGAATATTAAAGCAAGAGGAGAAATGAAGAGATATATAGAAGATCTAAATTTTCCTTTTAGAGCAGAAAACCAATAGAAGTCTAATATTAATAAATCAATATATAACAATATAAGCATATTTGCTAGAAATACTGAGGCATGTATTAGAAGAGATAGCTAAGACAGTTCCAAGTGATTTCTCTGGAGAGCAGGACCAAGTAGGGTAGAGATTCGCAGGCAGAGCACTGCTGTTTTCATTATAAACCTTCAGCATGTTTTTTCAACTTGATAAAGTGGCAATTCATTTCCAAAAATGATCTCAAAAATTATAAAATATGACAGGTATTAAGAAGTCCCAAAAGAAGGTACCATGAGAGAGAATAATGGAGGTAGATAAACTACAAGCTTACTTTAGTCTGCAGGGAAGATGGTTCTAAGAAGATGACATTTAAACTGAGAACTTGAAAGCTAGCCAGTCAGTCAGTTTAGAGGAATGGGCCTCCAAGTAGAAGGAACAGCATGTGCAAAGGCTTGAGTGTGAGAGCAAGCTCCACAGGGACTTAAAGGATCTGAAGTGGTTTCAGTCAGCTGAAGGGGAGAGTGTGCCTGCAGAAGCCCTCAGGAGCAAACTTGCAAAGACAGCAGGAAAGAGACCAGGAAGCATTTGTACCCTATCCAAAAAGCAATGCTGAGTCACTGGATGATGCCATAAACACAAGAATGCGTCGCAAGACTGAGACCAACATTTGGAGTATGTTTCTTCCTTTTAAGATTTTTGCGTATAAACAGATTCCAATCCATAACCTAACAAAAGAAGTTACCATACTGTCAGAAAGTGGAGCCAGACTGTATGTGTTTCCTTTAGGATGACAAGTCAAGCTTAGACATAAGCCAGCAAGGGGACCTCCCCAATGTCCTTGCTGGATTTAGAAGTGGCCATGTGCTACTCAGGGATTGCCTGCTTTCATCAACTATGTGACAGCTTCTTCTTCTCAAGTAAACTCCTACTTTGCTCCTTATACATACCCATTACTTTCCCTTAATCCCTCCTGGAATTTTGGATGCAAGTTTTCTACAATCTCTCTTTGGGCTCCTATGGGCCTCTCTCTGAGTAAATCCAAAGTCTTGATCTTGGCCGTCACTGCATTGGCTTCCTAAATGCCCTCTTTATCTGCTCCTAATTCTGTTTCAGATGTCTCAATACAGATGAGTCTCTCGAGGAAGGACCCAAGAGATACTCTCTCCCTACCTACATGAGAAAAAAGGACCCCAGGGAGAGCACCAGGCTGATAGCAAAATCAGGATCACAATGCAGGTTGCATTGCTTTGCTTGTGAGGAGACCCACTTCAAGACTGCAGAAAAGAAGCTATCACATACCCTTGGCCAGAAGACTGGCATAGTGAAATTCCAAGAAATGGAGTTCCTTTTTTATTTTGTTCTATTAATATATGATTTTCCTCTATTAAAGAAATAGCAAATAATATTTGAGAAATGTGTTCTAATTACATTTTGCAATCCATGCCCTTGGGTTAAAGTGTACCCGGATGTAATTATTCTTGTGAAATAGCTCTTAACTCTCTGCATATTAACTCTTGCTTCCTTTAAAAGCAGCAGGATGCCTTCACATCATTGCTGTCGGCATTTTCTTATCAGAATTACTAAGGATTAATTACAAATTATTTTTATTGCACTGGGAGTAGGCAACACGGAATCAATGTGTCCTAAATGTTAATGTAGTCAGTAGTTTTCAGTCATTTTGGTTTAAAACTCCTTAGCCTTTCAAAAATTGAGGACTCCAAAAAACTTGTGTGCATGTGGCTTTATCTATGAATATTATTAGAAATAAAAACTGAGAAACTTTAAAAATCTGTACCTATTAATTTATTTTAAAACAACAGCAATAATCCTATTACAGTGGGATTAATGGATTATTGGTATTTTAAAATAAATTAATAGGTAAAGACTTACAGAAATAGTTTAACATATCTTTATGAAAAAATAACATTTAAAAAATGCTCTTAGCATTTTTTAGAGTTTTGTAAATCTCTTCTATCTCTGGCTTAATATGAGACAGCTGGATTCTCACACCTGCTTCTTCCTTGAGTCTGTTGCAGATATCATACATCATGCAACCTCAGAAAAGCTCCACTTACACACATGAGAGAATGAATCTGAAAACAAACCGTAACATGCTGGTATTACTGTGAAAATAGTTTTGACCTTGTGAGCTCAATAAAAGTGTTTCAAGGATACTTAGGGGTCTCTGGACCACATTTTGAGAACCACTGGCTAAGTTAAAATAATAAAGCAAAACTCATTTATGTATCCAAACATTATATTTCCATATGAGTGTTTTCATTTAATCCTCCCAATGAACCAAGGAGGAGACGTTATATCCCATTACATATGAGAAAGTGTGCACTAATAAGTTAGCAAAGCAGCTCTTAAACATTTGAATGCATAAGCCAGGATTTGGGTGTGGAACTTTTCATATGACAGCCAGTGGCCAAGGTGATGTCACTCAAAGATGACAGACTTACCTTAGTATTTCACTCTGTCCTTAAGTATTCATTTGTAGGTAATTCCTTTGGATCCATCATCCAACAACTTATCTCAATTCTATTTCATCTTCCTATAGTGTAAATGCCTATTCCACGATGCAGGATGTCTTATTTTGGTGTTTCCTATTCCTTATTTGTACCACTTTTAGGGGAGGTGATGTCCTAAATGTGCCATCTGCTGAGCAAAATAATAATCATAGCAATAATCCACTGAGCAAATACCAATTTTCACTTTGCTGAGTGTTGGAGTTGAGGAGGAAGAGGGGGACTGTGGAAGAAGCAACGAGTGTGGTATAGACTAGGGTTGTATAATAAAATGGAATTAGCTTCCAGTTCATTTCTTCTACTTACTAACTATATGACTTGGGCAAGTCAAGGGACTCCATGAACCTCAGTATCCTTATTAGTAAAACAAAGATAACAATGCCATTCTCCCAGGGCTGTTGGGAAGTTCCTATAAAATAATGCGTGGAAGGTGCCTACCACTGTGCCTGATACATAGTGAGAGCTCTATGGACAGGTGCTGTGATAATGCAGATTGTAGTAATGATGATGAAACAACACCCCTGACATTAGCACAGTCAGATTGATTCAAGGACTCACAGAGGGCCCAGAATCACAGCCAGAAACTACAGCCTCTCCTTTCCTTCTCTGTATTCCAACCACAAGAGCCACCTTTCAGACCCTCAATCATGCCAGACTCCTTCCAGCCTCAGGGTTTTTCTAAATGCTATTCCCTCTGACTGAAAGCACCTGAAACCCTCCATACGCATAGTCACCCAGCTGTTTACCCTTCAGAGCTCGTAAAAATCACCTCCTCTGAGATGCCTTCCTGGACTACCCAGATCAGTCACACCCCTGTCTCCCTCAATAGGCTTACAGAAAACCCGGTGTTTCTTCACAATATTGTCCGTTAATGAAGCAATTGTATAATTACTTGTTAAATGCCTTCTCCTTTCTCTCTAACATCCATCTAGTTGCAAAGGAAAAGAACATGATAACAGCCTCTGAAGCTGTCATTTCTACTTGATGCCACATATATTAACATTTCTCCTTTTGGATTTGCTGAAAGCACAGATCCCAGGCACAAAATTCCCAAATAACTAAAAGCCTAAAACCTTTTAAGGATAATAATAGCTGCTACTTTTTGAGATGTTCCTCTGTGTTAATCATTGTATACACATGACCTGTTTAATTTTCTCAGGACCAAAATTTGCAGATGAAATAACAGATTCAGAGAGGTGAAGGAATTTGCCTAAGGTCAAAGTCAGCAAAGAGCAAAATTC
>NW_012106164.1:480919-502461 GCF_000951045.1 Mandrillus leucophaeus
AAGAAAGAAAGAAAGAAAGAAAGAAATTATAGTAATTATGTATGCAGGCTTAAGATAGGAGAGTATTCTATGAAAAAGGTCCAAAATGTACACATCACAGAACAAGTACAGATCCCATCGACAGGTTATTAATGGCAGATGTGAGTGAAGCATAGATGTATGTTCTAGAGGAATCACACACAAAGCGGGGAGGGAAAGAGCCTGGAGCATGAGGTTTGAAGACAACTCTATTCCCTTAACTAAAGCCAGTCACCAAACAGAATCCTCTACAGCGGAGGTATCCAAACTTTTGGCTTCCCTGGAGGAAGAAAAATTGTCTTGGGCCACACATAAAATACACTAACTTATGATAGCTGATGAGCTTAAAAAGAAAATCACAATAAAATCTCATAGTATTTTAAGAAAGTTTACAAATTTGTGTAGGGCCACATTCAAAGCCGTCCTGGGCCATATGCAGCCTGGGAGCTGTGGGTTGGACATGCTTGCTCTACAGGCTTCTTTGACATGTGACTAGGCACTTGTCACCATTCCAACTTGTGTGTGCCCATAAGTGCATGTGTTTTAAAGAGCATTATTGAGCACCTACACCATGCTCAGGACTACCCATCACTTCGATAACATCAGTTTGATAACTGAGAAGTTCTGATGAAGAAAGTGGTGAAGGTGCTACGGTGATGATCCAAGAAAACGGAGAAGTCCGTCACATGTGTGCCCCAGCCAGACTCTCCAGGCTTTGCAGAGAATCCATAAACAATGGGAATGGTTGCCCTTGACATCTCTAGCCTGTCTTCTCAAAGAAATACTGTCCACCCTGAAATATTTACTTGATACCAGCCAATCAGTTTACCCAGAAAATGTGCACACGAGATTCACTCCCTAGACCGCCGGCAGTTGTTTTTCCTCCTCCACCTCACCCCTTTCTCTTCTATAAATCTTATTTGCAGCCTTTATAGTAAAAGTAATTGCTGTGGTTTTTTTTTATTTGTTTGTTTGTTTGTTTGTTTTTGAGATGGAGTCTTGCTCTGTCACCCAGGAGGCTGGAGTGCAGTGGTGCAATCTCGCCTCACTACAGCCTCCGCCTCCCAGGTTCAAGCAATTCTCTTGCCTCAGCCTCCCAAGTAGCTGGGACTACAGGCATGTGGCACCATGCCTGGCTGATTTTTTTGGATTTTTAGAGAGACAGGGTTTCACCATGTTGGCCAGGATGATCTTGATCTCCTGATCTTGTGATCCGCCTGCCTCAGCCTCCCAAAGTGCTGGGATTACAGGCATGAGCCACTGCACCCAGCCTGCTGTCTTTTATCTACAAATAACCTGCTGATAATTCACCAGATTTCTCTGCGTGATCCTTTGACATTATTCTGAAAGTGCTAGGTCTTTGTAAAATTTCATATTTTGCCCAAGTCAATGTTTACAGAATAGACACTCTCCTCACTTCCAAAAAAAATAAATAAATACACTGAAAATTAGCAGACCACAATTCACTTTTGTTCTCAAGACTTCTGTTTTATTGTTTTATTTTATTGAAGACTCCTGGCTTTGTTCATCAAAAATCAACATCATCATCAAAAGTTCGCATGGGAAGGTGACAGTAAATAATAGCACATTTTAGGCCACAGCTGTCATTTCAAAGATAAAACAGACCTTGTTAAATTAATGAAACCACAAAAGAGAGAACTGAACTTCCACAGTGTTTCTGATCACTGCCCCACACTTTCCTCCCTTGAATCTACCCAGTCTTGACATCATGCTAGAGTATCTTTCTAACTATAGCTCTAATCTTGCCATTCTTTTAAAAAGAAATTCAATGTACCACCATTGCCCACAGCATAAAGTCCCAACTCCTTATCCTGGTATTTGTACCATTCTGTGAGCTGGTTTGACTGCGTCTGCTTTACCAAATTTCTCTTTCTCTTCTCCTCTACCTCCTACCTACGAATGCCAGGTGGCCCACTGCAAGGCTGCCTTGGTGAAGAAAGCAATGTATTGATTTACATTCAAGCACAAGTTTTTTATCTCACTGAGACACAGACCAGCTATTTTGAATACCACTGCCTAATACAGTTCTCTCTATCTGTTCATTAAAGTCCAACTCAAAGTCCACCAACTCCAGAAAGTCTTCCCTATTATTTTCAGCTCAGCTAAACACAGTGTCGTTGATTATCCTGCTTACACTCCCTAACAGCATCTCCAAAGCTGGATGTGGCTGTTCTTATTCACTTCTCCAGCCTCATCCAGCACCACCTGTCCTTTGTCCCTAAATATAGGTTCCTCCTCTGCATGTCCCTTGAACATACAAAGTTCTTTCCATCCTGGGGGCCTTCATGCATATTCTTTCTTTCTTCTAAAACCCACTTCCTCCCATTAATCGTCTGGTCCACAACTTCTGACATTTCAGACTTCGACTTAAAAGCCACATCCTCAAAAAGACCCTCTTGGATATACGTCAGTCAGGACCTCGGCAGGAAACAGGTGTCGTATTCCAAATGGGGTAAAATGTTCACAAAGAAGCCATATATAAAGTTATGGACAGGGTTTAGGGACACCAACAAGAGATAGTGTAGTACCCCATGGCTACCATCAGCTGGGGAGACTGGACGCAGGAGGGAAGGGAATGTACCAGAACCTAGAGAGGGTGAGTGTAAGGGCCACCTTAAAGAATTGAGAATTGATGGCCTTCAGTGGAGAGTTTCAATCAAATAGAGATATGACTTGGAGAGAGCCAGGAAAGTAAATAACCCAGCCTCATTCTTCACCAACCATCTCAATGGCCAATCCCCACTGGAAGCAGAGGAGCCCTTTAAAGCAGTCCATGCAGAAAGGCTCCCAGGAAGGGCAAGGAAGGGTGGGAGGAGGGGCTGCAGGGATAAACAGAAGCTATCAAACACACCACTCATTCTTAGGTAGACAATCTGATTATTCTTCCTCATACATACCAACCTATTTTTTTTTCTTCTTAGTAGTCAATAACATTTTTACTTCTACATTTATCTTTTTGTTTATGTCTATATAAGCACCTTCAGATTGTCAATTCCATGGCTATGAAGACAGAAACCTTATTTGGTGAGTTCACTGAAGCATTCACAGAATGTAGCATATAACAGATGTTGGATAAATACTTGCTAGTAAATGAGTGAACACACGGATCCATCAGATATGTAGACATGTGTCAATATGTGTGCGACACATATAATAATGCACACATACATCTCAGTTTCAAAGGAACAAACCTCCTCTGCAGAATTAAGAAATGCCAGAACATTTCACAACTAAATCAGTTAAATGAAAACAAAATGCTGCCTAGCATAGAGACTCAAATTCTAACTTCAAAGAGAGCTGATCACTTTCTGAGATGAGAAAACCTTTCCCATTAACCTCCTGTGAAACACGCTGAGCCAGACTAGATAAGCTATCACTGTATTATACAAAATTGCTATCTTCCCCAATACACATTGCAAATTTAAATGAGGTTGAGTGGGAGTATTCTCCTTAAACTCTGTTCTTTAAAAATCCTCAGTAGCTCCCATACCCAACTTTTTAGCTTCAAAAGATGGAAAGTACTAGCAAAACCTGAGTCCCATTCTCTTGAAACTGGGGTTTTACACATCTTCCAAAAGCCTACATTTCTCTGAGATCTTGCAGTAACATTACAAGGAATCCAGACACAACCTCTTTAAATCAAATTTTCCATAAGTTCATATTACATGGTAAGTATATTTTATAGACTGTTACATTTAACATTCAAACACAAACTTCCACATTTCCTTCTCTCCTCCCTCCCCAACACATTCTCACTTTGATGGGAAAGGAGGAAGTCTTTTTCCTTTAGCATTGTACACAGCATAATTCCAAATACTTTCCTTCAGTTCCTCAAATGTGTTATATGCCATGTCTTCTCCAACCACAGGGTCTTTGTACTTGTTCCTTTTTGGTAGGAGATGCAACTCTCTTTTCTCCAGCTAGTTTTGTCTTTAAACAAACAAACAAACAAAAAAACAGAAAGGGGGTAATATTAATAACTAGATTGTAGAATGACTGTAATGCAAACTTGTGCAACCCATAGCCTGCAGACCACATGCAGCCCAGGATGGCTTTGAATGCAGCCCAACACAAATTTGTAAACTTTCTTAAAACTACGAGGTATTTTGCAATTTTTCAGCTCATCAGCAATCGCTAGTGCTAGTATATTTTATGCGTGTCCCAAGACAATTCTTCCAGTGTGGCCCAGGGAAGTCAAAAGATTGGACACCCCTGCTGTATGAAATAATCAAGATAATACATGCAAGGCTCATAAAACAGAGCCTGACACATAGTAAGGTCTCAATAAATGCCATCATCATTATCATCATCAACCACATCATCAATTATTACTTTACTTCCAAATTATCTTTCAGATCTCTAAGCTAATGTTACTCGCTCCAGGAAGTTTTTACATACCCCAAATTGGATTGGATGCCCCGATCATGCCCATTCATATGACTAGTACCTTTTCTTCATAGCACTAATTATAACCCATAATTAAGTATTATTCAAATAAACACAAAAATAATGTATATGTTGTCAACTAAGAGAAAAAATTCCTTGAGGATGTGTGCAGCAAGCATGTTTGTTATTGTCCACCCTTGTGTCTCTAGTTCTAGAATAATGTCTTGCATTTAGTGCTCAAAAAATGTGTTAAATGAATGAACAGACAACCACTCTCCCTTTGTGCCACAGTAATCACTTTTCATAAATTTCACAACCATTTTCATAAATTTCCTTCATCCTCCTTATTTCAAGAGCTCTAAAGGTAGGCATTTCAAGAGGCTGGTGCATCAGGAAGACACATGACCAGAAGTCCCAGCTCCCAGATTCACAGGTGGGCCACAACCCAAATGTGCATAGTTCCAGTTGCAGAGTATCCTGGGCATAGGAAAGAAATGAAAGAAGCTATCTGTTGTGGACTGTATGCTTGTGTCCCCCCAAAATGTATATGTTGAAGCCCTAACCTCCACTGTGATGATATCTGGAGGTAGGACCTTTGGGGGTAATTAGATTTACATGAGGTTGTAAGGGGAAGGTTCTTGTGTTGGCATTAGTTCCCTTACAAGAAGAGACCAGAGAGCTTGCTCCCTCTCATTCCACCATGTAGGATGCAGCAAGAAGGCAGCCATGTGCAAGCCATGAAGAGGGCCCTCATTAGAACTTGACCCTGCTGGCACTCTGATCTCTGACTTCCCAGTCTCCAAAACTGTGAGAAATAAATGTCTGTTGTTTAAGCACCCAGTCTAGGGTATTTTATTATAGCAGCCCAAGAAGACTAATGCAGTCTCCTACAGTGGATGGGAGTGGGGGTGGGGGACACTTTGCTGCACTCATGGATACTTCAATCTTACTTATATAGTTTCTTACACAATTGTTAAAGCATAGTTCTGAAAAAGTGTGCAAAGAAAATGCTTTATGTCCACCACATCATTTCCTCTTCCTGGACACACAAGAAGGACCACATTTCCCTTACCTGTACTTGGATGCAAGTCACATGACTGAATCCTGATTAATAGAATGCAGACAGCAGTGCTAGAGAGAGAAAGATTTTATATATATGTCATTCCCATGCCTGATCCAGAAAATACTCCATGTGCAATATTCCAGTCTTCCCCTCCATTACCACCCTGTAGGTTACCAGGGCTACTTGTCACCTATTATACTTCAAACAAGTGAGAAATACATTTTTATTTTATTAAGTCCCTGATATTTCATGGATTATTTGTCACTGCTGCATATCCTAGTATTTTCCTGACTAATGCAAAGAGGTAGAGTGGAACAATGAAAAAAGAAAGAGATCAAGGGTTTGAGGCCTGGTTCAACCATCGGCTTGTGATGTGACATTGGAACATCATCTCCTCTGTAGCCCTGAATTTTCTTATTCATACTAATCAAATGTGAATAGATCACCATGAACGGTCTCTGATTTTGCCCATATCTACCCAGCAGCCAGATTCGATGCTTCATTATACCCCTTCCTCCCACACATACACACAGTTCTAAACACAGTGATAAATCACATTGCTTTTCACTGAAGAATTTCTTGAATGATAACAACAGGGATTATAGCTAAAATGACCTTATATATCATGGTTTGGCTAGGAAAATCTCCATTTATGCCTGTTGTCTCAGTGTAATTCATTATGGTTATTAATAAAAGAGGCCCCTCTTTACCTCTTATATATCCTGGCTTAAACAATAAATTATAGGGTTAAGCTAGTTATACATACACAATTCTTACCAGATACCTCTCTGCTCATTCTATTGTTCTCCCTTCACCTTGAGGCTTCATCATCCCCAAAAGTCTTCCCTGGAGTCCTTTACTAAGTAAAGTTTACTGGATCATCTGCCTGCAGCCATCTAGCTAGCTGAGAAATTGCTCAGAGAAATACCTAACTCACAACCACATTCCATGGCCTCAAACTGGCCACATGGCCTCACTCTAACTGCAAGGGAGATGGGTTATTGTAGACTTCCTGGTGGCTTTGTATGCTCACGAACTTAAAACAAATTGGTATATGTAAAGTTTTTGTTTTGTTTTGTTATTATTATTATTATTGTATTTTATTTTCTTGCTATAAAGACATAGGTATAAGTCAAGTTTTAATAAAATGCCTTTGCTTTCTCTGTAGGAAAATGACTATGGGGTAACCTTACAGCACTATTCCCTGGAAGCTAGTCCCTGATAAAGGTGGAATGGCATTGTTAATGAGGAAAATGACATCTGATTGATAAACTGATTCTACACCGGGCAAACTGTGAATGAATATGAATACCTGGAGGGAAGACATAGATTGAAGCTTCCCACAGTGCAAGAACTGGATGCTGTTATAACAGATATTGGTTCCTATGGAGCTTTGAGTTTTTAAGCTAGGATGGTTCCCATATTTAATCCTGTAGTCTTTACAACAACAACAACACCTGTGGTGTTGGTGGGAGAAGGAGCCTGGCCCTTGGACTGCCATGAAGACTCACACCAAAAAGATGATATGCTTGATGCTGCCGTCTTGGCCTGCTGTGTTCCCTCTGGAACACTCTTCTAAGTGAAATTGACCACTGTGGTCATGTGACTTTGATTACCTTTCCTTGCTATTCAAAGTACACATCTTGGAGAAGCAGCATCAGCATTCTCCCAGGACTTGTGAGAAACACAGTCAACCTCCTCCCTACAGACCTTCTAAATTATAATCTACAGTTTAACAAGGTCTCCACGTGACTCTTACGTACAGTTAAAGTTTGAGAGGCAGCAGTATGAATGAACCAGGACTGTGGCTAATCAATTAGCCTCCAGTCCCAACACAGCCTAGACAACAATTTCCCTCAACGTTTTAAGTGTATTAACATTTAGGCTTTATTACCTTCCCTCAAAAATGTTTACCAAGCTCCATCACATGAAAGAAAGAGAAAAAGACAATAAGAGAAAATCCATGTAGACTAGAACACAGGGCTCCCCTGGTCCCATGAAGTCCAGAAGAGCTGGGCCAGTTTTGCTCAGCCTGGATCCTCCAATAAACATCCACAGGGAAATTTAAAGGCAGGACTTCATGGGAGAAGCTTAAGGCCAAGAGAGTCCTTCCTGCTTTTCCAGCCATGCATGGGTTCCAGCACTCTGAGAGCAGAGGAACTCTCTTCTATAGTGCCGCCAAATTGGCACAGTGAGCCCTTCAGACTGATACTTTATTCTCTCCCAGTTCCCATTCTATCCAGCTGTTCATCAGCTACACTAACATCTTTTGAAGTGAAGAACCGAATGGGCTATGCCGGAAAGCAACTTTTTGAAGAACACAGAAAAGGGCACACAGGGCTGGGTCAACTAATCCATGAGCTGGCTTCAGAGGGAGAAATTTAATTTTATTTTTATATATTCCACATTCCCTGGAAAGAGGTAGTGGGAAGTCATGCATGGTATTTAGATAAGGAAATACTAGATTTTCCTACGAGAAATAGGAAACCACAGGTATTAAAAATGAAAACAACAGTACAACATATATTCCGTATGGTCCCAAGATGTTACTTATGTCTTCTCTATGGGTAAGGATTAGAGTTGTTTCCAGTGCCTTCTTTATAAAAAAACACATAATACAATATAATGCATTGTGTTATACAAATAATACAATCATACATTTTTCATTTGAAATGAAAATATATAAAATGTGAAAACAAAAGAGATAAATACAAGAGGTCTTCAAAAATTTTATGAAAAATGCATATTGTGAACAAACTCCATGGAGTTCAAAAATGTTTTGCACCAAAATAAACTCATACTAACTTGTTATAACATGTCTGAAACAGATTTAGTTTGAGGCACTAAAAAGGAAATACAGTTTGAAAAGCTCCCATATCAGAATGAAGTAAATTCTGCTAGAATTGAAGCAAGAACAAACATCAAATTTTTGGTGAAGCTTGAGTGGAAGAATGGTGAAATCAATGACGCTTTACAAAAAGTTCATGCAGACAATGTCCCCAAAGAAATCAACAGCTTACAAATGGATAACTCAGAGTGTGGAAGATGGGAGAAAAGTGAAAAGATTATCTTGGGTGATTTGAGAAGAAAGAAGGAAGAGTTGTTCTTGTCTGGAGATGTAGCCCAGTGATTTATTTGGCTAGCTTGGAGTCTCACACTTCAAGTCAACATAAGAAAGGCTCACACCTGGCCAGGTGTGGTAGCTTACATCTGTAATACTAGCACTTTGGGAGGCCAAGGCAGGAGGATTGCTTAAGCCCAGGAGTTCAAGACCAGACTGGGCAAAATAGCAAGACCTCCTCCCTACAAAAAATGTATTTTTAATTAGCCAGACATAGTGGCACATGCCTGCAATCCTAGCTACTTAGGGGACTGAGATGGGAGGATGGCTTGAGCCCAGGAGGTCAAGGCTGCAGTGATCATGCCACTGTACTCCAGTTTGGGCAACAGAACAAGGCCCTGCCTCAGAAAAAAAAGAAAAGGAAAAACAAACAGAAAAGGCTCAGATCCTTTCAACAAATGTAAATTAAGTGCCCGCTATGTATTATACAAGGAGATGTTTTCAGGTGTTTTAAACACACAATATCCATCCTTTAACCACTCTAAACGTGAAAATGATTATTATCATGCTACCAGTGAAAACAACTGAGACTTGGGGTGACTAAGTGGCCCCCCTAAAGGCTGCAAGCACCTACCTTATTGCAGGGCTTCATAAATGTTTGGTTTGGAGTAGAAGGCGGAAGGGGAGTTGAAGTCAGATCTGCATTTCCTAGACACTTCTTTGAACTATTCTTCAAATATTCAGTCTTCTATAGCTTCACTGAATACAAATTTCCCAGAGAAATTTGCTCCACTCAAAGTCATTTTCAACACCTTTTGCATCCCCCACATTGACTATCCCCTCTCTGGCCCCTCTGCCCATGGGCATCAAGCAAACACCCACACGTGGGCAATTACTGTCTTCCAATCCTCCCTTTCTTTGCACAGCTGAAAGTTCAATGTTAAGAAGGCAAAGTAATTAAAAGTATAAAAAGAAAAAAAATCACTGAAAAATGAATTGGTGCTCTATGCTGTGGTTCACCTGTTTCTCCTTTGCTTGTCTTTTCACAACTGAATATATGCACCACTGCACAGCTAATGTACCTGTTCAATCTGATATAGCTTACTCAATTGCCCTATCCATGCAAAGATACATTGATTTTTACTTCAAAACCAACACCACCAAGCTTTCTATTTCACAGAAATTGAAAAAAAAAGAAAATGTTAGCCCACTTTAAAGAGAAAAGGTCACTTCCTGATTTTGCTAACATCAGAAAACAAAGCTTTAGATCTTTCAGTACCTGCCTCCACCCCCAGCAAAGCCCATAAATCTAGCATAACCAGAGGACAGATGCCTGATTGATTGTACATGTGAAAATTTTCAGTAACTCAGAAATGAGCTATTCTTTTTTTCAAAAAACTTCAGATATTGAACTTCTAAAATGTACTCAGATTCAGATCTCTGTCTTTCTCTCTTTCTTTCTTTCTTGAAATAGCATTTGTTCATCCAAAGTTTTTGCACACCGATTATGTTCCAGGAACCATTCCAAGAAGGCACCAGTCCCCAGTCCCCTGAGACATCTATGTGCAACATTTTCTGTCTACTTTTGTTTCAAAAACATGTGTGAGTACATGCACTTAGAGGCAAAAGGCAGGGTGGGGAGAGACAGATATTTGGAGGATGGAAGTCAGCAAGAGGGAACCAGAGAAAAAGCCAGGCCTGAGCTGAGATCTCTTTTCTGGGATGGTCCTACGTTTTTGGATTTCTGTAAAATGAAAAAAAGAAAAAACCTTAAAACAAATCGTGTTTTTCCTGATATTTTGTATTTAAAATTACTAGGTAATTGTATAGTTTAAACATTTATTGGGAGCCTGCTGGTCATGAACATGTACAAACCACATGCTGTATTCTCAAGGTGCTACAGTGCATCTGGGGAGAGCCCTACATTGCTGCCTTAGAATACAGGTCATATAATTCCATAGTTGTCACAGCAACTTTCTCTGGAATCAGGCAGACCTGTGCAACAATGCCAACTCCATGGATTAGTAGCAGTAAAAACTTGGAAAACCCATTTTGCAACCCCAAGTCTCAGTTTCTTTATCTGCCAAATAAGAATAATAGCATTAATGGGAATATTGTAAAACTAAGTGAAATGAGCATCATGTGCTTAGCACGTGAGATCATAATACGAGCTCCCTAAAGGTAGGCAGTTGTTGTAACCGTAAAATAATAATTAATACTCTCATCATTATTGATTGCAGGTAGAAGCATGATATGAAACCCTACAGAGGAAAGAGGGATTTATTTCTTACTAGAAGTAGAGGGAGGAAGCGCAGAAAAGAGGCAGTATATGAGCAGTAATTTGTTTTTCCTTTTTTAATGAAAGATGTAAGAAATGGCATTTGATGTCGCAGTGAGGATGCCGCCTGCACAGAAATGGAGTCCGGCATTGGGGTTGGAATAAAGAAGTGTACCTGGAGTCGAGGGAATGGAATCAGAGGCTGAAAACAAAGCTTAGGGGAAGGCCAGGGAGGCCTTCCAAGGAAACATGACCAGGATTTTGCGGGCATGGGGAAATGTTAAAAGATTTTAAACTGGAAGAGGAAGGATGAAATGACCTAGAAAGAGTTTGGGGTGGAGTCTTACTCATCAAGCTAGTGTAGAGGTAGAAGAGTTACCTCAATGAAGTCCCCTAGAGAATGACCGATCAGCTTAAGATTTCCCTACTGTGTACACATAACACCATGAATTGGCTATTACTATAAATTATGTTATGTAATAATTACTTATTTAATTTCTTGTCTTACCCACCTCACTGTAAATTACATGAAAGCAGAGATGTTTGACTTGCTCATTGTTATATGGGCAGCGCCTAGCACATATTAAGCTCTCAAATACCCAGTGGATGTCTCTTCCCACATCCATTATTAATCGATATGGAAGGACTTTCCCCAGCTTTGCAAAGAATGCAGACTCATCTCTCTTCTTTGAAAGACAATGGAGTTATTAAGGACCATGTAACTAATAGAGTTTTCTAGCCATTCAGCTATATTGGAAGCCCTCAGAAGCCAGAAAAGTGATGTTCTTTTTTATTTTTTCTTTCCTTGAATCTCCTACTTCCCTAGTATTAGTTTATCATTAGTTCTGCATCACTGAAAATCGTAAAATTACATTTAAAAAATTTCAGTATTTCCACTTGGTAAAATCTGCCATTATCCTAATTCATTGCAATGGCATGCTTTAAATTCATAGATTACATTCATCTGGCATTTTGGAATATGTTGTATATCTCAAAGCACTTATATAATCAGCAATGTATCCATTTCTCCTTTTAACCTCATCTGCTTTTTATGACCAAAGAGAGTTATGCGATCCAATGTATCTGCTTCTTTTCCCTGGTTACCCGGAAACTCATAAGTATACAGGTTATGCTTAACTAACAAAACTATTATCAGACAGGATTTCTTAATACATTCACTTTACTCTCTACTTTTATATCTTGACTCCTACCTTTTACCTTGTGTTAATGGTTTCAGTATATACCTGTGCATTTATTTTACATTGTCTCAAAACTTTTTTAAGGTTGACAGGCAGATAGATAGATAGATAGATAGATAGATAGATAGATAGATAGATAGATAGATAGATAAATAGATAGATGATAGATCAATAGATAGATAGATAGATATGATATGATTTAAACACACACGTATATATATCACCAATACTGGAAGTATATCTATCTAACTCCCAGATGGCTTCTGTCCCACCTTTCTATCAGCTCTGTCTTCTTCAGTAATCTATTTTTGTCATCCACCAACCAGAACACATAGCTTCTCTACAATTAGTGAATTCCAAAAAGAATCTTCTCACATGAAGCATGAGTTAACAATTTAGACATTAGGGAAGATTTTATAGAGGTGTCTTTTTTTTTATTTGAACAAATTTATGGGCCACATATGAAATTTTGTTACATGTATATAACGCATAGTGATAAAATCAGGGTATTTAGGGTGTCCATCTCCTGAGTAAAGTACATTTTTGTTTAAATATAGTCATACTACTGTGAATTTATTTTTTCTATCCTCTGTATATTCATACCCTTTAACCCACTTCTCTTTGTCTTCCCACTCCCCCAGCACTCATCCTTCGCAGTTTATGTTCTCCACCTTTCTACTCTCTACCTCCATGTGACACAATTTTTTAGCTGCCACTTGTAAATGAGAACACGTGATATTTGTCTTTTTGTGCCTACTTATTTCACTTAAGATAATGATCTCCAGTTTCATCCATGTTGCTGCAAATGACATGATTTTATTCTGTGTTATGGCCAAATAGTATTTCACTGTGCATATATACCACATTTTCTGTATCCATTCATCTGCTTATGAGCAACTTAAGTTGATTCCACATCTTTGCTATTGTGAATAGTGCTGCAGTAAACATATGAGTGCAGGTATCTCTTTGACATACTGATTGTTTTCCTTTGGGTAGAGACCCAGTAGTGGGATTGCTGGATCAAATGGTAGTTCTATTTTCAGCTTTATGAAGACTCTTCGTACTGTTTTTCATGGTGGCTGTACTGGTTTACATTCCCATCAATAGGGAATGAGTTCCCTTTTCTCCGCATGGAAGTGTATTAGGAAATAAATTTCTGTTCTTTTTCCCAAATCTCTTTCGGTTATCCTGCCTTGGGTCTATTTTAATACTCTAAACCAAGGGTCAACGAGCTTTCTCTGTAAAGGTCTAAATAGCAAATATTTCAGACTTCACCAGCTATGAGGTCTCTGTTGAAACCACTCAGATTTGCTGTTGTAGTGGAATTGAAGCCATAGATGTACACACAGATGGACATGATTACATCTCAATAGAACTTCAATTACAAAAATAGGTGCCTGCCAGATTTGGCCTGTGGTTCAGTTTGCTAGCCCTGTTCCAAATCTTCCTCCCACTGTCCCTGTCCTCACCGGGCCCTCTCAGTGAAGTGTCACTGTGGCTCAACTCCAGCGTCCAATCTCTTCAAGTTAGCCCCAGTAAGACAAAGAGCTCTAAAGTTAAAGGGACAGGACACTCCCACCTGAAAAGCCCATTTAGTTACGTGTGTTATTGCTTGAATATACCCTGGGTGAGTCTGTCCTTGTCTCACATATACCCATAGTTAAAAATATATATATTTCTACCATGTGCAGTGATCACCAAAAGAGAATCTTAAATGAATAAAATTATTAAGTTACTTTTAATGGCAAATCTGCAGTCACTTTTGCACGAACCTAATGATTTTAAATGCAATAAAATATCTCCATTCTACTCCAAATATATGTGCATTCCAGAAAGGTTCTGAAAGTATTTCTAGAGCCTGCAGACATAGTCAAGGTTAGAAAGAGAGTTCAATCAAGGGAGCAGAAAAACCAGTCTGTAAACCAACATGACCCAGCTATATGACGCCAGACCATAACTTTATTATGCCTCAGTTTCCCTACCTACACAATGGAGGTGGTAGTTTACCTGCCCAAAGGCTAAATTTTGGACCAGATGATCTCTTGGAGATTGTTTCCCTAAATCAGTGTTTTCCAAATGGTCTCAGGCATCTGCATGCCCTGGGGTGCTTTGTTAAAACAGACTACCAGACCCCAGCCTGAGTTTCTGCATTAGAGTAGGTCTAGAGGGTCTTAAAGTGCCACCACGTTCCCAGGTGCTATTGCTGCCGCTGCTGGTGTGGGCTTACACCTGAGGGCCTCTAGTCTCTACGACAGAGATCTCCCAGTCTCTTATACAGGAAAGCAATGTTGGAGGAATGGCTACTGCTGGCTTCTCTTTATTCTTCAAAATGGGGTTCCTTCTTGAAGGGATGAGAGGTTAGTTCTATTTTCCCACTGAGTCTTAGGCACTGCAGCCACACCTCAGAAGCAAATTCCAGGCTGAAATGAGGCTGGGGTGATCACTCTCATGGTGCCATTCTCTGGAGAAGGATAGAGACACGGAGTACAGTTGAGAAGAGAGAGGCAAGAACGCCACCACACAATTTCTTTACATAAGCCATCCTTCCAGAACTTTCTCTTTCCATAAACACGAAGCATAGATTGAAGGTCAACCCTACATATATGCCCAGCAGCAAGAAATGCAAGGTGACATGCAAAGACTTAGAAGACTAGGAAAGTGCAGACGGCCCTCAGGGACTCTCATCTCATGAGCCAGGCAACATTTACATGTGTTTACACACTTGGGTTCCACATCGAAAGAAGTAGAAAATTAGACAATTAGGTTATGTGGCATGAAAATAGAGGTGTTCCAGAGAGAGCGTGTTGGTGGACTTGAGAGATCTGGGCAAGCATTCTTGGAGACAGTGAGGCAGGTTGGCAAAGGCTAGAAGGGAGAGGAAGAACGGGAGCAGTGGAAAGCCAAGCAAAACGCAAGAGGAAGCCTGGATGCACCTGGAATATTAGCAGAGCTGGCATGAGAATGAGCAGAGGGGGCCGGGCATGGTGGCTCATGTCTGTAATCCCAGCACTTTGGGAGGCTGAGACAGGGGGATCGCGAGGTCAGGAGATCAAGACCAGCCTGGCCAACATAGTGAAACCCCATCTCTACTAAAGATACAAAAAAAAAAAAAAAAATTAGCCAGGTGTGGATGTGTGTGCCTGTAATCCCAGCTACTCAGGAGGCTGAGGCAGGAAAATCACTTGAACCTAGGAGGCAGATGTTACAGTGAGTCAAGATTGCGCCACTGCACTGCAGCCTGGGCGACTGGGCGAGACTCAGTCAAAAGAAAAAAGAAAAGAAAAAGGAGAGAGAGAATGAGCAGAGGGGACTCTTACACCTGTCTCTCTCCCTGCTAGTGTGTACTTCCTTTAGTTGTTCCCATTTCCGTGTCCCAGTTTCCTCCTTTTGTGGACTGAGGGATTCAAGCCAAATTTTCTGAAGTTTCTAAATTTTGTTCACCTTGGAGAGACCCCATGCCAGAAAAGGGCGAATGAGCAGGTGAAGCTTAGCCCTTCTCTCTGTCCCACCTGTGCTTCAGCCAAAGCAACCCTGTTTTCTTATGTTTTTATACTCCTTGTACAGCTTTGCTTCCGAAAGGGTTTAAAACTTACTCAACAAGAAATTCTGCAAAGGCTCCTTCCATCTGCACATCGTATGGCTTGACTAGAAGACAGAAAGAAGCCAGTTAGCACAGGTCATGAATTTCTATGTTGGCTAGGCTAGGATATAGAACAGCTGGAAAGCAGAGAGGAGCTTAGAGCAATGGGGGTGGGAAATAGGGAGCCATTGAAGGTTTGTGAGTAAAGGAGTGCCACAGCAAAAGAAATGAATTGAGCCCACAAACTACTGTACTAGGAACTGATCTGAAAATCTCAACTGCTCAGAAAGTTGAGTAAAAACAAAGGGTGATTTTTCCCCCTTGTCAGCCTTCCCTCCCAGGACATTGTACTGTATGCAAAACGGGTAACTGTAAGACAAACATTTTTTTCCACTGCCCTTCTCAGCCCCACAGGCCTTCAGGAAGACCTGAACTTCAAGCAAAGCCTTTTTATTTTTCGACACCCACAGCTTCCATTCAACAATCAGAAGTTTTCCACTTTGATCAAAGAGGCTGAACAAGAGGGCCAAGGGAGCAACTGGTTCTCAGCAGCTCTGGGCAGACCACACAGCCCTTGCTACCCACTCACTGTCCATGCCCACCAGAGGACACAGCCTTCTCCTGAAATCAGCCAGGTACATGCCCCAGAAAACACTGGCTTGCCTCTTTCCCACCTTAATTACAAGACCAAATGAATGTGAACATGCTGTTTTCAAAACTAAACTCAACTTGGGATCACGGGGGTCTCGGTTTCCTTGACTGTAAAATGGGTGTATCTCCCCTACTCTATTTAGCCCAAGGAAACAATTTATCTCTTGATGTATCTTTCATCTCCAGGATCTATGCTTTTACAGACTCACTGGGAAGAAATGTCCAGACCAACTCCTAAAGCCTGACCTAATTTGGGAGATGCTCAGAAGTTTTGGTTCTATGCAAGAACAGCAGTGGTAATAATCTAAGCTCGGCTTTAGACACAGGACATTTCCTTAGGGGCATCTGGAATCTCTGCTGGCTCAAAGTGATGCACTGCAGCCAAAAAGTGAGCAGAAAGGAAAGGAGGTGCTACGCAGAATGAGCTTCTTCCAGGGTGATACCAAATGGAGCTATCAAAGACCCCCATCTGGAGGCAGCAGCTATGCGGTGATTAACATTTTAAATGGTGTTTTGAAATGGAGATCATTAGTAACCACAGATGTGACCTAACTCCGTCCCCCAGATAATCTGTCTGTTGTATCTAAATTCCAGACCTGGCCCAGTAGACCACTTGGGATGTTTAACAGGAATTGTCCAACACCATCCCCAAATCTATTTTTATTCATGGAGTACTCTGACATCATCTCGCTTGGTCTTCCTGACAACTGTAATGCAGATAGGGAACAGAGAGAACTATAAAGACTTGGATGACGGCCCAAGGCTAAGAAGGGAAAGGGCTGAGACCACACTTCAGGTTTTTATCTTTCAGTTGCAGTGAAGATAGAATGACTTAGCATGAGCTTTCAGCCAGGCAGGCTGCAAAATGCACCCAAGTTCTTTCAGTGGTCAACACTTGAGACTTGGGTTGAGATAGTTTTCATCCTCCCTGAGCCTCAGTTTTCCCATCTGTAAAAAATAAATATTGCCTGCCTCGGAGGGTGGAGGTAGAAGTGGAGTGAAGCCACATGTAACTCCTAACGCAGTGCCTGAGACGGTAGAGGTTCAATTATAGTAGTCATATACACACACAACACATACACACACAACACACAACCCACCACACACAACACATACATACACAACCCACCACACACAACACATACATACACACCACACATGGCATGCATCGCAGATCACAAACGTACACCACACACACACTGCATACATATACCATACAGAACACACAACACATACACATACCCCATACCACAAATACACACACACCACATAGTACACCACGCAGAACACACACAGCCCCCACATTTCCACACCACACCACCTCACTGCCAATTCTTTCCCCTCTTCATGAGTTTTATCGCAGGCCCAGGTTCATCTGCCAGTTTAACAGATCCCAAAACATTCTGCAGGAGTGTTTGTTCAAAAGATCGATGTTTCCAGATTCCTGTTCTCTGACAGTGTCTTTGAACCCCAAATTTCATACTGCCATGAGCCAGTCCCCCTTTGGAGAAATGTCTCCATTTGTGCGCCCCTTTTCCCCCAGGGAGCCTGCAGCAGGTCCCTTTTTCAGCAGGAGCCAATATGATCAAACCGAACCCTTCGGAGTTATTTCACTGCAGTCCGAGGGATCCGGCCTCCCTGAGACCCAGCAAGGACTCATTATCTGGGGAGAGCTTCTGAGCCGCAGGCCTCGCTGAAAGAAGATGCACCTCGCTGAAAGAAGGTGCAGATTCTTGAACAGGAAGGCGTTTTGTGGCCGAGTCTAAACTAAACAGAAGTTGCTTTGTGTGTGTGCGCGCACACACACACACACACACACACACACGCAGAGAGTAGGGGAACCGTCATTTTCCTACGCGCCCTCTGACATCAGCCACCTTCTCTGTAGCTGGTTTCTCTGCACACAACTTAATCCCTGGCAATGAAAAATGAACCTCTCCCCCACCCTTGCTGCCGCCTCTCGCCTCACGCCCCCAGAGAAGAGTTTCTCCGCCAGGCAGCAGGTGAAGGTTTTTTTCCAAGTCACATGATTCAGGATTCAGGGGGAGAATCCTTCTTGGAACAGAGATGGGCCCAGGACCGAATCAGATGAAGAGAGATAAGGTGTGATGTGGGGAAGACTATATAAAGAATGGACCCAGGGCTGCAGCAAGCACTCAACGGAATGGCCCCTCCTGGAGACACAGCCACCCATGTGCCGGCGGGCTCCGTGGCCAGCCACCTGGAGACCACCAGCCGCAGCTATTTCTATTTCACCACAGCCACGCTGGCTCTGTGCCTCGTCTTCACGGTGGCCACCATTATGGTGTTGGTAGTTCAGAGGACGGTAAGTGGACTCCTCTTCCTCCCTTTCCTTTTCTTGTTGTTTTCCCTAGAGAAAGAGCCCTGGGAACAAACGATATTCGTTTGTTGGTTAAGAGCAAGAAAATAAAATTAAATAAATAAACTCTCTCTCTCTATATATATATATATATGTATACTATATACTGTATAGCACAATATATTTATGTTACATTATATATATGTTATACAGTGTGTGTGTGTATGAGAAAGGGAGAAACGAAAGAGGAACTTAACTCTCTAAAATAATTTGGCTTGTTGAGAGAAATATTGTTAGACCATCATCATCTTAAAACTTTGCAGACCTGTCTGAGCAAAACTGTGGAGGGAAGCTATTGGCCTTTCAAAGTTAAGATTTAAATCTTAATGAGCCAGGGACCCATATCAAGGAAGGAAGCAATAAAGAAACCTGATAACACATTTGCACAAGTTGCTATCGTGTCTTCAAGGACTTCAGACTGGATTCTGAAGTTCCGTATCCTAAGTCCGAGTGTCCTGGAGGTTTCTGAGGCCTCACCCATCGCCAAGAGTTTTTGGTTTTGCTTTTGTTTTATATAGGTAGCTAAGTTTCAGAGGCCAGGGTCTAGAAGGAAAGGAGGCAAAAGAGAAGACCACGGCTTCTTAGAGCTTTGGACATTTTGGTGTTACAGCCAGCAAGACAAATCGAAAGCTTCTTCTTAAGCCACAACTTTGAAGAAGTTAGGGCGTCACAAAAAAACAGCACATAAAAGCAGAAAGTTGAAAGGTTTTTAGCACCTGTTCTCTCTGAGGTTCCTCACAATACTAAGCAATTGTTGGGTGCACGCTGTACAGGGTCAGACTGTCTTGGGAGTTTTACTTTGAAGTAAATGGTAAGATTTGTTTCTGAAAACAGAAGAGGAGGAGAAAGAGGAAGCTTCTTCATATTTTAGGAAATTGGTGTTTACAGAGAATCCACCAGTATGTATTATGTAGAAAATGCTGTAGTAATATCATATATTGCTCGTGAATTTTTTTTGATGAAGTAAAGTTGTTAATTTGGGTAATTTAAGAACTGCACCCACCCACATGACCTGCCAAAGTGAGAATATTTCTGTTTCTTACTTCATAGCTCCTACTTTTCATGGTACTATAATCCTGCAGAATTTGTTCTGGTTTTTCTTCAGTTTTCTTAGGCCAAATACTCTATAGCTTATCAATTGCTGGAAAGAATAGGCTTTAAAAGGCTTTGATATCTATTTCTCAAGGGTCATCAAGCTTTGAAATTAAATGGAAGCTTTGAAGCTCATGTCTCTACAGAAGTGAAACGAAGGAGTCACAAATATTTGATTTAGATAGTGGAATTCTTAAAACTCATAATTTAATGGGTTTATGTACATCTACTAAGTATAATAATCTTGAAAACACTTCAGGGCATCTTTTCTTCTGTAGGGGCTCTGCAATTTCGGTAATTTGAATTTGGAGTAAACCAAGGGTGTGTCATTTTATAGCAATGGCCAAAGAAAAGAAATTGAAGTGTCCTTTAAGAAGTTCCTTAGTTAAAGGATCCAACTAAAACTGCTGAGAGAGAGATGGTGGAAAAATGGTTGATGATGGTGATATATAAAGCTAGAGAGAGCTTCAGAGCTCATTCCTATCCAACTTTTAGTTGAATTGATTTCTTCTATAAAAGAACCAGAGCAGATCTTTCTGCCTCGTTTTTGTAAATGTGGAAAATGAGGTGCAGAGAGGGAACAGGGCTTGAACTACGTCACCGTGAGAAAGTGGTAGAGCCAATACTGCTTGATTGTTTGATGCCAGCAGCATCCCCTTTGCCAACACAGACAGCCACAGAAGCACTAAGAAGCATTGCACCCACTCTTCTCTTGGGAGCTTTATCTTCTCGTGCATCCATTTCCTTGACTTAACCCTCATGTTTGGATATGAAAAGATTCACTGCAAAATCTGATTGTACAGTTTGGTGTGCTGTGATTTCTTAGCCCAGGAAATATCAGTTGCTTCCTTAAAACTGAGGCCTGCCATGTTAATAGCAGCTGTGATATATTAAGTGTCAAATGCATTGCACATATCATTTTCAATAAATTCCTCAGACGTTAACTGTTGTAAGACCTAACAAGAAAAAAAAAAGCATCATTCCCATTAACTTGAGTTATCAGGAAGGGTTTCCTATAGGAAGATGGAATGTAGACTGACTTGAAAACAGGAATAACTTAGACAAGTGAAGAGACTGTAAAAGAAACTCTAGGAAATAAATCAATAGAAGAAAGCCAGGGAGCTTAGATTCACATCCCCATTATTAAAAATGTAATGAGTTAATGGTCAGTTAGCACTCTGTATGTGATGGGAACAGGGGTGGAGAACCATAGAATGGTTTTACTGGCATAAGAAGTCACACAATTCTTATCCCAAGACACATGTATGGACAAAATTTAAAACAACTAAGTCATCATATATAATAAGTGATGAAAGGGATACCATGAGAGCACAAGTTAAGGAGAGAGTGTATTTTTCCAGACAGGTTTAAGAAAAACTTTCCTGGGGACTAGAGTTTCAGGTTGGCTTGAGAAATGTAAACTATTTCAAACAGGCAGGGAAGGGAAAGCAGAGGAGAGGCACTCCTAGCCAATGGAACAGCATGAGCAAAGAGACAGAGGAGAGAAGATATAGAGAGTGTAGGGAAATCGACAAAGCTTGCCTTGAGGTTTGACTTGAAGATCAGATAACTCCAAGCTTAAACTCCTTGGGAGAGACAAAGGAGGAACTTAGGTTTCTGTCTCACATATTTATTAAATATCTACGGTGTGCAGGACATTGTTCCAAAGCCTTGAAAAAAAACCAACGAAATCCCTGTCTTTGAGTTACTATGGAACTTCCTTTCCAGTGATATTTTTAAAGTCTCAGTGGTGGTTGTATTTTGTTTTATTTACATTTAAGCCAGCATATTTGTAAAATAAATATTATTTTAT